>NC_086452.1:188923993-189228993 GCF_028390025.1 Pseudophryne corroboree | reverse complement strand
TGCCCATGCGCAGGTCTCCAGAAACATGGCGCACACCATGATCTGGAGACTACAATTTGGCTACAGCACATGCACGGTGGCCATTTTGGAAGCCATTTCCGCTGCAATCGCTGCACCCGCCGCTGGACTCCGGTAAGGTAAGTATTAAAATGGATGCAATGTGTGCGGTGTGGGCCCCCCTGGATCCTAGGACCCATGTGCATCACACACATTGCACCCATTATAGAAAGGCCAATGGGGTGGGGTGTGTTCGTACCTGAAGTTTAGTCGTAATCGTTGTCAGCTGAATCCACTTCTCAACGATGTCGAGGCCAGTAACTGTTCCTCACGTCACCTGTATGACTGAGGCAGAAGGACAAAGAGACCCCCCGGGAAGACAAAACCCAAATTCTGTATACTCAAGGATCACCATGCCTGAGGACGGTGACAACCATTTATTGAATGGGAAGTCACCGTAATTATATCTATATTTTAGTATTCAGTATTGCAATATTCCAGTTACGGTACAATCTATAACAGCAATCAAATTTTACGCATTTGAAAGGCACAGCAATGGTTTGATCAAACAATCATATAAATCACGTGAAACATCAATCATTGAAATATAATTACCCGCTTCAGATCTTTTAAGGCTAGAAATGTCCTGGCAGTAAATTTGGTACACTACCTAAACTGTCTACAGGGTGGCGTTGTACATCTAACAATAACATTCAGTTCCTGCACCTTAATTTGCGTTTGATATCAGTGTCTCCGAGTATGAAAACCTGCGCATTAATGGTGAACTCCTGGGAAAATGTTAACGGACATGAGGTAAGTATTTGTAGGAAGGGTGATGCAGAATGGGTAATTTGGAGTATAACACAGCAACAATGAATAATGGTGCTAAAGGTATTTGTATCAACGAAAAGGTAAGTCAAGTAGCAGAGTTATGTGCCTTTATGTTCATAAAGATATCAGAGGAAATAAAGCTATTCCGGATGAAATGTCACTCCACCCATGCTATCACTTAGTGTAAGCTGGTGGTATATAGAATAGTTTTAGCTGGCCGAGGGAGAATAGGGGCTTACTCAGCTCTGTCTCTAAACTCTGGAGTGGGGTAATACTAATCCCAGCAGCCACATCAGGATCTCTATTCTGGGTGAAGCAGCAACATGTAATTCGAGTCTCAGTAAAAGGTCCCAGCATGGGACACAAGTAAGGCACTCACTGTTAGGGACAGACCCCCTCTCAATACATCAGGCCACTGGGGTGAAGGTGTGACAGGGTACCTGTAACTCTGATCAGTGCCTCTAACAGTTGTCTTTGTGCTTGCAGCTGCAGCAGAAGCCTCTCCTTTGCTCCCTGGTCTGCCAGCTGCCGGGAATCCTCCTCTCTGGTCCCCCTTTGCGGTGTGTATGCCATGCAGTGGTAGCTGGAAGTGTCCTGCTGCCACCAGCTGCGTCTCTTTTCTTTACCTACGCAGAGGTGTTTTCCCTTCACACTGCCACGCTCTGAGCAGCCACACTGGTCCAGCTTGATCCCAGCCACATCTCCCTGCTCTGTCCTGCCGGCTGCCTCTTCTTTTCTCACACGTGGTGCATTCTCCTCACACGCCGTGATCAGCCCCAGCCTCTCTCCTCAGGCTCTCTGATGTCCCACTCGTCCTCTTGGCTTGCTCCACCCTTCTTTTCTTTTCACGCTTCTCTCTTCCAATCACTGTGGCTCCAGAGCTTCCTGCTTTCTGGAATCTGGCCAGACAGCCCTGGGTCTCAGTGCCCTACAGCTCTGCCCTCTCTCCGGGCCATTGCTAGGCAGCCAGGTAAGGTATTTAACCCTTACTGTGTCTCTCTTTTAACAGAAGCCTTTTGGGCAGCATTAGCTGCAATTAGGGGGAATTAGTGTGCATTGGGGTACCCCACACGTGGGTACCACAAACTCCCCCCACCTTACCATCTTTATTACATGGGGGCATGTAATAGTCCCAATGAGTCACACATTCACACTCCCATAGGATTTTAAATTCAGGACTTTGTAAATTCAGTCACAATACATTCAAATTAATGTCAAAAGTATTGTATATGTACAATTGGTATGGCTGACATACACTCATATACACAGCATTAATAAAAGAACAATATATTTAATTCAATTAGATATGCAATTGATTGCTATTTGATAAAAAGGTTTCATATAACCAGCAAATGTACACCTGACATGATACTAGAGTTCAGTTCAGGAAAAGAGATGTTACTTTCATACAGTCTCTTCTGAAAGAGTCTTTAGACTTAATTGCACTCTGGATCACCGTATTGATGTTTATTAGAGATGAGCGGGTTCAGTTCTCAGAGAACCAAACCCCCCCCCGAACATCACATTCCGAGCCAGAATCCGAGTCCAGCTCAGGACTTCCCACCAGACTCGGAAACCAGAATGAGGCAAAACGTCATCATCCCGCTGTCAGATTCTCATGGGTTTTGGATTCCATATAAACAGCCACATTTTCACTCAGGACTTGGAGAGTAAGGAAGACAGACCTCTGTCTCTCTGTGGGTGGTGGCTTCAGGTGGGGTCAGTGTGTGCTCTGTAGGGGTGCTGTTCCTGTCACTGTAGTGTCCCTGTGCTGCTAAGGGTGCTGTCCTGCTGTCACTGGTGTTTCATGTTCTGCTATGGGTTCTGCAGCTGTACATGGGTGTTGCTGTCCTGGCTGTCACTGTGTTGTACAGGGGGCAGGGGCACTGTCCTCCTGTATGTTGTGAAAATACATGGGTGCTGGCTGTAAAAAAATCTGGGGTGCAGTGAAAATAAATATACACTGGCCCTGTCTTGTATGCTGTAAAAATTATGGGGTGCAGTGAAAATAAATGTACACTGGGCCTGTCTTGTATGCTGCAAAAATACAGGGGTGCTGTTGTTAAAATAAATGTATACTGGCCCTGTCTTGTATGCTGTAAAAATTCTGGGGTGCTCTTGTTAAAATTAAAGTACACTGACCCTGTCTTGTATGCTGTAAAAATTTTGGGGTGCAATGAAAATAAATGTACACTGGCCCTGTCTTGTATGCTGTAAAAATTCTGGGGTGCTGTTGTTAAAATAAAAGTACACTGGCCCTGTTTATTATGCTGTAAAAATTCTGGGGTGCAGTGAAAAAAAAATGCACACTGGCCCTGTCTTGTATTTTGTAATCTTTCTGGGGTGCAGTAAAAATAAATGTACACTGGCCCTGTCTTGTGTACTGTAAAAATTCTGGGGTGCTGTTGTTAAAATAAAAGTATGCTGTACTTGTATGCTGTAAAAATTCTGGGGTGCAGTAAAAATAAATGTAAACTGGCCCTGTCTTGTATGCTGTAAAAGTTAAGGGGTGCTGTTGTTAAAATAAAAGTACACTGGCCCTGTCTTGTATGCTGTAAAAATACAGGGGTATTGTGAAAATACAGGGGTGCTGGCACTGTCCACGGTAGCGATGTCTTGGCCTGACCTTCACAACACTGTATAGGAAGAGGAGGTTCCTACCACCATTTGCACACCCTCTACAAGTGCTGGGTGGAGCACCGCCAGTCCAGTTGCTGATATTGAGATTGAGGAGTTCATTGTAGAAGTACAACAGGATGAGGAGAATATTGGTGTAGCTAGTGGTGAGGAGGATGTTGACAACGAGGATTCTAATGGTGATGTGGTTTGTTTGAATAAGGCACCAGTGGAGACAGTGGCCATGGGATGAAAAAGCCCATTGTCATGTCTGGGCAAAATACAAAAAAAGCCTCCTCTTCAGTGTGGAATTATTTCTCCACAAATCCAGACAACAGGTGTCAAGCCATCTGTTGCCTTTGTCAATCCATAATAAGTAGGTGTAAGGATGTTAGCCACCTAGAAACATCCTCCCTTATACGTCACCTGCACATTTATCATAAGTCATTGTCAAGTTCAGAAACTTTGGCTAATAGCGTAATCAGTCTGTCAGGTTCTGTCTAGTTTGTGTTCCCGGTGGGGGCGCTAGTGGGTCAGTGGAGATAGGATGGAGAAAATGAGGAGGCCAAATAGGATTCCTGCGCATGTGCGCTAAGTTGTTTATTAAACAGTTTTTACAGGTAGTATGGCAGCAGGAATACTTGATGGTAACAGAGGATATGCAATAATGAATAAGTAGTAGAGAAGTTGAAAGTCTTATGGCAAAGTCTGTATGGTATGTAACAATCGATCAGGGGATCGATGTATCAGTGTGGAAACCGATGGTTCCTGGATCGTGGAACACAGCAGGGATGATGGTGAGAATAGCAAGCCAGGTAACAGTTGCAGGAGACAAGTGTTGACATCCTCAGTGCAGGTTGAATAACACTGGCAGCTTGCAGGCTGATGAACAGGTGTAGATAGTGAGATGCACCTGGAGGAAAGTCTCTACTGCAGAGGGCTGGAGCACACTGTAGCTGGTAAAGGTGTGAAGCTTGATCACAGGTACCCGGGTTGCTGGTGCTTGTAGTTCCACAGCAGTTCAGGACCAGACTGGAACGTAGAGTAGGAACTCAGAGGAACTGGAGCACGGAGCCAGTGACACAGGTCAGAGGAATGACACGAAGTCCAAGGCAAGGACTGACTCTCCATGCTGCTCCTGATATACCCCCCGGTCTGCAGGTATTGGCTGGGAGTGAATGGGGAGGTGCGACCAAGCTCCGGATTGGCCGATGCAAAGGAGCTGATGGGAACTGTCATGGCGGCACCCATGCTGCGGCCCGGCGGGAACGTGGCGTGCATGCACGCCTGCTGACAACAGGAGTGTCCTTAGGCCCAGGATGACATTTGGCGACATGGTGACCAGTGGCAACGAGACATGGAAGCCCCAGACGGATACCGCACCGGCGGACAGATGCAGCTGCAGTAAGTCGATTCCTGACAGTACCCCCCCCCTTTACGGGTGGGCACCGAACACCCACGTGGCTTGGATGGATGAGTTCTGTGGAAAACTTGGATCAACCTTGGAGCATGGACATCTGTAGCATTTACCCAACTCCTCTCCTCAGGACCATAACCGGACCAGTCGATGAGGTATTGCAGATGACCGTACCGGCAACGAGAATCCAGAATCTTCTCTATTTCAAACTCAATGCCCCTTTTAGTTCGTACTTTGGGGCCAACGGGAAGAGCTTTTTGGAAACGATTCAGGATCAAGTGTCTAAGGAGAGAGACATGAAAGGCATTAGGTATTCGCAAATAAGGAGGCAATCTGAGCTTGTACGCTACAGGACTGATGACTTTGTCAATGGAAAAAGGACCAATAAAGCGTGGTGCAAACTTCATTGATGGCACTCTGAGACGAAGGTTCCGGGTGGAAAGCCAAACCTTATCATTAGGTTTTAGGCTGGGAACTGCATGTCTTTTGCGGTCAGCAAAGAACTTGTAACGGCTTGAGGCCTTTTTAAGGGAAACATGAATTTTCCTCCAAGTAGACGAAAACTGATTTAGAACAGAAGTGGCTGCAGTAACATCGATGTTTGGTAGATCTTGGAAATCTGGAACACGAGGATGTTGCCCATATACAGCAAAGAACGGGTGGTCTCCGTGGCAGTATGATAGCGAAAGTTGTGAGCAAATTTAGCCCAGGGAAGCAGGTCTACTCAGTAATCTTGGGAAGAGGAAACATAAAGTCTCAAGACGGTCTCTAATTCTTGATTCACCCTTTCTGTCTGTCCATTCGTCTGAGGGTGGTAGGCTGACGAAAACTTAAGTTTAACTTGTAGGGCAGCACAGAGGGCTCTCCAAAACCTTGCTACGAATTGAACTCCACGGTCAGATATAATTTCAGTAGGCAGTCCATGTAAACAAAAGATTTCTCGTAGGAAGACTTGAGCAAGTTTTGGAGCCGAGGGAAGACCCTGGAGTGGAACAAAGTGGGCTATTTTGGTAAACCTGTCGACAACTACCCAGATGGTATTGAATCCCTGAGAGGAGGGTAGATCGGAGATGAAGTCCATGGACAGGTGAGACCAGGGACGGCTGGGTATTGATAACGGCTGTAACTGACCTGCCGGAAACTGACGGGAAGTCTTATGCTGGGCACATTTGGGGCAGGATGCCATGAAGTCTTTGATGTCGACCTTCATTTTAGGCCACCAGTAGGTTTCAGACAGGAACTTAAAAGTCTTTAGGACACCAGGATGCCCTGTGAACTTAGACTAATGAGCCCAAGACAACAACTTAGAACGAAGCTCAGGGGAAACAAAAATCTTGCCAGGAGGCGGAACAGGAGTTACTTGAGATGAGGCGAACACAACTGGATTCAAAACGGAATGAGGAACTGGATCGGGAATCTCCTCTTCGGATCCCATAGAACGGGACAGAGCATCAGCTTTGGTATTCTGAGAACCTGGACGGAAATGAAGTTTAAAGTTGAAACGAGAGAAGAACATTGCCCACCGGGCCTGGCGAGGACTAAGACACTGGGCTGCCTTTAAGTAGAGCAGGTTCTTGTGATCCGTATAGATGTTAAATGGATACTTTGCCCCTTCCAGGAGATACCTCCACTCCTCAAGGGCCAGCTTGATCGCCAGTAATTCTTGGTCACCGATGGAGTAATTAGCTTCCGCAGGAAGGAACTTGCGAGAGAAGATCCCACAAGGATGAATCTTCCCATCAACCCCTACTTGGGAAAGAACAGCTCCAACTCCCACTGTAGAAGCATCTACCTCCAACTCGAACGGCTTGTTAATATTTGGTTGTGACAGAACTGGGGCGGACATGAAAACCTGCTTAATTCTCTGAAACGCAGCCAAGGCATCTTCTGACCAGTTGGAATGATCTGCCCCTTTTCGAGTTAAGCTGGTAATAGGAGCAATGAGAGTTGAGAATCCTCTGATGAACTTCCTTTAATAATTAGCGAACCCCAAGAATCGCTGAATGGAGAGTACTCGGAGTGGACCAATTAGCAATAGCTTCTAATTTTGTCGGGTCCATCTGGAGATCTGATCCGGAAATTACATACCCCAGAAAGGGTATGGAAGGAACTTCGAAGGTACATTTTGACAACTTGCCGTAGAGACGGTTCTCATGAAGACGTCGGAGGACCTCATGAACTTGTTGGCGATGTGAGGAGAGATCTTGAGAGAAGATAAGGATATCATCCAAGTAGACTACAAGATATTTATACAAGACATCACGGAAAATTTCGTTAACAAAGTACTGGAACACTGCTGGGGCATTACTGAACCCGAACGGCATTACTAGGTACTCGTAATGACCATCCCAAGTATTAAAGGCAGTTTTCCATTCATCACCACTTCGAATCCTGATGAGATTGTAGGCACCGCGGAGATCTAACTTAGTGAAAATGCGGGCTCCCTTGACTCTGTCAAATAATTCAGTGATGAGAGGTAGTGGATAGCTGTTTTTGATGGTAATATCATTGAGCCCCCGGTAATCGATGCACGGACGTAATCCTCCATCTTTCTTTTTAACAAAGAAAAAACCTGCTCCGGCGGGCGAAGAGGAAGGGCGGATGAATCCTTTCAGTAGATTCTCCCTGATGTACTCACTCATTGCCTCGGTTTCAGGTACAGATAACGGGTAAGTACGCCCCCTAGGTGGCTTCTTGCTGGGAATGAGATCGATAGGACAATCCCACTCTCTATGGGGCGGCAGAACATCAGCGGCCTTTTCACTGAAGACGTCAGAGAAATCTTGATAGGCCACAGGAAGACTTGACTGAATTTTAACTTCTGAAGACCTTACAGGACGAACTTGGGCTAGGCAGGACTGATGGCAATGTGAACCCCAAGAAGTCAGTTGTAACGTGGACCAGTCAATCTGTGAATTATGTAGCTGGAGCCAGGGCATACCCAAAACGACCTACTGGGTTGCTTTAGGAATGACTAAGAACTCAATTAGTTCGGAATGCAGGAACCCGACTCCTAAAACCACTGGCTTGGTTTGATGAGAGATGGAACTCTTGGAAATTTGACTACCATCCACTGCAGTAATATAGACTGGGTATGTGAGTTCACAGATAGGCAGATGGAACTTGTCAACTGCAGCTTGAGTAATGAAGTTTCCGGCAGCTCCATAGTCCACTAATGCAGATACAGACTGGAGTCCAGCCCTAGTCTCTAAAGTTACAGGAAGGATAAGATCTTGGATTGAAGGAGCTTGTCTAGAAGATCCCAACTTGACTCCTCCTTTACAAGTCAGGATGTGGCGTTTCCCGGATGCGCTGTACAAGAACTAATTTGGTGACCTGTAGCCGCACAATATAGACACAGTCTCTCTCGAAGTCTTCTTGACCGCTCCTCAGGGGTTAAGCGGGACCTATTTATTTGCATAGGCTCATCAGAAGATGGAGGCTGAATTTGTGTCGGAGGTAACATTCTCGGCTTCCGGAGCTCACTACGAGCATGCTCACTGTTGCATTCGCGAATGCGAAAGTCCAACTTGATACACAAAGAAATTAAATCTGATAATTGCTCAGGAATGTCACGAGTGATTAATTCATCTTTAATTCGATCAGAGAGACCATGCTACCAGCGCTTGGTTATTCCATTGAATCTCTGCGGCCAACGTCTGGAACTGGATGACGTATTGACCCATGCTACGGGTACCTTGACGGAGTTGGATAAGATCTGCAGAGGCTGATGTTGCGCGACCCGGTTCATCAAAAATGCGTCTGAAGGTTGACACAAATTCGGTATAGTTATTCATAAGAGGGTCAGCACGCTCCCACAGAGGAGACACCCAACTCAAGGCTGGTCCAGAGAGCAGTGATATAATGTAAGCAACCTTGGATCTTGGCGTGGGGAAATTGTGTGATAACAACTCAAACTGAATTTCACATTGATTAAGAAACCCGCGACATAACTTGGGACTGCCATCATATTTGCTGGGGACGAGCAGGTGCAAGCGTGACACTGGAGTTGATGCAGCCGGTGAAGGAGTACCCGCTGAACTTGCAGGTGCAGGGGTGACTGGAACTGAAGGAACGAGAGCACTGGGCAGAGATTGTTGTAGTGTATCGAGACGGGAGGACATTCCTTGCAGGAATTGGAACATCTGCTGCTGCGCAGCCTCTTGACCATCCAAGCGGTAGACCAGATTTTGTAAGGCCCCTGACCCCACATTCTGACCACTATCCGAGTCCATCGACCTTGGACTTACTGTCAGGTTCTGTCTAGTTTGTGTTCCCGGAGGGGGCGCTAGTGGGTCAGTGGAGATAGGATGGAGAAAACGAGGAGGCCGAATAGGATTCCTGCGCATGTGCGCTAAGTTGTTTATTAAACAGTTTTTACAGGTAGTATGGCAGCAGGAATACT
Source organism: Pseudophryne corroboree (assembly GCF_028390025.1). NCBI lineage: Eukaryota > Metazoa > Chordata > Amphibia > Anura > Myobatrachidae > Pseudophryne > Pseudophryne corroboree. The sequence goes on along the minus strand of NC_086452.1, from coordinate 189,219,727 downwards.
TGATGGTAACAGAGGATATGCAATAATGAATAAGTAGTAGAGAAGTTGAAAGTCTTATGGCAAAGTCTGTATGGTATGTAACAATCGATCAGGGGATCGATGTATCGGTGTGGAAACCGATGGTTCCTGGATCGTGGAACACAGCAGGGATGATGGTGAGAATAGCAAGCCAGGTAACAGTTGCAGGAGACAAGTGTTGAACACCTCAGTGCAGGTTGAATAACATTGGCAACTTGTAGGCTGATGAACAGGTGTAGATAGTGAGATGCACCTGGAGGAAAGTCTCTACTGCAGAGGGCTGGAGCACACTGTAGCTGGTAAAGGTGTGAAGCTTGATCACAGGTACCCGGGTTGCTGGTGCTTGTAGTTCCACAGCAGTTCAGGACCAGACTGGAACGTAGAGTAGGAACTCAGAGGAACTAGAGCACGGAGCCAGTGGCACAAGTCAGAGGAATGACACGAAGTCCAAGGCAAGGACTGACTCTCCATGCTGCTCCTGATATACCCCCCGGTCTGCAGGTATTGGCTGGGAGTGAATGGGGAGGTGCAGCCAAGCTCCGGATTGGCCGATGCGAAGGAGCTGATGGGAACTGTCATGGCGGCGCTCATGCCGCGGCCCGGCGGGAACGCGGCGTGCATGCACGCCTGCTGACAACAGGAGTGTCCTTAGGCCCAGGATGACATTTGGCGACAAGGTGACCAGTGGCAGCGAGACATGGAAGCCCCAGTGGATACCGCACCGGCGGACAGATGCAGCTGCAGTAAGTCGATTCCTGACACAGTCCACTGACACCTAAATTATGTAGTTTGTTTGAATATTATTTCTCTGTGAGGATGAGGATGTAAACACTGAAGGGGGCAGAAATATGAGGATGATGACAACATCTTGCCTCTGTAGAGCCAGTTTCTGCAAGGAGAGATTAGTTGCTTCTTTTTTGGTGGGGGCCCAAACAAACCAATCATTTCAGCCACAGTAGTGTGGCAGACCCTGTCGCTGAAATGATTGGTTTGTTAAAGTGTGCATGTACTTTTTATACTGTACAACATAAGGGTGGGTGGGAGGGCCCAAAGATAATTACATCTTGCACAATTTTTCATTGCAATAGCATTCCAGGGGTGCTGCCCTATATGGGGTGCTGCCCCTCTGTACTATCAGTCCAGGGGTGTTGCCCCACTGCCGTTTAAGTCCAGGTGTGCTGTTACCTGTCTGCTGTGCTGTGTAATTCTCCAGGGGTGCTGCCTATGCTGTATAAGCCATGGGGTGATGCCGTATAATTCCAGGGGTGCTGCTGTACTTAATCCTGGGTTTTAATGAAAGCCTACCGCAGATGTGAAACAAGCGTAAACATCACAAACAGATTTGTGAAAACATAGCTGCAAAGGTGGAAATGGAAATTGCTATTTTGACAAGCTTTTTTTAATAACGTGGTGCGAGACAGCATTTGTGGCCAAAGTATTGCACTGCAGCACTAGATGGGCCAGGAGCTCCTGTGAGGCACAACCAGTTACTGAATAAGGCCCAGTATGGAGTCTCATGGTGGCTTACAGCCAGGAATATGTCTAGCTTATCAGGCTGAGGCATGCTGTGGGCACAGAGGTTAGCACCAGTGGCGGAAGTATCAGAGTCAATGGAGTCAGCTGCCGCCGGGCACTTGCAACCAAACCATTCGAGAAAGGGGAGGCGGAGTTTGCCGACAGTGTCTCCGCCCCCCTGACACCCTGGCTGCCTGGCTCCCACACAGTGACATCAGTAGAGAAGGGGAGATGGTGCTTTCCAGCGCCCACCCCCTGACTACTTGGCTCCCGCACACTAACTCCATCACTGAAGGGGGGAAAGTGGTGCTTTCCGGCAGTGTGCCCGCCCCCTGGCTGCACGGCTCCCGCACGCTTACAGCAGCAGAGAACGGTATGCGGGGCTTTCTGGCAGTGTGCCCGGCCCCTGGCTTCCGCATGCTGACACCAGTGCTGAAGGGAAGCGGTGCTTTCCTGTAGTGTGCCCACCCCCCTGACTCCCTGGCTACCCGGCTCCCGCACGCTGACAGCAGAAGAGAAAGGGAGATGGAGCAACTGGTGAGTACAGTGGCTGAAGGTGGGGAAAGTGCTGAGACAGGGACAATGGCTTTGTGTGTGTATGTGGTTATGTTTGTTTATATGTTGCTGTGGGTTCATGTGAGTGTGTGTGTGTGTGTGTGTGTGTGTGTAAATAAGTGGCTATGTGTGTAAATATATATGTGTATATGTGGCTATGTGGGTATATGTGGTTATGTGTGCATACTGTGGGGGGAATTCAGTTGTTATCACGGGTCCCTGCACCCACATGCGCCTGCTGGCAACTATTCAAATGTTTCTGCCAGCGGGCGCAAGACCTAATTCCAGCTTGCTACCCCCTGGGGTGGTGGGCTGTAATGTGCGAAAGGTGACCCGTTTGGCCGCCCAAACCGGACTTTTTGCGTCGTGCCCATTTGTTTAGTCGGGTTTTGCCGCTTTACGCGGCTAAACCCGACTGATATGGGCGTGATCAGCGTGATAACAGGGGACAATTGAATATTGTACCGCAATCTCCTGTCACTTTAGAATTGAATTTCTCCTGTATGTGTGAACATGTGCGTATAACAGCTGTAGGTTTTATACCTCAATAATCAGTACACAATCACAAAGCAATGTCCGTAGCTCCTCCGCTTGTCACAATAGGCCCGTTATCACTGTCTTCCCTAGACCCATGTGACACTTAATCCGACCCTGGATGCCGGGGTATTGGTGGTGAAAGTAGGGGGGGGGGGCACATCGCCTATCTCGCCTCCGGGCATCTAGAATAAACTTACGCCCCTGGTTAGCACTGCTTCCTTCCACAGTCTTACTTATAGTATGAAATGATTTTCGACTGTAGAGTGGTAAGTTCCACTAGGGCAGGGACTCAATAACGAAAAATTCACTGCACAGCCCTGCTTATTACTGTACCGAACCCACCCGAACTCAACTTGCCCATCTTGGGCTGCTGTGGGGGCTCAGGAGGGGCTACTAAAACATCTAAGGGGCTGCTTTATTTAAAAATTAAATATGAAAAAAATAAACAAGACACACAGGTATGCCCACATGCGTGTTACTGGGACACACAGGTATGCTCACATGCGTGTAACTGGGAGCTGTGAAAAACCAAAATAAGGCATCTTCCACAAAATATGTAAATAAAAATGCAATAAAAAAAATGGAAAAAAGAAACCCATGAGATTTTCACAAAATAAGTCTCCAGACTCCATGGAGTTGAAAATTTCCAATCTTGATCCTGTGGTATACACCAGTTTATTTGCATCCCAACATTAAATCCAAAATTATCTTAATCCCTGAAAATGGAAAAGGGGGTACAAATTTGGAGGCTTTGGCCCCTAGTTTTTCAGTTTGTCCCGTAATGTGGTAATTATATATTTGCTTGGTTGAAGTCCTTTCTGTTCCACACCAATAAAGGAGTGGAGGTGAAAGCCTGTGTGTTGTTCCTGATTGCGTGTGCCTCTCTAATTTTTAATCACCTTCTTGACATGGTCCTCTTTCTCTTGCCTCTTCTCATAATGTGAAAAGTCATCAAAAAAGGAGGTGGTATGTTTGTAGCTAGCTATGATTCGGAGAACTTGGCGAGCTTTTTCCAGGGGGACCACCTGTCGCCGAAATGATGGGTTTATTAAACTGTGCATATCCTATTTAAACAACATAAGGGTGGGTCGGAGGGCCCAAGACAATTCCATCTTGCACCTCTTTTTTTTCTTTGCATTATGTGCTCTTTGGGGCCTAGTTTTTAAAACTGCCATCCTGTCTGGCACTGCAGTGCCACTCCTAGATGGGCCAGGTGTTTGTGCCACCCACTGTCCCTTAGCTTAGTCATCCAGCTTCCTTGTTGCAACCTTTTGGCCTAAAAACAATATTGTGAGTTGTGAGGTGTTCAGAACAGAGTGGAAATGAATGTTATTATTAATAATACCGTAGGATCAAAATTACCCCCAAATTCTGTGATTTTAGCTGTTTTTATGGGTTGTTTTTTTCAAAAAACATCCAGATCCAAAACCAAAACCTGAAAGGGTAGTTTTGCCAAAACCAATCCAGAACCAAAACACAAGCGGAGATCCAGATCCAAGACCAAAACACAAAACCCGAAAAGTGTCCGCCGCACATCTCAGTCTTTTGTAGAGATGAGCGGGTTCGGTTTCTTTGAATCCGAACCCGCACGAACTTCACTTTTTTTTTTCACGGGTCCGAGCGACTCGGATCTTCCCGCCTTGCTCGGTTAACCCGAGCGCGCCCGAACGTCATCATGACGCTGTCGGATTCTCACGAGACTCGGATTCTATATAAGGAGCCGCGCGTCGCCGCCATTTTCACACGTGCATTGAGATTGATAGGGAGAGGACGTGGCTGGCGTCCTCTCCATTTAGATTAGATTTAGAAGAGAGAGAGAGAGAGAGATTGCTGTGATACTGTAGATTAGAAGAGAGTGCAGACAGAGTTTAGTGACTGACGACCACAGTGACCAGTGACCACCAGAGACAGTGCAGTTGTTTGTTTTATTTAATATATCCGTTCTCTGCCTGAAAAAAACGATACACAGTCACACAGTGACTCAGTCTGTGTGCACTGCTCAGCCCAGTGTGCTGCACATCAATGTATTGTATATAAAGCTTATAATTGTGGGGGAGACTGGGGAGCACTGCAGGTTGTTATAGCAGGAGCCAGGAGTACATGATAAATAATATTATATTAAAATTAAACAGTGCACACTTTTGCTGCAGGAGTGCCACTGCCAGTGTGACTAGTGGTGACCAGTGCCTGACCACCAGTATATTAGTAGTATTGTATACTATCTCTTTATCAACCAGTCTATATTAGCAGCAGACACAGTACAGTGCGGTAGTTCACGGCTGTGGCTACCTCTGTGTCGGCACTCGGCAGGCAGTCCGTCCATCCATAATTGTATTATAATATATACCACCTAACCGTGGTTTTTTTTTTCATTCTTTATACCGTCGTCATACTAGTTGTTACGAGTATACTACTATCTCTTTATCAACCAGTGTACAGTGCGGTAGTTCACGGCTGTGGCTACCTCTGTGTCGGCACTCGGCAGGCAGTCCGTCCAACCATAATTGTATTATATACCACCTAACCGTGGTTTTTTTTTCATTCTTTATACCGTCGTCATACTAGTTGTTACGAGTATACTACTATCTCTTTATCAACCAGTGTACAGTGCGGTAGTTCACGGCTGTGGCTACCTCTGTGTCGGCACTCGGCAGGCAGTCCGTCCATCCATAATTGTATTATAATATATACCACCTAACCGTGGTTTTTTTTTCATTCTTTATACCGTCGTCATACTAGTTGTTACGAGTATACTACTATCTCTTTATCAACCAGTGTACAGTGCGGTAGTTCACGGCTGTGGCTACCTCTGTGTCGGCACTCGGCAGGCAGTCCGTCCAACCATAATTGTATTATAATATATACCACCTAACCGTGGTTTTTTTTTCATTCTTTATACCGTCGTCATACTAGTTGTTACGAGTATACTACTATCTCTTTATCAACCAGTGTACAGTGCGGTAGTTCACGGCTGTGGCTACCTCTGTGTCGGCACTCGGCAGGCAGTCCGTCCAACCATAATTGTATTATATACCACCTAACCGTGGTTTTTTTTTCATTCTTTATACCGTCGTCATACTAGTTGTTACGAGTATACTACTATCTCTTTATCAACCAGTGTACAGTGCGGTAGTTCACGGCTGTGGCTACCTCTGTGTCGGCACTCGGCAGGCAGTCCGTCCAACCATAATTGTATTATAATATATACCACCTAACCGTGGTTTTTTTTTCATTCTTTATACCGTCGTCATACTAGTTGTTACGAGTATACTACTATCTCTTTATCAACCAGTGTACAGTGCGGTAGTTCACGGCTGTGGCTACCTCTGTGTCGGCACTCGGCAGGCAGTCCGTCCATCCATAATTGTATTATATACCACCTAACCGTGGTTTTTTTATACCACCTAACCGTGGCAGTCCGTCCATAATTGTATACTAGTATCCAATCCATCCATCTCCATTGTTTACCTGAGGTGCCTTTTAGTTCTGCCTATAAAATATGGAGAACAAAAAAGTTGAGGTTCCAAAATTAGGGAAAGATCAAGATCCACTTCCACCTCGTGCTGAAGCTGCTGCCACTAGTCATGGCCGAGACGATGAAATGCCAGCAACGTCGTCTGCCAAGGCCGATGCCCAATGTCATAGTACAGAGCATGTCAAATCCAAAACACCAAATATCAGTAAAAAGCCTCTTTTTTTCTTTGCGTCATGTGCTGTTTGGGGAGGGTTTTTTGGAAGGGACATCCTGCATTACACTGCAGTGCCACTCCTAGATGGGCCCGGTGTTTGTGTCGGCCACTAGGGTCGCTAATCTTACTCACACAGCTACCTCATTGCGCCTCTTTTTTTCTTTGCGTCATGTGCTGTTTGGGGAGGGTTTTTTGGAAGGGACATCCTGCGTGACACTGCAGTGCCACTCCTAGATGTGCCCGGTGTTTGTGTCGGCCACTAGGGTCGCTAATCTTACTCACACAGCTACCTCATTGCGCCTCTTTTTTTCTTTGCGTCATGTGCTGTTTGGGGAGGGTTTTTTGGAAGGGACATCCTGCGTGACACTGCAGTGCCACTCCTAGATGTGCCCGGTGTTTGTGTCGGCCACTAGGGTCGCTAATCTTACTCACACAGTCAGCTACCTCATTGCGCCTCTTTTTTTCTTTGCGTCATGTGCTGTTTGGGGAGGGTTTTTTGGAAGGGCCATCCTGCGTGACACTGCAGTGCCACTCCTAGATGGGCCCGGTGTTTGTGTCGGCCACTAGGGTCGCTAATCTTACTCACACAGCTACCTCATTGCGCCTCTTTTTTTCTTTGCGTCATGTGCTGTTTGGGGAGGGTTTTTTGGAAGGGACATCCTGCGTGACACTGCAGTGCCACTCCTAGATGGGCCCGGTGTTTGTGTCGGCCACTAGGGTCGCTTATCTTACTCACACAGCGACCTCGGTGCAAATTTTAGGACTAAAAATAATATTGTGAGGTGTGAGGTATTCAGAATAGACTGAAAATGAGTGTAAATTATGGTTTTTGAGGTTAATAATACTTTGGGATCAAAATGACCCCCAAATTCTATGATTTAAGCTGTTTTTTAGTGTTTTTGGAAAAAAACACCCGAATCCAAAACACACCCGAATCCGACAAAAATAATTCGGTGAGGTTTTGCCAAAACGCGTTCGAACCCAAAACACGGCCGCGGAACCGAACCCAAAACCAAAACACAAAACCCGAAAAATTTCAGGCGCTCATCTCTAGTCTTTTGCCCTTATTTATCAATGACGGATAAATTGCACCAGCCAATCCGCTCCTGTCATTTTTCAAACATAGCCTGTGACATGGCAGTTAGGAGCTGATTGGCTGTTGCAATTTATCACTCGCAGTGAAATTTATCACTCATTGATAAATAAGGGCATTAGTATATTACAGGTCAAGTGCTCTGAGGACTCTTACCTAGAGATGCCTCCTGTGGCTCTGTCTCTCCCTCAGACTTGCGTGTATGTGAGCGGGGAGCTGCCCGCAGCTATTATCAGCTTCAGTATGATATGGGTGGTCTGGTGCACACTGCAGTCTCAACACGCTTCTTGCAGGTCCAGATCGTGCGGACGTTAGTAGCAGTGATGTACGGTGAGGTGACGCAGGTAAGGCAGAGCCTTTCCTGTCATATTAACATTTGTACCAGAGTTTTGACTATATAAAGTATATGAAAAATACAAAGAATATGTTAAAAATATCTTCTTTGTATTATTCTAATCATTGTTATAGTCAAATCTCTAGAGTAAAAAGTCTAAGGGAAATGAAGCAGTGCTTTCCCTGCCTACCTTTTCCACACATCTCTGATCAAAACTAACCAAATTTCCAGGAGTTTATACTGCTGCACCTGTGTATAATGCCCAGATGAACCATTTGACTCATATATTGGGCGATATTCAATTGTTTGAAAAGTCAGTTGGGTGTCTATTTTTTCCTATCTAATAGACAGGAAAAAACAGACACCCAACCGACTTTTCAAACATTTGAATTCCCCCCATTGAGTGTAAATCTGTCTCTGGTACTAACCAGTGCCTCTTGAGCCATTTATCTCACCGCACATACCTGGTTAGTAGAGACAGAGGAAATGCTCTCAATTGTTTTTCTCCTTGTTTAAAAGTCACAGAAGTGCTCAAATGATTTCCAGGGTCCAAAGGCAGCAGGTCCTGCTATCGTGTTACGCTCCTATTTGGAGAAATTGTCCGACAAGTCTAATTTTATTCTACTGTACTGTATGTCTATTCACACATTTGATTAACCTGCAAAAGAGGAATATGCTGCTGATATGTAATGGTTCTATCTATGGGAACAACTGAAGAGATTTGGCAAGGGTTCCACATTTGAGTTGCACAAAATGTCAGTTAAACCCCCCCCCCCCCCCCCCCCCCCCCAATTTTTAGGTACATTTCTCAGTTATTTCCGCAAAAACCTACAGTACCCCCATCTATATGATTAAGTACCTAACCTGATAAAATTAAACCTACCAAAGCCAAGAACTAGTGGTTTCCAGCCTGAAAGTTGTGTTTTTATGATGTTCAGCTCAATAAAATGAAGGTGAAATCATGTTACCTGTCAGTCTCCCTATTATGGACAGAGTCCCTGCTAGTCTTGCAAATTTTAAGTCAAATTATGCTTTTTCCTACCCCTGATGTGACACTAATATTTCTATTAACTCCAGGAGTCTTTGGTCCACAGGAGATGGTATATTTCCATTCAGAAGGCAGAACTAATTAAAATAGCTGCACCCTGCATCTATGCAACATTCCATTGCACACCTATATACTATTCAGAAGTATGATTTATTGTTCACCTCATTGTCAGCATGAAGCATTATTTTACTGGATAACATAATGATGCCCCACTTACACATCATATACTCAGAGATGTACAATAGATCTCATTACTTGCAGCCAATGACAAGCAGTGATGAAACATCCTCCCTATTTGCATAAGCCGCCAGCATGCAGCTAGTCAGTTTGTGATTGGAGATATGTAACATGGGGGGTCATTCCGAGTTGTTCGCTCGTTATTTTTTTCTCGCAACGGAGCGATTAGTCGCTAATGCGCATGCGCAATGTCCGCAGTGCGACTGCGCCAAGTAAATTTGCTATGCAGTTAGGTATTTTACTCACGGCATTACGAAGTTTTTCTTTGTTCTGGTGATCGTAATGTAATTGACAGGAAGTGGGTGTTTCTGGGCGGAAACAGGCCGTTTTATGGGAGTGTGTGTAAAAACGCTACCGTTTCTGGGAAAAACGCGGGAGTGGCTGGAGAAACGGAGGAGTGTCTGGGCGAACGCTGGGTGTGTTTGTGACGTCAAACCAGGAACGACAAGCACTGAACTGATCGCACTGGAAGAGTAAGTCTCGAGCTACTCAGAAACTGCACAGAGAAGTCTTATCGCAATTTTGAGAACCTTTCGTTCGCAATTTTGATAAGCTAAGATTCACTCCCAGTAGGCGGCGGCTTAGCATGTGCAAAGCTGCTAAAAGCAGCTTGCGAGCGAACAACTCGGAATGAGGGCCATGATCTCCTTGGAACCCTGTTCATTAGCTTTCTCAAATATTGCATTTTGGCATCAGATAAAAACACGATTGCTTCAACACTGATTTCAGTACCAAGAAAGTATTTCTGGACTTTGGGCCCGGTTACCGGTTATCCTCAGCATTGTAGAGTAACATCCATCAGAAGATACTGTAGATGACAAGTGTAGCGTGATATGCAGGGAAATTTATGATTTGTATAAGTTTAAAAGAAAACTTCCAGTTAGTGCAGCAAAGCAGAAAAACTCGCTACCCCCTGTGCTTCTATAAGAAAACATGTGTCCATATACTGCAGTACTGAGAGCTAACTTAGCAGCAGGTGGGAACATTCTGGGTGAACATGCAAGACCAAACAGGCATAATGTTTGAAATGGACATATATAATGGTAGATTCTCAATCAGCTTAATGATATCATTCAGGTGCTCGAATGTTTGAAATGGTCATAGAAACAAACTACAGTAACCACTGCACCACTCTATGATTACATTTTCTAAAAAAGAGACACAAACTAGAAATTGTATCTTTAAATATAACACTACTCAAAGTTCATGTTGCTGTGTTGTTCCATAGACTAACATTATGATAGATTTGATATGATCCAGTGTATGCATGCTATAAATTAATTGCTGGAAGTTCTGTCTCTTGACTTGTTTTATATCTTTTGTCATTATCACCCACTGGGTGTAGTGTGTTGTTCTTTCACTCCATACAGACCATACAGAATTCTCTTGGCATGGATTATATGGAACACCTGTCACTACATTTCTTTTGTAATCTTTACCATCAGTTGAAATAAAAAAACAACAACAAACACTAAGGAAATTAACCATTTCTAAGGCCCCATTACCTACAAGCCGCATTGCCAATGCAGTTATAGTGTAATATTGTCGCTTAAATTCACATTGCATAAACCTCCTAATGGCTGATGTGTGCCTCCATTCTAACAGTAAACCATCCTATACCCTTATACTAAGAATAAAGACACGGAAACTTGAATTTGGCAGAAAATTGTTAGCTATTTATTGTAACCCTAACCACAAGAAAAACCTGTAAAAGAAAATATTAAATTAGCATATAATATTAACCGAATATGGTGGCAGAAAAAAGAACGGCTAAAAACCCACTGAAGATAACCTCAAAGACATTAAACTAAAACAATCCTAATCTACCAAAAAACCATACATAGGTATCCAACTCAGACCTCCACGCTGACTGCCCACCCTGATGGGCGATGACGCTGCCCCCTGTCGGGTGATCTAGCAGCCTTAAAAGTCAATGGAGATGAGTGCACCTAAACCACACCAACACGGTAAAAACTGTGACTAACAAGCCAAACTAGAACCTGCCGTTCTTTTCCGCCAACAGCGAAAGACTCTTCTACAGAGGCTGCGCACCGCCACCATACCCTCAACCTAACTCCTGCAGACCCTCAAACTCGGAATGAGGGCCATGATCTCCTTGGAACCCTGTTCATTAGCTTTCTCAAATATTGCATTTTGGCATCAGATAAAAACACGATTGCCTCAACACTGATTTAAGTACCAAGAAAGTATTTCTGGACTTTGGGCCCGGTTACCGGTTATCCTCAGTATTGTAGAGTAACATCCATCAGAAGATACTGTAGATGACAAGTGTAGCGTGATATGCAGGGAAATTTATGATTTGCATTAGTTTAAAAGAAAACTTCCAGTTAGTGCAGCAAAGCAGAAAAACTCGCTACCCCCTGTGCTTCTATAAGAAAACATGTGTCCATATACTGCAGTACTGAGAGCTAACTTAGCAGCAGGTGGGAACATTCTGGGTGAACATGCAAGACCAAACAGGCATAATGTTTGAAATGGACATATATAATGGTAGATTCTCAATCAGCTTAATGATATCATTCAGGTGCTCGAATGTTTGAAATGGTCATAGAAACAAACTACAGTAACCACTGCACCTCTCTATGATTACATTTTCTAAAAAAGAGACACAAACTAGAAATTGTATCTTTAAATATAACACTACTCAAAGTTCATGTTGCTGTGTTGTTCCATAGACTAACATTATGATAGATTTGATATGATCCAGTGTATGCATGCTATAAATTAATTGCTGGAAGTTCTGTCTCTTGACTTGTTTTATATCTTTTGTCATTATCGCCCACTGGGTGTAGTGTGTTGTTCTTTCACTCCATACAGACCATACAGAATTCTCTTGGCATGGATTATATGGAACACCTGTCACTACATTTCTTTTGTAATCTTTACCATCAGTTGAAAGAAAAAAAAAAAAACACTAAGGAAATTAACCATTTCTAAGGCCCCATTACCTACAAGCCGCGTTGCCAATGCAGTTATAGTGTAATATTGTCGCTTAAATTCACATTGCATAAACCTCCTAATGGCTGATGTGTGCCTCCATTCTAACAGTAAACCATCCTATACCCTTATACTAAGAATAAAGACACGGAGACTTGAATTTGGCAGAAAATTGTTAGCTATTTATTGTAACCCTAACCACAAGAAAAACCTGTAAAAGAAAATATTAAATTAGCATATAATATTAACCGAATATGGTGGCAGAAAAAAGAACGGCTAAAAACCCACTGAAGATAACCTCAAAGACATTAAACTAAAACAATCCTAATCTACCAAAAAACCATACATAGGTATCCAACTCAGACCTCCACGCTGACTGCCCACCCTGATGGGCGATGACGCTGCCCCCTGTCGGGTGATCTAGCAGCCTTAAAAGTCAATGGAGATGAGTGCACCTTAACCACACCAACACCGTAAAAACTGTGACTAACAAGCCAAACTAGAACCTGCCATTCTTTTCCGCCAACAGCGAAAGACTCTTCTACAGAGGCTTCGCACCGCCACCATACCATCAACCTAACTCCTGCAGACCCTCAAACAGATCCTCCAGGAAAAACATCATCCCTTCCTTGGACAAATGTACACCATCAGGCCGAAAAAGGTGAGTGTCACGGAACCGAATCCTAGCGTGGTGAACCACCGTCCCTCCGTGAGCCAAAACCCACTTTGCTACCGCTGCATTCACCTTTTGCCTGGCCTCATCAATAGGGTGACCATCCGCCACTCCTCGCCAATGCAACCTTGGCACAATCATGGAGAACACCAAAACACAGCTAGGCCAAGCTGTGGCAATACTTGACAAATCTTCCACCATGGACCATCGCAAATCTAAAGACGTCCTCTTACCCAGATCGTTACCACCCAAATGGACAACCAGGACCCTAGGGACTCCATGCTCCATGGCTCGACTGACCAACCTATCATTCAACTCATGCAACATCATTCCACGCCAACCAAGCCAACGAACACTATGAGCCTGGGGGAAATAACCACGCCCCTTCCAAGGTCAAAAACCTGGCTGCCCAGTAAACAAAAGAGTGACCGACTACCCATACTAACAACTCGTCGTCCACCCAACCTAAAGTGAAGGAAAGGAATAAAAAGTAGGTTAGTAAATGTCCTAACATGAGCTTAATACATGACTTAACCTGAAGGATCTGCCATAAAGAAAAAAAGTTTTAATTTCTCATTGAGACACGGCCTAGCCGTGCTAAACAAGCTTCAGGCCAATCGAAGCGTAACATAAAGGCACAAAGGGAAAGATCAAATAAAACAAAGCTAAAGTAAAAGAGGGGAGGGGGGGTGGAAATGTGGAAAACATAGAAGAACTCAGCTGGAGGTGACAGTTTAAAAAACCTGCCGAGGGACTTTTAATTGGAACCAATCAGCCGAATTATGGTAAAATTGAAATTCAGTCCGTCAGGTCAGGCAAAAAGTGCAAAAGAACTCCAGACCCCCTCTGCGAGCAGTGGCGAGTGGCTAATCCCTGAGTAGGATGAACAGGGGATACAAACTGACACAATTTGAGCAATGACGGACACAACAAATCCAACAGTAAACCTCTTAACACTTGCTAAAACAGGAACTCATAAAACCGGGCGAATATATCGCTTGTAACTGAATCTCCGCAATGGAAAAACCCGCCGACGCAGCCCCGATTCGAAAGGAATGCATACCAAAAGCAGAGGGTGAAAGACCCAAGCCGGCCAGACAGAGACTCAGCATCCAGCGAAATTGATACTTCATCAATGGTAAACCGTCATAATGCAGCAGCCAGGATCCCCTCGCATCGAGCCGTACTGCCGCATATCTCATTTCCAACTTTACCGGGTAAATGAGCTCATCCAAAGACGAAACCAAAGTGACCCATCGGTCACTTTGGTTTCGTCTTTGGATGAGCTCATTTGCCCGGTAAAGTTGGAAATGAGATATGCGGCAGTACGGCTCGATGCGAGGGGATCCTGGCTGCTGCATTATGACGGTTTACCATTGATGAAGTATCAATTTCGCTGGATGCTGAGTTTTATGAGTGACCCATCGCCCTCTACCCACTTGGTCCGTCTTAGAGCGACACAGTCTACACAGTAAAGACCTCTCACCCACCACCACATCGTCTCGAAGCATTCACGAATCTGTCCATTTAGAAGGCGCCACCAGTTCCGAAACCCAAAAGGCCCCATGATAAGCCATGGTGAACGTCAACTCGAACAACAACGACTCAAAAAGTGAAGATGCGACCTTGGCCACTGCACAGATGACCGCCGGCAGCAGAGCCGCATCGATCGGGCGCCACCTATCCGGCGGAGCTGGAGCCACACGCGCCCACCCTTTCATCACCTTTGCAAGGAGGCCGCTCTTTGTCACGTCAGGAAAACCCTTTAGTTTACTAAAAAATTAAAACCCTGCCAGGTACCGTGACACCACGGCTCTAGACCTACCCGTGACAAAATGCTGCCAAATAAAAGAAAACATCAGCCGATGCCTGCTCTTACCTTCTTACCCCCATGCTTGGACAAACTCTTCCCACTTACTCCAAGCTTGACTGTAAGCCTTGAGCGTGTTCGGAGCTACTGATCACATCGCTAAGCTCTCCAGTCCAGACTGATCACCGTCCAGACATAATCAGGACATTGAAAACCCCGCGCATCGGTCTCAGGTGCTAGAAGCCTAAATCTTTCCCACTGCCCGCGGAACAACATGTCGGCAATTCCGTTCTCAATTCCTGAACATGCTGTGCTCGAAACCATACATTCCGACGCAAGCACGTCAGCAACAGCTGCGCAAGCACCCTCAATACCACAAGCGACTTGGCCCTCTGATTATTAATTGCGTGCTCCATGCCAAGATTGTCGAACAAAATACTGCGATCGGCCAGACACTCACCCCAAACCTCCAAGGTGTCACGATCCGGGTATCTGGACGCCATTACTTACCCTTCAGATGCCTCCTAAGGCGGGCTCAGCGTTCCAGGACCAGATTCCGCTGTTCCTGAGTTTCCACATGCAGAGTGTCAGAGTGGTGTTTTCATCAGCCGCGGCCTCCGCTGTGCCCGCGTGGTTAAATGTGCATCTATCAGCCTGGCGTCTCCTGTCTCCGGTGGCCGGCGCCGCCATTACTGTTTCCCAGACCACATGGATTACAAACCAAACTTCCCTCCAAGTGTCTGCATGGGCGCAGCCATCTTGGATTCTGTCATCTGATCATTTCCACCAATCTGCTGTTTGTATTGTTGATTTGCATAATTGCCTAGCCAACCCCTTCCTTGCTGCAGGTATAAGTAAGCTGTGCCTGAGCAAGGAAGACGTCAGTGCTTTGGTTGTCAAACCTAGTTCCTGTTTGTCTCTCTTCTATGATTGTCTTCCAGGTTCCAGCTCCTGTCTCAAGACTTCCACCATAGAGACCCGCACCAGCATTCCACCTGCGGTGTAGCCTGACTCTCCAATCCATTGTGGATTCATCTGTTTCCAGCTACAACACTACCTGCTTCCAGCCTCAGCTTCCAGCAGAATACAGCTTCCCTTAAAGGGCCGGTGTCCTTTCTACACTTTACCACTCTCCACCGGAATTATTATTTCATCGCTCCCAAAGTTCATTTATTATTTAACTGGTTCCAGCCAGTATCCACTCCGTGCTAACAACAGTCTGGTTCCAGCCAGTATCCACAGCAGCTGTTTTACCTTCAGCAACCCAGCTCTTCCTGGAACACCAGCTGGTACAATCCTGGGTTATCTCCATTGCTACAGCCGGGCCTGGTAAGGACTTTCCATCTAGAAGATCATAAGAACTATCTCACACTACCAGTGCCCTGTGGCTCCTGCCATGCTGTAGTACTCAGGAACTGTATTTATTCTTTGCTGACTTTTACGTTTTCTTTTATTGCTGCTGTGATGCGGAGTTGTCATAATAAACATCATTGACTTTTATCTAAGTTGTCGTGGTCACGCCTTCGGGCAGTTATTATCCATGTTACTTACATGTCCAGGGGTCTGATACAACCTCCCAGGTTCCGGTACATCTCAGCCCCTACAACTGAGGCTGCCTCCCGTCAGCTCAGGCCCTCAGTTGTGACAGTAAGCACTGACCTAATGAATCCAGCCGGAGACCAGGATCAAGCGGCTAGGCCGATGCAAGAACTGGCAGCCCGACTAGAACATCAGGAGGCTGCACAGGGCCACATCATCCGCTGTCTCCAGGATCTCTCTACTCGGCTGGATGGGATTCAGACCACTCTCCGTGGATCAGGCGCGTCTGGTACGTCAACCACAGTGACTCCAGCTATAACCCCACCCACCTTACCCATTCCTGCTCCACGTCTTCATCTTCCAACGCCAGCAAAATTTGACGGATCTCCAAGATTCTGCAGGGGATTTCTCAACCAGTGTGAGATTCAGTTTGAGCTACAACCTGGCAATTTCCCCAGTGACCGTACAAAAATTGCCTACATTATTTCTCTTCTCAGTGGCTCAGCCCTCGATTGGGCATCACCGTTATGGGAGAGGTCCGACACCCTGCTATCTTCTTACACTGCATTCGTGTCAACATTCAGGCGCATCTTCGACGAGCCAGGCCGGGTAACTTCAGCTTCGTCTGAGATTCTCCGTTTACGCCAGGGATCACGTACTGTAGGACAATATCTTATACAGTTCCAGATCCTGGCATCCGAACTGGCATGGAACGACGAGGCCCTGTATGCTGCATTCTGGCATGGTTTATCCGAGCGTATTAAAGATGAGTTAGCTACCAGAGACTTACCCTCCAAGTTAGATGAGTTAATCTCACTTTGTACGAAAGTTGACTTACGTTTCAGAGAGAGAGCCACTGAGCGTGGAAGATCATCTGCTCCAAAATCTTCTGCTCCTCCTCCTCGCCAACTGTCACCAACTAAAGATGAACCCATGCAAATTGGGCGTTCCCGTTTAACTCCTGCTGAGCGCCGAAGACGTCTCTCCGAGTTTCTCTGTTTGTACTGTGCAGCTCCGTCTCACACCATTAATGCCTGTCCCAAACGTCCGGGAAACTCCAAATCCTAGCTCGCCAAGGAGAGGGCCGGCTAGGAGTAATGATCTCCTCTCCATCTCCTCAAGATTGTAACCTCCCAGTCTCGCTTCAAGTTGCTCAACGTTATCAGAACGTCATTGCCCTCCTGGATTCCGGAGCAGCTGGGAACTTTATTACCGAAGCCTATGTTAAACGGTGGTCCCTACCCACCGAGAGACTTCCTTCGTCCTTTTCCTTAACTGCTGTGGATGGCAGTAAAATTTTTGATACAGTTATTTCTCTAACGACTCTACCAGTTCGTCTGAGAGTGGGAGTTCTTCATTCCGAACTTATTTCACTTTTAGTGATTCCAAGAGCCACACATCCTGTGGTTCTGGGCCTTCCATGGCTCCGTCTTCACAATCCTACAATTGATTGGACGACTACGCAAATCCTGGCATGGGGTTCCTCCTGTACTAAGACATGTTTGTTTAAAGTGTTGCCTGTCTGTTCCTCCTCCCCCAGGTCGTCTGATGTTCCACCTCCTCCATATCAAGATTTCACGGATGTGTTCAGTAAAGCTTCTGCTGATATCCTTCCCCCTCATAGAGAATGGGACTGCCCGATTGATCTCGTTCCAGGGAAGGTTCCACCTCGAGGCCGAACTTATCCGTTGTCTCTCCCCGAGACGCATTCTATGGAGGAATACATAAAAGAGAACCTAGCAAAGGGGTTCATTCGACCTTCTTCTTCTCCAGCCGGCGCAGGCTTCTTTTTTGTAAAGAAGAAAGATGGTGGTCTGCGGCCGTGCATCGACTACAGAGGTTTGAACGACATTACCATCAAGAACCGCTATCCTTTACCCCTGATTACTGAGCTCTTTGACAGAGTTAGCGGAGCTACCATCTTTACAAAGCTGGACCTGAGAGGTGCATACAATCTCATCCGGATCCGTGAGGGTGACGAGTGGAAGACCGCATTTAACACCCGTGATGGACATTATGAGTACCTCGTCATGCCCTTCGGATTGAGCAATGCTCCAGCTGTCTTCCAGCATTTCGTCAATGAGATCTTCAGAGACATTCTATACCGTCATGTCGTGGTCTATCTAGATGATATCCTCATTTTTGCCAACAATTTAGAGGAACATCGTTTCTGGGTAAAGGAGGTTCTGTCCCGTCTCCGTGTCAATCATCTTTACTGCAAATTAGAGAAATGCGTCTTTGAAGTCAAGTCCATTCCGTTTCTAGGGTACATTGTGTCCGGTTCCGGACTAGAGATGGATCCTGAGAAACTACAAGCAATCCAGAATTGGCCAGTACCCTTAACCCTCAAAGGGGTCCAGAGGTTCTTAGGGTTCGCCAATTATTACCGAAAGTTTATACGAGACTTTTCCACCATTGTGGCGCCTATTACTGCTTTCACCAAGAAGGGTGCTAACCCGTCCAAGTGGTCTGAAGAAGCCATGCAAGCTTTTCATCTTTTAAAACAGAGGTTCATCTCTGCACCTGTCCTGAAACAGCCTGACGTCGACTCTCCTTTCATCTTAGAGGTGGATGCCTCCTCCGTTGGAGTAGGAGCGGTGTTATCTCAGAGGGCTAAAGATGGTCATTTACATCCTTGCAGTTTCTTCTCACGGAAGTTCTCCCCAGCGGAGCGCAACTATGCCATTGGCGACCAGGAGTTGCTAGCCATCAAGCTCGCTCTAGAGGAGTGGAGATATCTGTTGGAGGGAGCTTCTCATTCAATCACCATCCTTACAGACCACAAGAACCTTCTATATCTAAAAGGCGCACAATGTCTCAACCCTCGTCAGGCCAGATGGGCACTTTTCTTTTCCAGGTTCGACTTTAAACTCCAGTTCTGTCCGGGCTCTCAGAATCGCAAGGCCGATGCCCTTTCCTGCTCATGGGAGCAAGAAAATGAGTCAGAGTCTTCAGACAAGCATCCTATTATAAATCCGTTGGCATTCTCCACGGTAGGGATGGACTCTACGCCCCCATCAGGGAAAAGTTTTGTGAAGCCGACACTAAGGAAGAAGCTCATGCATTGGGCCCATGCTTCCCGTTTTGCCGGACATACAGGTATCCAAAAAACCCTGGAGTTTATCTCTAGGTCCTATTGGTGGCCAACTCTGAAAAAGGACGTTTTGGAGTTTATTGCATCTTGCCCAAAGTGTGCTCAACATAAAGTATCCCGCCAGTCGCCTGCGGGGCAACTGGTTCCACTATCTGTTCCCCGTCGACCATGGACCCATTTGTCGATGGATTTTATTACAGATTTGCCCATGTGCAACAAGTTCAATACCATCTGGGTGGTAGTTGACCGGTTCACCAAGATGGCACACTTCATTCCTCTCACCGGTCTTCCGTCAGCTTCCAAGTTGGCTCAAGTATTCATACAAGAGATCTTCCGACTCCACGGTCTTCCAGAAGAAATTATCTCAGATCGAGGAGTTCAATTCACAGCTAAATTCTGGCGAAGTTTATGTCAAGTCCTCCAAGTCAAGTTAAAGTTTTCCACGGCTTACCATCCTCAGACCAATGGTCAAACTGAGAGGGTGAATCAGGACTTGGAGGCCTTCCTCCGCATCTATGTGTCCTCCTCTCAAGATGACTGGGTTCAATTACTTCCCTGGGCCGAGTTCTGTCATAACAACCAGTATCATTCTTCATCTTCTTCAACACCATTCTTCACCAACTTTGGATTCCACCCTAAAGTCCCTGAGTTCCAACCGCTTCCAGCAACTTCTGTTCCCGCAGTGGATATCACCTTGCATCAGTTTGCCAATATCTGGAAGAGCGTACGATCAGCTCTGCTCAAGGCATCGTTCAGGTACAAGAAGTTTGCGGATAAGAAGCGTCGAGCAGTTCCTGCTCTCAAGGTGGGTGATCGGGTATGGTTATCCACGAAGAATTTGAGGTTAAGAGTTCCCAGTATGAAGTTTGCACCTCGCTACATCGGTCCTTTTAAAATTGATCAAGTCATCAATCCTGTTGCTTACAGACTCCAGTTACCTCCCTTCTTAAAAATACCCAGGACATTCCATGTTTCCCTGTTGAAACCGCTAATCTTGAATCGGTTTCATTCCTCACTTCCACCAACTCCGAAAGTCCAAACTCAACGAGGCGTTGAGTATGAAGTGGCCAAGATCCTGGACTCACGTCACCGTTACGGTCAACTTCAGTATCTCATTGACTGGAAGGGCTATGGTCCTGAAGAACGCTCTTGGACCAATGCCTCTGACGTCCATGCTCCTGCCTTGGTCCGAAATTTCCACGCAAAGTTTCCTTTAAAGCCTAAGAAGTGTCCTGGGGCCACTCCTAAAGGGGGGGGTGCTGTCACGATCCGGGTATCTGGACGCCATTACTTACCCTTCAGATGCCTCATAAGGCGGGCTCAGCGTTCCAGGACCAGATTCCGCTGTTCCTGAGTTTCCACATGCAGAGTGTCAGAGTGGTGTTTTCATCAGCCGCGGCCTCCGCTGTGCCCGCGTGGTTAAATGTGCATCTATCAGCCTGGCGTCTCCTGTCTCCGGTGGCCGGCGCCGCCATTACTGTTTCCCAGACCACATGGATTACAAACCAAACTTCCCTCCAAGTGTCTGCATGGGCGCAGCCATCTTGGATTCTGTCATCTGATCATTTCCACCAATCTGCTGTTTGTATTGTTGATTTGCATAATTGCCTAGCCAACCCCTTCCTTGCTGCAGGTATAAGTAAGCTGTGCCTGAGCAAGGAAGACGTCAGTGCTTTGGTTGTCAAACCTAGTTCCTGTTTGTCTCTCTTCTATGATTGTCTTCCAGGTTCCAGCTCCTGTCTCAAGACTTCCACCATAGAGACCCGCACCAGCATTCCACCTGCGGTGTAGCCTGACTCTCCAATCCATTGTGGATTCATCTGTTTCCAGCTACAACACTACCTGCTTCCAGCCTCAGCTTCCAGCAGAATACAGCTTCCCTTAAAGGGCCGGTGTCCTTTCTACACTTTACCACTCTCCACCGGAATTATTATTTCATCGCTCCCAAAGTTCATTTATTATTTAACTGGTTCCAGCCAGTATCCACTCCGTGCTAACAACAGTCTGGTTCCAGCCAGTATCCACAGCAGCTGTTTTACCTTCAGCAACCCAGCTCTTCCTGGAACACCAGCTGGTACAATCCTGGGTTATCTCCATTGCTACAGCCGGGCCTGGTAAGGACTTTCCATCTAGAAGATCATAAGAACTATCTCACACTACCAGTGCCCTGTGGCTCCTGCCATGCTGTAGTACTCAGGAACTGTATTTATTCTTTGCTGACTTTTACGTTTTCTTTTATTGCTGCTGTGATGCGGAGTTGTCATAATAAACATCATTGACTTTTATCTAAGTTGTCGTGGTCACGCCTTCGGGCAGTTATTATCCATGTTACTTACATGTCCAGGGGTCTGATACAACCTCCCAGGTTCCGGTACATCTCAGCCCCTACAACTGAGGCTGCCTCCCGTCAGCTCAGGCCCTCAGTTGTGACACAAGGCCACCATGATGGGGAAAAGCTCAAGCAGCAAAAGGTCCTTAGTAAAACCTACGTGAGACCATTCCTCAGGCAAAGGGGCCACACACCAAGATCCCTCTAGGTAGCATCCGAACCCAGAGGAACCAGCCGCGTCGGTAAATAGCTGCAATCCAGCATTGTCGACCGTTGGGGCCAACCAGATACGCACCCCATTGAATCCCTCCAGGAATTAGGCCCAAACGGCCAAGTCCCTCTTAATCTCGGAGGACAAGCGAATGAAGTGATGCGGTCTGGCACACCCCGCCATTGACCTTTCCAACTTTCGGCAAAAAACCCCGCCCATCGGCCTTGAAAAAGATCAATGGATTGATCAAAACGTGTTGGATGATAAGAACAACTGGTGGCTGATTGACCAGACGAGGAGAGGATGAGGTGCCCATTGCTTGGAGCTGAACTGTCCTTGGGGACGTAGAACATCTATACAGCCACTTTTTTTTGGTGCACTTCGGAAATCCAAAATCTGGTAGGAAGCCACCCTCATATGTTTTGGATGTAAAGTGGATTCATATCATCTCTCCATGTGATGAAGAGTTTTATTGCTGGATTGTTTTCTAACTATTACAATTAACCACATTTCACTATGTGTGTCTGACTATTATACTATACAAATTGGAAGTGATTCCTTTTAGAAGTTATGAACATACTACACTAGTTTGTGTTTCTGATTTCTCTTTTTCATGTACCATCCTTGAGATTATACGTCATGTTGTTATTGACAGTATATTTGGGTGTGAAGACTTTGGAAAATTGAAAGAAGCTCCGGGTCTGAGATAAGTGGAGATTTCCTTCTGTTTTAAACTAGAGAGAGCACAGGAGAGAGGACACTCAAAAAACTTAGTGGTTTAGATTGTTGTTATTTGGGGTGAGGGTAACACCCTATTTGGGTATCCATAGGTCCTACGGCTCATTAGCGCAATTTCTTGTGGGTGTAAACTGTTTTATTTTCCGCTTCTTCGCTCTAGTCGTGCTACTAACTTTGGACGCTTGCGACGATAATGATGAAGAAGAGGAGGAACTGTCAGAACTAATGCGAGCGGAGGAGCCCGACGCCGAAACCTCCACGTCACCTGACGATGATGACCGATTGGACTCCTGAAAAAGAAAACAAAGAACGGGACCCGGGAACCCCTGCCGGGACCGGCAATCTGATCCGAGATACCCCCGCCTGCTCAATACACAAGCACCTCACCCACGTTGGCGGGGTGCCAAACTGCGCTGCGGCCTCCTGCAACTCCTGGCAAGCGCACTCTATCCGCCGCACCGCCGATCCTGACAGTACAGCAGAAGCCCCCCTAACCCCCTGCGCGCCCGCAGGACGCACCGAACCCGGGGAGGCAGCTGCCACCAATGGGGCCAAAGCCGACGCCACTGATGACAGTGCAGATGCCAGGTCTCCAGTGGCCCCCGTTTGCCGCTATCCTCCAGGCCACTGCCAAGCGAGACTCCCGGGGCCTCCGGTGCCCCACTCCGCCTCCTACCCTGGACTACATAAGGTGGCGGGTAGGGCCCTGCCCCTAAAAGGTCAGATCGCCTGGAAGACCTGCCGGTCCCCCCTCTGACCCTCGGTCCTGCCCTCCGCACCCCGCCCCCTTCACTCATCCCATCCTCCAATGCCCGGCCGCCACTGCCAGCCCGAACCTGCGCTCCAACACCAGCCCCCAGCCAGGAGGCTCCAGCGAGCAGGGGCAGGGGCCTAGGGGGGAACTCTGGGGTCGGGCTGCGGCAGCCATGACACAAGAAGGGACAAGGAGGGGGAGGAAACAGGGTGCTAAATTCCCCTAAATCTAAGTTAGGCTAGAGGCAACAGCAAAAATATACTAAAGCACTCAAAGCACTACCTAAATCTCCTAGCAAGCATTAAACTGACCTAATCGGGACAGCATACGCTCACCAGCAAGGAAGGCAAACTAAAAGAGACCCCTAATGCCCTATGCATCCCCTATATATACTGATCCCTCCCCCCAACTATAATTGGCTGTAACCTGTCATGCCATTTTGGTCCACACCCATCACAGGAGGTTTAACTCTCTCCATTCCCATGCCTGTCATTCTGTTCTCAAATTTAGCAAAATCACTTGAATCTACCAAAAATCTCATGCAGGGGCAGATATTGCGAGAAAGCTCTGTCCCTGCGAATGCCCTCTGTACACTCTTACTGTATTATTCGTAAAAAATACAGTGAGAGGGCGCCATTCCTGTGCCCCCCGCTGCTGCTACCTTTCTTCCCCCAGCTCTCCTGTCACTGCAGCTAGCTGTCTTTTCTCCTGTCCCTACTAGTACCTGCCCTGGCCCCTTTGCTGCTGCCCGGCTCTGCTGACACGCCTCCACCACTGCCATGGCTCCCGCCACAACCAACAGTGCCCCCCTCCTGCCACCGCTATTGACCTCCCTGCTCTCTCTGCCCTTCCCCCCATGCTGCTGCCCTAGCCCCTGGTGTAAAAAAGAATAAGATGAAACTTGCCTGCACCAGGGGCTGGTTGGTGGCCTCCCCTCACCAGCAGATCAGATGATGCTGCAGTCAGTTGAGTTTAACAAGAGAGAAATGCATCAAGGAGCATAAGCATGACTCATTTTCACTAGGTTTATTGAGCTGCACTTGTGGAAGCCTTTTGGATTATGCTGACTTCCATTTGCTTCTATTAATTCAAGTAGATCCACAGTGTTTACGAGGAGGTTGCACATTGAAATTGCCCTGTGACCCTATGGGTGGTATACAAATGACTTATAGTTCCCAATATTTTTTCTAAAGTGATCCCTGTTATTGCGCATATCGCACCCATAGTAATTAGCTTTAGCTGCGTAAAGGGGTGGGTGCCCTCGCTATCCTGGGGGTAGAGAGCTGAAATGATTATACCATGCCCATCAGCAGAAACAGAATGGGTGTGGAAGGGGGTAAAAAGAATTGAATACCAGTCACAGAATTACTTAACCTACCCCTTGGTAATAGCCTCTATGCTTTGGTGGTAAAGAATTTACAGGGAGGGGTATCAGTAAACACCTACTCAAACCACTGTGGGAAAACCTGGGTAAGAGCCACTAATTCAAGGAGTTAGGTACAGGATCCCGACAGTGAGGATGCCGGTAATCTGGATACCAACAGCGGCATCCCAATTGTCAGAATACAGACACTTTTTTCAGTAAGTATGCCTGCAAATGTATGTACTGTACTATATAAACACACAGTGGAGCCAGTGATCCCACCCAGCACACTGCTAGCACCCATTACTGCAGCGTGGAGCCTGCAATGCCCGGTGGTGGCAGGGAGGGGGGGGGGGATGAGCAAGATGTATCCTCCCTGAACCCCCGGCCACTCCCCGCACTGACCTCACAGAAACACTGGCAGTAGTCACTGGCTACCTGTACTGCCTCATTCTTTCCCACCTACTGTAGGTGACTCTCCAGCATTTGCAGCCTCTCTTCCAAGAGGGTGATTTCTCTCTCAGCCCATGGGAGGAGCTGTGGTGGCTTGTCATGCGCTGCAGCCCTCCTGTGACCAAATGACTGCAAGTATGCCTCTAACTGCTATCCGATCAGAGCTGAGCCCAGATCATGGTAGCCGCTGTTCGGCCTGGCAAGCAGTTTGAGCAGGGAGGGCGGCTCGGTGCCCCAATCCGCCACTACTGCCCGCTGTCAAGCTGAGGCGGCTGTATGCTTGGAATGCATACCCCTGGGCATTTGCTTGGTTGTTTATGCCTATGGCACGCTCTACAGCAGGCTACCTATAGGATTAAATAAAACACCTCTCCATTTTTTTATTTGATGACAATGGGTGCTTAATAGTTAAAAATTATATCAGTGGGGCTGTTGCTTATTTGCTATAGCCCAGTGTCACATTCACAGCATGTCACAGAGGCATAGTAGCACTGATATCCCCATACTCTGTCTGACTTCTCATATGCTTATTCCATATACTGTAGGTAAGAAGCAAAGGGTGCAGAGCCTAAAGGGGGGTCGTTTCTAAGCGAGAAACTGCTGTCAAAGAGAGGCTTCAAGAACCCACCAACCTGCCCTGTCAACTGGCCTTCTGATTCGCACATCAGACAGCACTATACTGAATTCCTCTGTATCTCACAGCTCTACTATTGCTTTACAGGCTGAAGGAGGAACCACAAAAGACAGCATGGTGTCCTGAACTAATAGTCCTCTCTTGGACAAATGCATTTTGTTGAACTCCACTTTTGTTGTCCACTATATAGTGCACAATGCAAATCTAACTAATAGAATCACACAGTTCATAGCCAATATGTTACTAATAGTTGATATGGTAATTCCCAGCATAAGCCCTTGTGAAGATAGGTTGTGAAGGCTAAAGTACTGGTGGTTGCCAGTAAATAGTTGTGCTCACACTTGGAGCCTTCTATTTTATAAGGTTTAAAGCAGAATTATTATTTTTCCAGATATACCAAATAGCCCAATTGGAGCCTTGATCAGATTCCAGGACATAACAATGATCTCCATTTTAGCCATGAGAAGAGCTAAAGTTTATGGAAAGTTCTAAATGGTAAGTGGATGTTATCATTGTGAAATAACAAGTCCGTTTTCTTCCTCTCAGCTATGAAATGCAAAAGAAGATCTAAGGTTAACAGAGGAAAATAAATAGAAGAGCCTTTCCCGAGAGATTTGTAAGACAGACAGAGCTTAATTAATAGGAAATTCAAATATACAGTATTGTTGTATATATACAGTATATAATGCTTTGGCCAAGACAGTAAACTCACCAGCTGTGCAAACAAGATGCCTAATGGGAGCTTTGTAATGTGCTCTATGCTGCCCCAACACTTACAATTGAAACTTAAGTGGTTCTTCCAGAGTTCTCTATTGTCCCATGGGTTGTGACTGAGACAAAAATTGTCAACAATTTTTCTCTGATTTCCAAAGCTATATCCTTCCAGTACTTATTATAACACTTAGAGGCCTATTTATTAATAACCTGACTTTTTCCCTGTTATCTATCATTTTCTATCACTGTAAATCACTGCAATTAGAAATTTAATTTGGTATGTATTAAAATTATACTGGCATTACACATGCCTCAGTAAGCTGCTTGCTTTCCCTCCCAGGACGGCCAGGAGGCTCCCGAATATCGGGTGCCACTCCAGCCAGTGTCGGACTGTGGCATGAAGGGCCCATCGGGGGAATGCAGTGATAGGGGCCCATACTTAGGGGTGTGGCCAGCCTACAAATGTGGTGTGGCCAGCCTCCACATAGGCTTGCAGAGCCGGCCCTAACCAATATGATGCCCTAGGCAAAATTTTGGCTGGTGCCCCCTAGCACCACCGCTGGTTCTGCCTCTGACCTTGCACCTCTTTCCCAGCACCATCACCCCTCACCCATAGCGGTCCTTGTACCCCCTATATTTTAAATAGGAACAGTTTGCACATTTGACGCACAGCCCAAAAAGGGGCAATTTCTTGCTGGGAAGGGGCATGGCCACACAATAGTAACCCCAATTCCAATTACGCCACACAGTACTGCAACTTTATTCACATTTTATCTTGCGATAGTGTCCATAATTCATATTACATCCCACAGTAGTATCACTTTACCTTATAAACGTTACTCCTCACAGTAGAGCCCCTTATTCACATTACATCACACTGAATTGCTCCTTATTCACATTACACCACACCTTATTGCTCTTTATTCACATTAGACGACACAGTAGTGCCCTTTCTATATGCAACGCCACATAGTAGAGCACCTTATACACATAATGCCACACATTAGTAATGCATTTATACACAATTCCACACAGTAATGCCCCTTACACATATGAGACACATTAATGTCCTTATAAACATAATGCACCTTACACATTATGACAACCTTTATTAATGCCCTTTTACACATGTCCCTTACACATATGCCGCACATTATTAATGACCTTATACACATAATGACACACATAGTGCCCCCTACACATTTGCTGCACATTTTTAGTGTCCCTATACACATAATGACACACATACAGTAGTACCCTGTTACACATATGCCGCACATTATCAATGCCCTTATACACATAATGACACACATAGTGGCCCTTTACACATATGTTGCACATTATTAATGCATTTTTACATGACACACATAATACTCCTTACACATATTCCGAACACTACTGCACAACCAACCCACTCACTCACATGCACACAGCACTCACACTTTCACTAACACTGTGACCTCTGCTTGGATACAGAAGTGTCCTCACAAATCTTGCATCAATGCTAACGTCGGGCACCTTTTTTTAATGAAAATACATCTTATTTGCATTGCTATGTGACTAGGATGCACAAGCAGCTTCTGCTGATTAAACTGATATGCAGCATGCCTATATACTATGTGAGACTGTGGCTGTATCTGCATATGAAATGCTACATACAGAATATAGGCATGCCGCATATCATTTTAATCAGCAGAAGCTGATGATGCCCCTAGGCATATCAAATGCCCTAGGCAATTGCCTAGTTTGCCTATGCCTATGGCCGGCTCTGTAGGCTTGAAATACACAATAGTCTAGTGCAGCGTAATGCAACATATCTACCATGTATAATACAAGTGCACAGTCTGGAACCTGATTCCTAGAGGAAGGAGTGGGCCCTCAGGCAGAGGGGCCTACCGGTGGTTTCACTGGTACCCCTGTGGGCCAGTCCGACCCTGCTCCCAGCCCCCTAAAAGGTGAGAAGTCTCCTGCAGCGGCGCAGCCCTCCACAACCCCCCCTCGGCCGTCCACTTACAAAGCACAAGTGGCCAGTCAGAGGGTACCAGATGACGCGATTCATACTGACTTGCATCAACATAGCTCCGCCCCCGCTGTGCAATGCCTGTAATATTGGCATTGTATAGTGGGGGCGTAGCCCTGATGACGCAACTGTGAATACCTTGTGCTGCCTCTTGTTCTGAACCATGCCCATGCCACGATCCTATACCATGGCATGCCCGCCTGGGCCACCCCCTGCAGCACCGAGCTGCGTGCCCTCTCCCAGATGGGGCAGACTGAATGTCGACAACCCTGAGTAAAAGCCCATCACAGCGTAGGGAAATAAGTAAAAGGATAACTTACATTAGAATTTTTTGTGTGGATCCATGCTTCTTACTGCATGGCTGGATGGCTACGCATACTGGGGGTCTGGCTGCATTCTGAAACAATATGAAATGTACTGATGTTCTTTACATTGTGCTTGAGCTGGACCTGTTCTGCGCATGAGCAGTTCGGGTCCTGCATCATTGGATGTAGTATGGCTGCAGACTGTCAATGAACTCACTGTTTGGGGGCAGGGAGGTGGCGGCAATGGACTCCATTTCACTAAAACAGAGACACGTTGCCTCCATTTAGTGGAAGTGTCCGTCCTCTGACAGCGTTTCTTGGCCTCAGTGACAGAGCTGCAATGGCTATTCTGCATATCCTCATGGGTTACTCCCCGGCCGAGGGTGGATCACACATGCACACATTCCGTTGCATTGTAAAGCACAATAGAATTTGCTGCACTATATAAGAAACTGTTAACAATAATAATGCATGCAGGAGGCGTCTACTTATACCAGTTGCGTCCTGATGCATGACTGCATCTGGGCATTGCTGCGGCTTCCATGTAAGTGTGATACCCTGAAACTGCAGCCCAAATCAACTGTGGCACTACAGGTGCCAGCATGACTTTAATAAAAGTGAAATGTTTGCTGGAGTTGCATAAGCACTGTGCCAGCAGCCTACAGCTTGCAGCACAGAAGGAGTTAACAGCACAGCTCATAGCTATACAGATTAGTCTGAAAAATGCAAAGGGCATGACTCACTCATTTGCAGACTCAGAGCGGGAAACTGAGAGCGGGAAATCCCATATTTAGAATGTGACCCTGGGAATGCAAGGTTATAAAAAGGTTGTCCTGCAGTGAGACACAACTCAGCTACAACAGAATGAGAGCAGCAGCAGCAGAGCAGAGAGCAGACAGACAGTGAGGAGAAGCACATGTTTTAGCTAGCTGAAGTGTGGTGGATTAACCAGAAAGATGTAGCCCCAGTGAGGGCTCCCCACATGTTTAGGTGGGGAGTGATGCCAGCCACAGCAAAGCATTTGACAGAGGGAGACATCGCAGTGTGAGAGCAGCAGTATGCAGAATCCAGTGAAAGGGTGATGCCAGGAGAAAAGTGGACTCAAGGTGTGAGTCTCAAGAGGTATCTGGGTGAAGTGGTCGGAAGCCACGTGGCGTGAGTAAGCGCCCCCCATGGAAAAGTATCTCAAGAGGTATCTGGGTGAAGTGGTCGGAAAGCCACGCGGCGTGAGTAAGCGCCCCCAAGGAAAAGAATCCTCGCTAAGTAATAGAGAGAGAGAGACGGCAACCTGATGTGTAGCACTACTGGTCACAGAATGCACTGGTACGTACTGATGTTCGCCATATATATGCCGCTGCGACTAAGCGATGCGCTGGAGGAGGTGCCCTGATATGGGATCCACTGTAACTGATATGCTTTGTGCTGGAGGAGTGTTCACAAGTTATCCCTGAAATATCCGTTTGATGTTGAAATAAACTTTATGCTGTTTTTCTGAGATGGCCTGGCGCCCAATTCTTTATGCGCTGCACCGACACCTGTAGTCCACACCCACAATGTACTTGTAGTTAAAGACCTGATTCTTCAGGGGACCCTCTGGTAACTGTGCCTGAACCCATGACCAGTCGGGGCAAGGTAAGGGTGATGTACTATACACAGTGACTGCAGATCTTGCATACCAGATACCAGTAGGGTATCACATAAGCAGCAGGGATGCTCTTTCCAATCACACCAGAATCACCCCTATTGTATATAAACAAAAGGATCAA
Organism: Pseudophryne corroboree; assembly: GCF_028390025.1. Classification (NCBI taxonomy): domain Eukaryota; kingdom Metazoa; phylum Chordata; class Amphibia; order Anura; family Myobatrachidae; genus Pseudophryne; species Pseudophryne corroboree. Next base: position 189,189,340 of record NC_086452.1, on the reverse strand, counting down.
ATCAGGGCCAAGCTCTGACATGCTAAGCTTCTCAGAATTTGATACAGCTGGTACTGTCGCAGTCCTCATTGAAAACTAAGCCGATTGCTTTTGTGATTGATATCAGGGTGACTGGAGCAGATATCAGAGGTATCTGCTGAGGCACTCTATTTTCTCTTACGTCCTTGGGGATACTGGGAATCCATTTAGTACCATGGGGTATAGACAGGTCCACTAGGAGCCTTGGGTACTTTAAGGATTTGATAGTGTGCGCTGGCTCCTCCCTCTATGCGCCTCCTACCAGACTCAGTTTAGAAAATGTTCCCAGAGGAGCCAGTCATGTCGCTGGAAACTCCTGAAGAGTTTTCTGCATTTATTTTATCTGTTTGTTATTTCCAGGCAGGACTGGGTGGCACCAGCCTGCCTGCTTTGTGGGACATAAGGGGGAAGGGGGGCCCAACCTCTTGAAGGGTTAATGGTCTAGTTCCCCGCTGACAGGACACTAGCTCCTGAGGGATCCATTCGCAAGTCCCAGCATGGCGAGCGTACATTCACACAGCACGCCGCCACCTCTAAAAGAGCCAGAAGATAGAAGAGTGGTGAGTACTAAGCCGGCGTCCTGGTTAGCGGGTCGTCGGCCATTATGGCAGCATGAGGGTTTGGAGACGCACGGCTTCTACGTGGGATGGCTGGTTCTCCAGACTCAGTACACAGTGCAGATGCACGGCTTCTGAGGGAGCGAACTGAGTACACTATAGGTGTACACGGCACCCAGACTGGCATCACAGACTTAAAAGGGGGCTGACTCCATTTTAGGCACAAAATGACCTCAGCCAGTATAAAAAAGTGTGGGAAGACAGTGCGCCATTGAAGGGGCGGGGCTTCACTATGAGCGGATCCAGCAGCTCACCAGTGCCATTTTCCCTCTGTAGTGAACACAGACGCTGACTGACAGTGACGCGCAGCTCCTCCGGAGAGACTTCAGATTACCTCAGCGGTACCAGGGGGTCATAGCAGGGGAGGAGTGCTTACTAGTGTACTAAGTCCCCAATCTTACCCGGCTAAGATTGGCATTAGCAGTAAGGGCACTGTGTGCCGGCTCCATACTCTCTCTGTCTCCCTGGAAGGGCTCTTTGTGGGTTAACTGTGCATTTAACAGGTTTCCTGTGTGTGTGTGTGCTGTCACTGTCACAGTATGTCAGCCAAAGAGTATGTTTCATGTAAGGCACAGTGTTCCTCTTCTACAGGGGGTTTACTACAGTGTACTCAGTACAGTGCACCCCCCCCCAAGATAGCAGGACAGAGCCAGCACGGCTGGACTCCATTAGGGGAATGATTTCCAATATTTCGACTAAATTGTCCCGCAATGAGAAAGAGATGCAATACTTAAGACAACCGATGACTGAGTTTATGAAAAGAGACTCAGTACCCAAACCAGCGTCTCAGTCCCCAGCCATTTTGTCCGCAAAAACATCCTTTGGCCCATATCCTGCAGTCTGACTCTGTTGATGAAGGGTCAGACATGCAGGAGGGGGAGGTGGACTCAGAGGTGGGGGAGGCTACTCTGTCACAGGGAATAGAGGCTCTCATAGAAGCTATCAGAGAAGTTCTGCATATCCCTGATAAGGTAACAGAGGAGACTGAGGAATCTTATTTTAATTAAAAAAAAGAAATTCTCAGCCACTTTTTCTGTGTCAAAGGAACTAAATACCCTGTCTGAAGAACCATGGGTTAATCCTGATAGAAAATTTGAAATCCCTAAATGTTTGATATCATCTTTTCCTTTTCCTCCTGAGGATAAGAAAAAATGGGAAAATCCACCAATAGTGAATGCATCAGTATCCAGGCTGTCATGAAAAATTGTATTCCCTGTTCCGGGTGCAGCCTCCCTAAAAGACATGGTTGATCATAGAATTGAGACTACACTCAAATCATTGTATACAGCTGCTGGGGTGGCCCTGAAACCCACTATTGCATGTGGGTGGATTACTAAGGCCATCGCCAAATGGTCGGGTAACCTACTTGAGGGGTTGAATACCTTGCCTCAGGGGGAGATTATTTTACTACTGCAACATATACAGGACTCTGCAAATTTTATGGTGGAAGCCATTAAAGAAATAGGCTTGTTTAATGCATGCACCACTGCTATGGCAGTGTCAGCACACAGAGGCTTATGGCAATGCCAGTGGACTGCTGATGCAGACTCCAGGAAAGGTGTGGAAGGCCTACTCTTCACAGGAGAGGCCTTATTTGGAGAAGAACTAGGCAAATGGATCTCCAAAGCTACTGCGGGTAAGTCCACATATGTTCCTTCTGCAGCTCCCCCAGCTAGGAAGGCCTACTCAGGACCTAATCTACAGTCCTTTTGGAATGCCAAGTTTAAGGGCAAAACCAAAGGTTCTACAGCCACCAGAGGCGCTAGAGGTAAACCACAGAAACCAGCAACTGCCGGTTCACAGGAACAGAGCTCAAGTTCTGCTTCCTCAAAGCTTTCAGCATGACGGTGGACAGCGATACCTGGAAAACTGGCAGGTGGGAGCCCGACTAAAATTTTTCAGTCACTTCTGGACAGGTTCGTGCCAGGATTCCTGGGTCATAGATCTTATTTCCAAGGGCAACAGACTGGAGTTTCAGGAGCTCCCACCTCACAGATTTTTCAAATCAGGCTTACCAGTTTCACAAGAGGCAAGTATAACCTTGCAGGACGCCATTCAAAAACTGGTACAGACTCAGGTCATGGTTCCAGTTCCTCCTCATCTACAAAACAATGGATATTGTGGGTAATTCAGAGTTGATCGTAGCAGCAAATTTGTTAGCAGTTGGGCAAAACCTTGTGCACTGCAAGGAGCAGATATAACATGTGCAGAGAGAGTTAGGTTTGGGTAGGGTGTGTTCAAACTGAAATCTAAATTGCAGTATAAAAATAAAGCAGCCAGTATTTACCCTGCACAGAAACAAAATAACCCACCCAAATTTAACTCTCTCTACAAATGTTATGTCTGTCACACCTGCAGTGCACATGGTTTTGCCCAACTGCTAACAAATTTGCTGCTGCGATCAAATCTGACTTAGCCCCATTATTCCAACTTGTTTGTAGTACCGAAACCGGATGGTTCGGTAAGACCGATTTTGAATTTTAAGTCGTTGAACCCATACTTACGAGTGTTCAAATTTAAGATGGAGTCTCTGAGAGCGGTGATCTCAGGTCTGGAGGAGGGGAAATTCCTAGTGTCCCTAGATATCAAGGATGCGTACATTCACATTCCAATTTGGCCGCCTCATCAAGCTTATCTGTGGTTTGCACTGCAGGACTGCCTCTACCAGTTCCAGGCCCAGCCATTTGGTCTCTCAACGGCAGCAAGAGTGTTCACAAAGGTGATGGCTGAGATGATGTTTCTACTCCGCAAACAGGGAGTGAACATAATTCCGTACTTGGACGATCTTCTGATAGAGGCACTGTCCAAGGAGCGGTTGTTGGACAGCATTAGCCTCTCAACCAGACTACTCTTGGATCATGGGTGGATACTGGGAATGATACAGGACACAGAGTCTCAGAGAGTGTTCTTTCCCTTGGAGAAGGCTATGGTAATCCAATCGATGGTTCAGGCTGTCCTGAAGCAAACCTGGATCTCGGTGCATCTGTGCATTCGCCTTCTGGGGAAAATGTTGGCCTCTCAGTACGAAAGGTTTCATGCAAGGCCCTTCCAGCTGGATCTGTTGGACAAATGGTCTGGATCGCATCTTCACATGCACCAGAGGATCAGTCTGTCGCCAAGAGCCAGAATCTCCCTTCTGTGGTTGCTACAGATGTCTCACCTCGTCGGGGGTTGGAGGTTCGGGATTCAGAATTGGATTCAGCTAACCACAGATGCAAGCCTCAGAGGTTGGGGAGCAGTCACCCAGGGAGTGCAGTTTCAAGGAAGATGGGCAAGTCTGGACATCGTCCTTCCAATAAACATCCTGGAACTCAGGGCAATCTACAATGCCCTTCTGCAGGCCTCATCTCTACATCGGAATCAGGCCATTCAGGTCCAGTCGGACAATATAAAGGCAGTAACGAACATAAACCGACAGGGCAAAGTTTTACAAGTTTGATACTTTGGCCACTGAGGACCATCAGTTTGGTCAATCAGTTCTGTAGGAACCTAATCAGTCTCCCACCCAGTTTGGGAGCTTTGGTATTTCCCCATGGTACTAAATGTATTCCCAGTATCCCCAAGGACGTAAGAGAAAATAGGATTTTAATTACCTACCAGTAAATCCTTTTCTCGTAGTCCGTAGGGGATACTGGGTGTCCACCCGGTGCTTCGTTCTTTCTGCACTGTTACTTAGTTAAGTATTCTGGTTGGTTCAGCTGTTGCTGTTCATGTTTCAAGTTTGGTTAGGCTTTCCTATTCTGTGTGTGCTGGTTCATAATCTCACCACTTTCCTTATCTATCCTTCTCTCAAAGTATGTCCGTCTCCTCGGGCACAGTTTCCTAGACTGAGTCTGGTAGGAGGGGCATAGAGGGAAGAGCCAGCACACACTATCAAATTATTAAAGTGCCTAAGGTTCCTAGTGGACCCGTCTATACCCCATGGTACTACATGGATTCCCAGTATCCCCTATGGACTACGAGAAAAGGATTTACTGGTAGGTAATTAAAATCCTATTATTACATAGCCCTGATACTTCATTAATGCAACAATCCTTTGCAAAACAAATTTATGTAATCGCTTTATCGCTTCGCTCACCATGATTCGGGCAAGGTTACTGTCCTGAATTGTAGTCCATGTGGATTTGAAAGTATGAAAAAAGTCCTTAAAATGTATAATAAAATTTAAAAAACTCATGTCGACCATATGGTGTTGACCTAGTGGCTGACGACCTAATAACTGTCAACCTATCATCCGGATCCCATGATATCAGCCATGTACCTGCTATTAAGGGGGGGGGGGGAGGGGGCATACAAACCATTGGCAAACTCAAAGTTTCGTAACTTCTTCCCTAATCTCTATCAGCTCTGAGTTTTTGTACGACATAGAAATGGCCATGCAAGGTATGGAACAATGCCGAAAATGTGCTCTCACCGCCTCTTTATCTCATTTCAACAATACTGCTGCACAAAATGATATCTTGCTTCTGAACAGCTCAATGCAACAAGGCTCACTAGTGTGTCTATGCTGCACTTTTCTTGGAAGGCCACCCTGCTCTGTTTGTGAAAACATCTCTTCTACAAATGTACCTTCAACCCAAACCCTACGTGCGACAGTGGAAATTTTTGTGCAATTGTTTATATCAAGGCACATGGTAGGGACAAAGCTGCATTAATGCATACCCTCCAATTGTTCAGATTGTCACAGGACAGTCCTGTTTTTTTGGGACTGTCCCGCTGTACCACCCGTGGGTGGCAGTGTCCTGCAGTGGTTGGGGAGCAGTTGGGAGGCTCCTGTCACTCGCTGCTCTGCTTGGAGCAGCGGTGTATGGATGCTGTGCGCATGCCCCAATAGTGATAAAAACAGGGGCGTGGCTCGTGATCGCGGCATTCCCTTGAAGCCACACCCCCTTTTCTCAAAGTCATGCCCCTTTTTCTGGACCGCGCAGTTATGCTGCGCAGGGATTCCTGAGTTCCTGCCTAATGATGTTGGTAGGTATGATTTAATGGACAAAAAATATATATAGCTTATTTCAGAGCCACAGTAAGAACAATGGCCCTCATTCCGAGTTGATCGCTCGCTAGCTGCTTTTAGCAGCATTGCAAACACTAGGCCGCCGCCCTCTGGGAGTGTATCTTAGCATAGCAGAATTGTGAATGAAAGATTAGCAGAACTGCTACTAAATATTTTCTTGCAGTTTCTGAGTAGCTCCAGACCTACTCCTAGATTGGTCAGCTCGGTCCGCTTAGTTCCTGCTTTGACGTCACAAACACGCCCTGCATTCGGCCAGCCACTCCCCCGTTTCCCCAGCCACTCCTGCGTTTTAGCCTGACATGCCTGCGTTTTTTAGCACACTCCCGGAAAACGGTCAGTTTCCGCCCAGAAACACCCACTTCCTGTCAATCACAAACCGATCAGCAGAGCGACTGAAAAGCGTCGCTCGACCCTGTGTAAAATTGCTTAGTTTTGTGTGAAATTACTTGGCACGTGCACCCTGCGGCCCATACGCATGCGCAGAATAGCCGGATTTTAACCTGATCGCTATGCTGCGAAAAATGGCAGCGAGCGATCAACTCGGAATGACCCCCAATATTCCCAAAGGTAGATGCAAATATTTCAGGAACATTCCAAGACTAAAAGATATGTTTGATACTGTGCTGTAGGATTAGCTTTGCATCAAGCACAGTATATTCAGATCAGTTGTGTTCCAGTTGTGCTTTTGCAATTCATCATACATTACAACATTTATTTCAGCATTTCACTTTCAAACCACCCTGAAACCACCCTGAAAGTGTCTAATACTGTATATCCATGGAAATGTTTATTCAGTGTCTTCCTCTTGTACTGGATACTTAAATAACATTACTTCTCTTACATAATTGCTTTTACAGTTTTTACCCAGAAATATTCTTCAATTACAGATCTGAAACCAGTAATAGGAAATACAGGTGAAACTCAGAAAATTAGAATATCGTGCAGAAGTTAATTTATTTCAGTAATTCAACTTAAAAGGTGAAACTAATATATTATATACAGTAGACTCTATACATACAAAGTGAGATATTTCAAGCCTTTATTTGTTATAATTTTGTTGATTGTGGCTTACAGCTTAAGAAAACCCCAAATACAAAATATCATAAAATTAGAATGTTACATAAAATCAATAATAAAAGGATTATAAATACAAAAATGTTGGCCCTCTGAAAAATATAATCATGCATACTCAGTACTCAGTACATGGCAGCCTCTCCAGTGGGACTACACACCGCGGTATCTCACCGCATAGCTCCCCAGCGTGGAGGACATCCTATTTGGGATCCTCACAGCGGTCTCTCCCTCCCAGACGCGAGTCCGTGCATGGTAGCTATAACTTGGCCAGCCACTGCTCAGTGTGAGCAAACGGGCGGCCTCTCTTCTCCTTCTTTTAGAACCATAATGAACTCTATGTTTACAATATGAGCACTAATAGAACTTTACTATCTTACAAGGTATATCCATTGCGCTATGATAGCCTATACTGATTCAGATCAAAGGTACTATATATGACAAATGCAGATGCAAGAAGTTCTTTTGTTGCTAATTTGACCTCTTAATTGACACATGTGGGTTTTTTTTTGGAGTTGCAACATATCTTTCAGGGACTGTGTCTCACTTAAAAATACAATGTATCTTTGTTGCGCCTTTTCCCAATAGCAAATGTGCTATTGGACACAATTCATGTGTTTAAAACAGCTATATATGTCTTATTGTATCTAATGGACTATATAGTTAGAGGCAACAACAAATAACAGTTATTTTATTGCACTACCCTCCTCGCGCCACTCAGGAGTGTACCGCATGAGGGATAGCAATTTGATTTCTTCTTCTGCACTACCCTGCCAGGGCATCAGGGGGTTCATTGTGTTGGTCCCACTAGCTTGATACCTCCTCTTTTTCTACTTTCTGGCCTGGTTGGGGGGCCTACCCTCTCTCATTCTTTGTCCAATACCGATTGGCAAGATGAAAGAACAGCAGAAGGGAGGCTTTTTCCTGTATCCAAACCATCTCTACCCTCATCTTTCTATCAGAGTGTAATGTATCAATGTACAAAATAGGTGATAATGCAAGAGGACTGCTAACCTAAAAGTACTAGGGGATCCAGCCACTATACCTAATTTTCTAAGACACTTTAATTGAGGTACTGGTGCCTCATACCTCATGATCTCTACCTTGTAATCATAGTAGTATATGATATTATAGTACATAGGATAAATAAAGGAGGACTGGCAACCCAAAAGCACTAGGGGCTCCAGTTGTTATATCAATTATATTAGGATACTTAAACTGAGGTACAAGCGCCCCATACCTCTTTATATTCAATTTGTGATTATAATAGTACATGATATTATAGCACATAGGACAAAAGAATATCACAGAATATTAGCTTTTTGTGACCTATGATTCAAACAAATCTCTCTGACCAATAAAATATGGGCTACTATTGAACTGACGATGGTCACCTTTTAGGTATAAATGCCTCTTTATCCTAAACTATCAAATCAACTAGAGCAGGAGGTTACGTGCATAATTGGCACCTTTATGACTTTGACCTAGCTTCTTTCTACAATCATACCCCACTATATAAGCCCAATCTCGTCTTATCTTGGAAGCAAAAAAGTAGTGGGCCTGGCCAGTACGTGGTGGGCGACCACCTGGGAAGACCAGGTTTTGTAGGACACGGATCTTAAGAAGTCACGCTCTTTAACGGAACCATTGTGCATACGGAACTCCATATATTCCGGAACAATTAGTCAGGTATATAGGATTAATTATCTAAGAACTTTTCACTAATGATCACATATACTTTTATATAATTAAGCACATTTTTTTAAGGCATACCTAATAAAAAATGTACTTTTAATATAATTTTTCCTCTGTGCTATTTAAGCCACTGTTTCTGGAAATAGAGTGCTCCCTATCAGGGTTATTCTTTTTCCTCCTTTTGGTATTTGCATAATATCTAAGAGGGACCTATAAACTGGTCAGAATTCGTGCTGGAGATGAATAGAAGACGGCATTCAATACCAGGGATGGGCACTATGAGTATTTAGTTATGCCATTCAGTCTCAACAATGCCCCTGCCGTCTTCTAAAACTTTGTTAACGAAATTATCCGGTACATGCTTTACAGATCAGTAGTAGTTTATTTGGATGATATTTAAAATTTTTCCTCAGATGTCCAATCCCACCGGCAGCTGGTCTGCGAAGTTCTTTGAAGACTATGGGAGAACCCTCTCTTTTGTAAATTGGAGAAGTGTGTGTTTGAAGCAACCTCTATTCCAGGCTTTTTCAACCAGTGTGCTGTGGCACACTAGTGTGCCGCGGACAGTTGCAAGGTGTGCCGTGAAGCCAGAGCAGCTTCCTGTACCTTCAGAGTGAACTGTTGGCCTGGGCTCTTCTTAGAGGATCAGTCTTGCTCCGGCCGTGACCTATGCCTTGATGACGCAGCAGTGTGATATCATAGGTCACAGCCGCTGTGTCTCACCAGCCAGCCCACCCGCCTGTATACACATCTTCCAGTTCCCGACCGCATCCACAGCTTTCCTTGCCCACCCACATCCACACCTGCCCGACCACCCGCTGCTCAGTATTCGTAGCACTCCACTATGAACAACCCCCACCACTGAGAGACAGGGAGAAGGACAGCTAATATTTGTTATGTTATTTCTCCTGTGGGGAGCAATAGGATTTATGGATTTATGAGGGAAACAATGTGAATAATTCATGTGGGTAGCAATAGGATTTATGTGGGGAGAAATGTGATTGATTTATGTGTGAGCGTCATGATTTATGTGGGGAGCAATGTGATTGATTTATGTGGGGTGCAATGGGATTTATGTAGGGAGCACCATGATTTATGTGGGTAGCAACAAGATTTATGTGGAGAGCAATGTGATTGATTTCCTGTGTAGGCCAATGTATGTGTGGATTCTTGTTTTTACTGTGAGGGCCAATGTGCATTTTTTGTTTTTTTTCTGTGGGGAACTGATGGTGTGCCTTGGCAATTTTAAAATATTGTTTGGTGTGCCGCGAGTAAAAAGAGGTTGAAAATCACTGCTCTATTCCATTCCTTGGTCATAAAATCTCTGCCTCAGGTTTGCAAGTGGATCTTGAAAAAGTACAAGCCATTCTCAATAGGGTCCAGCCTATTACCTTACAAGCTATACAAAGATTTTTAGGATTTTCTAATTATTATCATAAATTCATTAAAACAATTTCAGCCATAGTCACCCCCATTGTAGGTCTAACCCACAAAATAACTAATCCATCTCGTTGGTCACCAGTGGCTATTTATGCGTTTCAACTTCTCATACAGTTTTTTATTACAGCTCCAGTTCTCCATCAGCCAGATGTTAACAAGCCGTTTCTTCTGGAGGAAAATGCCTCTTCTGAAGTGGTAGGGACAGTTCTATCTCAAAGGGCTCCGGATAACTCTTTACATCCCTGTGGATATTTTTCAAGGAGGTTTTTGCCTGCCAAAAAAAATTACACCATTAGAGCCCAAGAACTTTTGGCTGTAAAACTTGCTCTGGAAGAATGGCGTTATCTTTTAGAGGGAACTTCACACTCAGTAACAATATACACCGATCACAAGAATCTGTTGTTTTTAAAAAAAATATTCATTGTCTCAATCCAAGGCTAGCTCATTGGGCCCTCTTCTTTTCACGATTCAATTTCATTCTATCATATCGTCCTGGTTCACAAAATAAAAAGTGCTCCCTGGCTCTCTCAGTTCTAAAGGAAATTCTGAGATCCAACCCCTAAGCCCAGTTTTAAACCCTACAGTCTTTGCAACAACCTCTGTTAAACCTCCTATTGGAAAAACGTTTGTCTCTCCTAATCTTCTATGGAAACTCCTCAGTTGGGCTCATGCATTTCGCTTCTCTGGACATGTTGGAATCCATAAGACTCTGGAGTTTATACCACAATCATACTGGTGGACTTCCATGAGATCAGATGTGTCCGATTTGGGAGGCAGTTATGTGACCGGTGGTCAGGAGACCAATGGTCACATAACCTCTCCATACATCCTGCCCCTTCACAATCCCGACAGTCAGCATGCTGACCAACAGGGACTATTCCCACTCATGGGTGTCCACAACACCCATAGAGTAGGAATAGAACCCATGGTTACCAAAGTTCGCCACCGAGCCCACAGCGTGATGAGTGCGGGAGCCCTAAAGAGGCTTGCTGCACTCACCACCCCCTGATGGGATTCCTCTGCCGGGATCCTGGGGTCGACTCACACCCTCTGATTTTGTGTCTTCCTGCATCAAGTGTTTGCAGCATAAAATACCCCGACAAGCTGCTTTAGGTCCGTTGCAACCTTCTTCTGTTCCTCACTGGCCTTGGTTCCACCTGTCCATGGACTTTATTACAGACTTACCCAACTCCCAAGGTTTCCCTACTATCTGGATGGTCATTGATAATTTTTCAAAAATGGCTCATTTTATTCCCCTCAAGGGTCTTCCTGCTGCTCCAGAATTATCCCATCTGTTCATTTCCACAATTTTCAAATTACATGGACTACCTTCAGAAATCATATCTAACCATGGGGTTCAATTTGTGGCCAAATTTTGGAGATCACTTTGCGTAGTTTTCCAGATTAAACTGAAATTTTCTACAGCATACCACCCTCAGACCAATGAACCGACAGAGTAAACCAAGATTTGAAAACATTTTTATGTCTTCATTTATCTTCTCATGATAATTGGGTTGATCTGCTTCCATGGGTGTAGTTTGCCCATAATAATACTTATCATTCCTCTTCAGAGACCACTCCATTTTTATTGTCTTTGGTTTGCATCCTCAAGTTCCAGAATTTCTAAGCCTTCCTGCTCAAGTTCTTTCAGCAGTGAGATCCCCTGTTCAGCAATTCTCTAGTCTCTGGAAACAAGTACATGCCGCTCTTTGTAAATCCTAAAACCGGTATAAATTCTTGGCTGACAAGAAGAGACAAGCGGTACATAGCTTTAAGGTTGGAGATCTGGTGTGGCTGTCTACTCGGAATTTGAGAGACTTCGAGTTCTGTCTATGAAGTTCGCTCCCTGGTTTATCGGACCATTCCCTATAGAAAAAGTTTTAAACCCAGTTCCCACACATCCTGACCAGTAGCGGCTCTTGCCACGGGCAAGCAGGCTTTTTGCCCGGGGCGCCGCTACCCTGAGGGCACCGCCGTGGCAAGATCCACTACTAATCCTCCCTCCCCGCTCCCCAACTGAAGCGAGCGCTGTGTACGCCCGCTGCAGCCGGCGTCGCTGACTGATGCTAGAGGTCAAAATTGACCCCTATTGTCAGTGCGGGGGCACAGCTACAAGGGGCACAGCTACTGGGGGCACTACTACAGGGGGCACTGCTACAAGGGGCACAGCTACTGGGGGAAGATCTGCAGGGGGCACATGCTGGGGGCATTACTACAGGGGGAACAGCTACTGGGGGCAATTCAACTGGGGGCACAGCTACAAGAGGCACAACTACTGGGGGCACTGCTACAGTGGGCACAGCTACAGGGGGCACAACTACAGGGCGCACAACTACAGGGGGACCAGCTACTTGGGGCAAATTAACTGGGGGCACAGATACTGGGGGCAACTCTACAGGGGGGCACAACTACTGGGGGCACAGCTACAGGGGCAAATCAACTGGGGGCACAACTACTTGGTGCAAATCTGGGGGCACAGCTACTGCGGGCATAACTGTGGCCACAACCTTCCCCTATGAAGCCACGCCCCTATTTTACGCAAACTAACTGTTTTGCCATGGGGGGGGGGGGGGCGCCAGTGGAAACCTTCGCACTGGGCGCCGCAAGGTGTAGATCCGGCCCTGTTCCTGAACTGTACCGGCACCGTGTAAGCCCAACTGCCGACTCGCCTCTGCTACAGTTGCCTCTGTCACCGCTCCAGCGAGTGACGGGGTGATCCAGCTCCAGATCACAGTACACTGGTGTCAGCAGTCCTCCAAGGATCTTGTCTTCATATCCTCAGTACCCGTGACATTCCTCTTTTCCTTCATTATCAACGTCTTCAAGTTTCATGCACTACATGTGAAGGAACTTTATTCAACCAGCCCGCTTCCATCCCAGAGAGACCGCTTCTCAATTGGAACATAGTTTAGAGGTCTCGTCACAGTTGTCACCTTGGGCCGCTCCCATACAGGAGAGTCTACTCTCTCTACCGCAATCCAGCTTGGAATCACCAGTCGCAGCCAGAACTTTACTGACATGCTTTCTCCTCTCCAGAAGGGCTCTTTGCATCGTTCAATTCTGTTTGCTGTTTACCACCCATAAACCTGTTAACCTAATTTAGCCTATTTAAACATTGGGGTGTGGTATAGAAGATTTACAATGTCTAGGTCAATAGTAACTAGGCCGACCCAAATTAGTGTACCACGTCCCCTTGATGACTCGCTTCGCAAAGCTACTATTCCCAATTCTAGTCCACGTGGATGGTAAAGTATGAAAAAGGTGTAAAAAATGCAAAAAAAACAAAAAAACTTAAAAAGTTACTTCAACACATGTTGACCAAATGGGTGTGGACCATTGCCATGTCAACCATTTGAACCTGTCGACCTTATCCAGTATCGACCTGTCCTAGGTCAACATTTGGTACATGTCGACCTTTTGTCAGTGTCGACTTAATGCATGACAACCATATGGTGTTGACCTATTGACTGTCGCCCTAGGCATTGTCTGCCTATACATTGGAACCCTAAAACTTCGACTGTCTTGTTTAAAAAAATTAGATTGAAATTATTGTATCAGCAGCAGAGTTCTTCATACACAGATTTTTGTCTTCTTGAAAATGAGATAAATGAGGAAAGAGTAGCAGCCACTTTAAAAAAAATTTAGCAAACTAAAAAAATTGACAACATGAATACAGTAATTAGAAAGCAAAACAAATGTAAAAAAAACCTTGAAAAAAATAAGAAAATCATCTTCATTGTACAGTACACTGAAAATTGTTTCACTGAAGTTAATCATAGTTTTTTCCCCTACTGACTTCAACTGCAGTAGCTTCTCCTTTAATAGTTATGGCTCCATTGATAATAGTACTATTTGCTTTGTAAGTAATGGGTTATTCTTGGGGTTCATGCTTTATGCTACACTTATAGTACTGATTTTTTTTTTTTTTTGCAGCCCGATAGGACTGCATACAAAATTCTGTGAGATCGGACTGTGATGGGAATGAGTTGCTATGTTGTTACGAATCCCCTTGGTCTTTACAGACTTTCTTTGCTTTCTTAAAAAAGATTTTGAATAGATGAACAACACATCGCTGTTTCTTAAGCAGGTTGAAAATTTAGGGTTGGATATGGGTGACCGGTGTTTGGGATCCTGGCGGTCACCAAACCTACGCCAGAATTCCGAGGTTTAGATTACCGGCGGGGGAAGAAGCACAATGAAGCCCCTTCCATGCTCGCTGCAGACACCCACGAGTGGGAATAGTACCTGGTAGTCGGCATGCCAACTGTTGGGATTTCAATTGCTCGGGATCCCGGTGTTGGTATAGTGAACGGCTGTCTCCCGACCGCTGATCACATAACTACATCCCGAAAATGTATTATTCTAGGTGAAGACTTGACTTGGAGGTAGTATTTGGGTGAAAACGTATGTAAACCTGGTCAGTCTCTGCAAGGTACACTAAAAGCTTTACCAAACAGGGGAATAACTGAGACAAATACTGCATGCAGACACATTCCTCCAATAATGTGTAACTATCTCCTTTAGTTTTGTATCTTTTATACATTTGAACTTCTTATAGTCCCTTCTCTTCCAGACATATTTGCTTCTTGTACTGAGTCTTGTTATGCAAGAACCAGAGATCTTCTTATTGGTTGATCTGTCCCATAATGTCTATAACTCATGTAACACCTGCTAACACTTAGATGCAGAACATACTCCCTCTGTTCTTCTGGGTTCCTGTAATATATCTCACTATTTGGGATGGGTAAGAAGTCCTATTTGTTCTGCTGCTCTAGATGGTGACTTATATTCCTGTTACAAAACTATTCCTATCACCTTGTATAGCTGCCTATTCCTAATCTCCGTTTTCCTTGTATAACCATCCAAATTCCTCACATTGCTCCATACTGCTGTCTCCATGATGTGCTGTGCCAAGTTGTATTTTGAACACACTGTCCCAGGTCGCTATATCTCTATTGGTACTGGTCCAATTGCTTGTTATTAAAAAATGTTCTTTACTCACAGTCCAAAGAAATTAATATCTAAAATAATCTTAGGACAGAAAACAAAGCTATTTCCATCTCAGATCAATGGGAACAGAGACCATGACATTGGCATGACAGTAAAATAGTGCCACTTAGTCATGGACTTCTAGACTTAGCTAATAAAATACATCTTGTGCTGACATTTATTTTTCCGTTTTCTTTATATTTCATACTATGTATTCCGCTATTAATATTAACAGTAAAATGATAAATCTGTCTTTGTTCACTAGATTTTTGGGGTCAGATGTGCAAAATATTTTCAAATGTGGATAAATATAAAACCCCATACTACATGAAAATATATGATAGATGCACTATGGAGTTGATGGACAAATGGAAGTAAATCACTTAAAAGAAAAGTGCATGGACAAATAGAGTATTTTCATGAATAATCAGAGCTGTATGCATCCTGAGAGGAGGCTGTCTGCTTTTTCATCATACGGATTTACTTCTTCTGGGAAGCTCATAAATGCACCCTTAGAGGACAGTGAACTCAGCTGGGGAATTGATTGATTGATGCAAGATCAGAGTTCAGTAAATTATTGGCTGACCATCTTATGCTATCTGTTAGAGGCTGTCATAATCGCTTCTACCAATGTGACAATATGTCCGATAGGATACTGGCCAGGGCCAGGAGAGCACATAGATCTATCTCCTTCATTCAAGCAATTAAAGATGATTGTGGCACCTTGCACATAATTACTAAGCACATCGCCTCGACCTGCCGCAACTACTACAGTAAACTATATAACTTGGCAGTTTTTTCTCCCCATTCAGTTTATTCAAAGTCTAAGGGCGAGATGTACCAACCTGTTACAGTACATCCCGCAACACATCGCACCAACACTAATTGCATATGTACTAACATATGCGATTAGTGTTGCGAAGGGCAGCTCTTGCAATCAGAACTGTTCTTCGCAATGTGCTGCGGCTGCTGGATCTATGACCCGGGAATCCATCTATACATGCGCAGACCAGCGGCGGCTGCAGGTGTTGCTGGGAGGGTTCAGTGACGAAACCCTGTCCATATTGGATTGTGGAAGAAGCCCCATAGGCTTCTACATTTTGGTTATGTTACCCTGCGCGATGGAGACCTGGCGGATGGAGGAAAGTACATGCGGAAATTTTCACTTTAGTACATCCCGCCTAACTGTCATTCTTCAACTTTCCAACTATATACCATCAGATAGATGGCGTTCCTTTCTGCTCCAAGGGGTGTAAGATAGTATTTCCTCTTCTCCCTCTGGGGAAAGTCCTGGGCCTGTTGGTTTCACTATAGTTTACAAGATTATTAAAGATAGCCTTGCCCGTAAACTTCTGAAAGCTTTTAATGTCATTTCCAAAGATGTGGGCCAATTATTACAAAAGAAGGCAAGGATCTCTCTCTGTGGATAGAACCTTATCCAAACTCTTTCACTTGTATTTCCTACCCTTGGCTAAATCGTAAAGATAAACACTGTCACTAAGCTGCTATATGTCCTCCAGACTCTCTTGATCGCTTTCAATTTCTAGTGTCTGTTGGAGATGTTTTGGCTCCTTCGGAACACTGATACATGGTGGGATTGCCCATAGATTACATCCTTTTGGTCTGATGTTATCACATTCTCTAGTCAGATTTTGGGAGGTAGCATTCCCACTGACCTAGGCTCATGGTTACTCTACACAGCCAGTGAGCTCATATATATATAAAAAAAACTTTTCTGAGACACCACAGTAATACAGTTGCAGTTAGAACTATTATCTCTGTATTCTGGAAATCCCAAACGGTTCCCTGTTGTAGAGACTAGTTTCACAGGCTTGTAAAACAAAGCTTCAACTGCTTATAAGACCCAAGAAAAAATATATAGATAAAATCAAGAGAACGATTTATCAAAAGAGCGCATTAACAATTTATTATATTAATACATTTCCATAAAGATTAACAGTTTAAATGAACACACACAATAAAAATTACATACAAATTTGCTCTATATTAACGGTAAAAACCTATAGCTCCTGTGATGGATAAAGGATAGTTATAGTCACCATTTTTTCGTAAAAATCCTTATTCAACTAGATCCAATCCCTTTTAGTGTGCATAAATGGCTAAATAATATGATACTTGATAATACCTGTTGGTATTTAAATGAGTCCTTAGTGCTAGATTCAGTGTTAATATCCACACTGTCGTGTTTTCACAGGTATTAATTACCACAGTAGGACTTTGTAGCTAGGAGACTCACACTGCAATATGATTTCTGAAACTGGTTAGAATCAAGTAGTGTCTCTATGGAGTAACGCAGGGATAATCACAGCATTATGTTCGACCCGTTGCCGCAGTAGACGCTGCACATATCATGTGTAAGGAGTTTTAGTGGTCTACTTCCAGCCGGGAGAGGGGTTTGTTACAGACCTCTTGATTGGGTAGTTTTGCGTACCTGCCATCCCTTGGTTCGTGATTGTTAGGAAGAGTAAACTCCAAAGCACTTCAGGGACCCGCTGGAGATATAGTTCAATGCAAGTCCAAATCACATAATTTTTTTTCCTTACGCGTTTCTCCGCCGGTATGCAGTGGCGATTTTATCAGAGGATAACTGGAATAGTCTTCTGGACTGCTTTTTATTTCAAACTGGACCAATCATGTGCTGATAGGTAATTATGCATACCTGTGTGTAAGCACACTCCTATCTTTAACTTCAACATATGTGTAATCATTCATTGCATATAAAAAAGGAATTCACTTTATAAAAATGAATTAATCAGAAAAGCTTGGTGGCATAAAATGCTACTTGCAGTAATAGCAAAAACTTTAATATTAATAATTTTTGTCAAACACGTTTCCTAACATCATAGACTAAAGGAAACATTTAGTATATATTCATGACCGTTAGTTCAATCTAAACAATAGTGAACTTCAAATATTCTAAAATGGTCAATGTAATTATGTAAGCTATCTGTGGCCTAGTGGGCTCATGCACTTAGGTAGTGATGACAGAGACCCTAGTTCAAATCCCCATCTATACCCAATATATTTTTTAAGTCTAATATTTTCTTTATTATTTTGTTTAATATTCATATAAACTAGCTTATAAAACCTTTATTTGTGCCTTATCACCACCTACATAGAAGCTTTATCCACTACTTACCACACAGCCCAAGTTGTCTAAGTCCTGCTCTTGGACTCAGACAAGTCATTGCCTGGTTAATGTTATTAGCTTTGGATTGTGAGCCAGTGTGACTTTAGGTTGCAAAAACGTGTATTACAGCAACTATCTAACATTTCAGGGCTGCAGCTCCCCGCCTTGACAAAGAGACGCTGCAGCCCCGAAACGTTGTATTGTTGCTGTAATACACATTTTTGCTACCTAGAGTCTCTGAGTGAAGCTGTTCTTCTGCAAGTACTGTGTCTGTATATACCAGAGGGCACCAGAGGAGGACGCTATTATTCAGAGGAAGTGCCGGTCCATGCAGAGGCGGAACTACCGCCAGTGCAACCAGTGCATTGCACTGGGGCCTGTCACTGTCCAGGAGCCCAAAGCATGTAATGAGTCAAACTGACTCATTACATGCCGCTATGTGCTGCGGGCAACCGCCGCCCGCAGCACACAGCCGCCCGCAGCACACAGGACAGGAGAGGAGAGGAGCGAAGCTGTCACGGGGGGAAGGAGGAGGAGGGAGGTGGATGAGGGAGCCGCAGCAGCGCTGTGTTATTGGTTGAGGCGCTGCTGCTGCTGTCCCTCTGCTTCCCCATAGGCTGTCTTCTGACGCTGTGAAGTGCATCCCAGCCATTCACAGCGGGGGAGAACAGGCTATGGTGAAGGACTGGGACAGCAGCAGCAGCGCCTCCACCAATAACACAGCGCTGCTGCAGCTCCCTCCTCCACCTCCCTCCTCCTCCTTCTCTCCTGCCTGGGAATCGGGATCTTTGCCAGAAGCTGCACTGAGGAGCCTGAGCCAGCGGTGACAGTAAGTATAATTCTTTCTTTCTTTCTCTCTTTTTCTCTTTCTTTCTTTCTTTCTTTCTTTCTTTCTTTCTTTCGTCTGCCGTAATGTGTAAAAAAGGGGACGCAGTCTGCCGTAATGTGTAAAATTGGGGAATCTGCCTGCCGTAATGTGTAAAAAGGGCACGCTGTCTGCCGTAATGTGTAAAAAGGGGGACTGTCTGCGCTAATGTGTAAAAAAGGGGACTCTGTCTGCCGTAATGTGTAAAAAGGGGACGCTGTCTGCCGTAATGTGTAAAAAGGGCACGCTGTCTGCCGTTATGTGTAAAAAGGGCACGCTGTCTGCAGTAATGTGTAAAAAGGGCACGCTGTCTGCCATAATGTGTAAAAAGGGCACACTGTTTGACATAATGTGTAAAAAGGGGGACGCTGTCTGCCGTAATGTGTAAAAAGGGCACGCTGTCTGCCGTAATGTGTAAAAATGGGACACTGTCTGCCGTAATTGTAAAAAGGGGAATCTGTCCGCCGTAAAGTGTAAAAGGGTCTCTACCTGGTGTAGTGGCGCTACTGTGCGGCGTAATTTGAATAATGGAGACTACTGTGCACCGTTATATAAATTGGTATTATTTTGTGGCCACACCCCTTCCCCACAAAGCCACCCCCTATGTATTTTTGCGTGCACCTACGGTGTGCACTGCCCCTGTTTTGCATGCAGGGGTGGGGCTCCGATGCCTTTTCTTGCACACAGTGCTAAAATGTCTAGTTACAGCACTGTTGATAGGTATCCATTTCTCTGGCCCTGAGCAGGTCCCCTTCACCAGATCCTCTCCAGGAGTGAGGGGGTGGACTTGGATGGGATTGGGGGGGGGGGGGGGGGGGGGGGCAAAGCATTTTGTCGCACCTGGGCCCACCGCTCGCTAGTTCCACCACCGGGTCCATGTATACACAAAAAATGGATAGGGTACTTAAAGCGACCTATGGTGTAAGTAACTTGGTAAATGACCATAGAATAGCAAATATATGCAAAATATTTATTTTACAAAGAAGTAAAAAAAAACTGAAAAATGTCAGAGAAATTATGCATTTAAGAATAAGCTTTCAAGAGGTTAAAAGCTAAGTTTTGTGATAAAATTATATGATTTACAATGAAATACTAAAAAAATATTAGAAATAAATGATGGTTAGAAAGGACAATAAAAACAATAAAGATCATAAAAGATGTTTATCTTTCAGAATTGAGGTAGGATGAGGGTCTCCAATGCGTTTTCGTCCTATAGACTTTGTCAAGGGGTGGAGAGAAGCTGCCATCAGGCTGATATTTATACACACATTAATCAGGAGGAGGTAGCTGACCTCACTTCCGGTTGCCAGTGGGTGTTTGTAAGGGAATACTAATAACACTTAACATTTTCATGTAGATCTTTATAAACCTCAAGGGTCTAGGTCTGAGAGGAAGATAGTGAAAAACGATTATTTTAAATAGCTTTAAACATAACAAAAACACTTCTGAAAACAGGACTTCTAGTTTCAGTAGCGCTTGCGTCACTTCGGCCTCTCTTCCGGTGTCCCATGAGGCGGAATAGGCATGTGCAGTCTTTCCTGATTACAAGTACGTCATAGTCTTGTTAACGGCAGCTATTTTCTAGAAGACTATATAGGTGTCTTGAGTTTTTGGAAAGTATTTGACAGTTTCAGCTGCCATCTTGGGGGGTCCGATCGTGACACCAAATTTACCTTTTAACCTCTTGAAGGCTTATTCTTAAGTGCATAATTTCTCTGTGACATTTTTTACTTTGTTTTTTATTGTTTGTAAAATCATTTTTTTGGCATATATATATCTTATACGGTCATTTACCAAGTTACTTACACCATAGGTCACTTTAAGTACCATATCCATTTTTTGTATATTTGATTACATAGATGACTCACCAACATCTTTTTACTTAGGGTGAAAGCTGACACCCCTATTAGAAGTTGAGGGGAGTGTTGTAGCAGACCGTATTACTTGTGTGCATTTATGGTATACGACCCTGGCGCTTGGGTCCTTCTTTTGTAGTTGATATATATGTATATATATATATATATATATAGAGAGAGAGAGAGAGAGAGAGAGAGAGAGAGCGCACATATATTCTGCAGTACTTCTAGGTAATATATAGCTATTCATCAGTCCCTGCAGTTAACCTGCTAGTACGTTTTTGGAGTATGCTAGGAAACCGGAGTACCTCCAGTAAAACCTACACAAGCAGAGGTAGCACATACAAACTAGGGCCCTGGTTGGAATTGAAATCATAATCTCAGAGCTGTGAGGCAACAATGCTATTCACTGCACCGCCATGCTGTGCCTGGTTTACTACAAGTCATCGTCCTCATCCTCAATGTGTAAATCTACCTGTCCTATAATGTAATAACATTTTTAGATATTTTTTATTTTTTACTGTATTATACTGTATTATTATATTTACCATTTACATTAGACGTCTATATACCCAGTGGCTTAAGATTTCATAGTATCAAGCACATATGCCAGCTGGTAGAAATATTTCATGTACTTGATGAAAACTTCTTATCCCATTAAAAACTGCACAGAACTTAGGAAAGGTACAGCTAATTATCTATGTCATATGTTTCTATTAATCCATTGCATTGCACGCTCTAAGCTGCCTAGAGTTTAATAACTTGCTTTAAATTCATATGTAGTTTATTCTTGTAATTTCAGAATTTAGCTTGGTATCACTTGTTGTTATTCTGGAATTAGCTCGGAATAATGGGGGCTCTCAAATGCACCTATATTAGCCTGCATGTAGTCAATGAGGAAATAAAAGGAAAATGCAAGTTTTCATTTAATATAAAATGCACACACATTTACAACATTGATTATTTTGTAAAAGCCATTGAAAAAGTAATATTGGCTTAATATTTACCAGAGTCATCAATTTTGTTAATTTTATATTCTTTTAACAAGATAAATTTAGGATTGAAATGGAGTTGTATAAAGTAACACAAAACATAATGTCAAAGATTTTGGGAAAATGACATCTTGACTCATTTGGTGAGAAGAAATAACGTTTTCTCACATCCTGTGATCAGATCAGAACTGTGCATGCTTATGCACCGCAATGCGCCTGCGCATTGGACGACTGCACTGGGCTTCGGTGCATAGCGACAGGATGGTGCAAAAAAAAGCGATTGCACGGGCGATTTCAAGGTGATTGACAGGATTGACAGGAAGAGGCCGGTTGTGGGCGGCAACTGACCGTTTTGTAGGAGTGTCCGGGAAAACGCAGCAGGGACCCGGCATTTTGAGTGAGGGTGTCTGATGTCAGCTCCGACCCCGATCAACGCAGTGGCTGAGTAAGTCCTGGCCATGCAGAGACTGCACAAACTGATGTTTGTGCAAGTCTCCAACAACAGCGAATGCACACCTGCATAAAGGAAATACCCCCCAGTGCTGTAACTAGACATTTTAGCGCTGCGTGCAGGAAACAGCATCGCCCCCCCATATTCAAAATTGGGTCAAACATATAGGGGCGTGGCTTCATGGTGAGGGGCATGGCCCCAAAATAATACCAATTCATATTACGCTGCACAGTAGTCTCCATTATTCAAATTATGAGACACTGTAGCACCACTTACACACATTACACCAGGTAGAGCCCCTTTTACACATTACGCCAGGTAAAGCCCACACCACACAGAGGTACATTTTATACATTTTATAACACAGTAGAGAACAGTCAGACGCATGGTCTTACACTAGGTTTGATGTTCAACAAATGCTCAAAAGAAATTCATGACTGCTATCTGCAGCTCTACAGTGGGCTTTTGAGTCATGCTGTATAATGTGGTTGGCAGCTAAGCTGCTACTTACATTTTTTCTGCTGAGGAACAGCTCCTATACTCCAGTCCCTCCTCAGAAACTGCAGGAGACGGAGATGAATCCTGAGGTACAGATGGGTCCACGGTTATCTTGACTAGTTTTCTGCGCCTAGGCACAACATGACTTATTAGCATAAACCATTCATCTATTGTTCTCAGCTACAATACAATACAGAGAACAATACAGCAGGGGATTAAGTAATTACAGCAGGGGATTAAGTCCGACTGGCCAGCCTCATTTAATCCTATTAAAAGTCAAGATAAATCTGGACCCATCTGTATCACGGCTGGTGACAGTACCAGCTGCCCCCCCTCACGTCCGTCATGTAAAGTGAGAAAGGGAGAGCGTGGGATTGCTGCAGCTGCCCGTCACTCTCGCTTTATGCTGCAGTTTGATTGGGCAGAGGCTGCTGCTGCTCCCGTCCCTGAGAGTGTTGAGCTTAGGGCTGAGGGCATTAGACGGTGGATGCTCTGCAGCAGACAGAGTGCACAGGGGAGTGGGACCCGGAGGATTGGCCATAAGTGGACCACATGAGGGAATAGGTGGCCAGTCGGGGTGTCTGTAGGTTGTGTGCACAGACGGCAAATGCACACACTTAGTTATAGCCCTGGTCGTTGTAGAGAACAGTGAGTAAGATTGAGTGTAGGGAACAGTGAGGAAGGGTGTAGGAAGCAGTGAGTGAGGGAAGCAGAGAGAGTGGGTGTAGGGAGCAGAGAGAGTGGGTGTATGGAGCAGTGAAGGTGGGTGAGTTAGGGAAGCAGAGAGAGTGGGTGTAGAGAGCAGAGAGAGTGGGTGTATGGAGCAGTGAAGGTGGGTGAGTTAGGGAAGCAGAGAGAGTGGGTGTAGGGAGCAGAAAGAGTGGGTGTAGGGAGCAGAGAGAGTGGGTGAGTGAGGGAAGCAGAGAGAGTGAGTGTAGAGAGCAGTGAGGGTGGGTGGGTGAGTTAGGGAAGCAGAGAGCGTGGGTGTAGGGTGCAGTGAGGGTGAGAGTAGGGAGCAGTGATAATGGATGAGTGAGGGGAGCAGAGAGAGTGGGTGAAGGGAGCAGAGAGAGTGGGTGTATGGAGCAGTGAAGGTGGGTGAGTTAGGGAAGCAGAGAGAGTGGGTGTAGGGAGCAGAAAGAGTGGGTGTAGGGAGCAGAGAGAGTGGGTGAGTGAGGGAAGCAGAGAGAGTGAGTGTAGAGAGCAGTGAGGGTGGGTGGGTGAGTTAGGGAAGCAGAGAGCGTGGGTGTAGGGTGCAGTGAGGGTGAGAGTAGGGAGCAGTGATAATGGATGAGTGAGGGGAGCAGAGAGAGTGGGTGTAGGGAGCAGTGAGGGTGGATAAGTGAGGGGAGCAGAGAAAGTGGGTGTTGGGAGCAGTGAGGGTGGGTGTAGGGAGCAGTGAGGGTGGGTGAATGAGGGGAGCAGAGAGAGTGGGTGTAGGGAACAGTGAGGGTGGGTGAGAGAGGGGAGCAGTGAGAGGGTGTAGGGAGCAGTGAGAGTGGGTGAGTGAGGGGAGTAGAGAGAGTGAGTGTAAGGGTCAGTGAGGGTGGGTGAGTGAGGGGAGCTGAGAGAGTGGGTGTAAGGAGCAGTGAGGGTAATTGTAGGGAGCAGTGAGGGTGAGTGAGTGAGGGGAGCAGAGAGATTGGGTGTAGGGAGCAGTGATGGTAAGTGAGGGGAGCAGAGAGAATGGGTGTAGGCAGAGCCGGATTATAGGACAGAGGTGGTCCTTTGCCACTATTTCCTCCCCAGTGGCTCAGTTGATCCTTAATAGCAGTGGCCAAGGAGCTACTTACTACAGACAGGAACCAGTGGAGCGCTCTGACACAGTGCCGGCTCAGTTCCTTCAGTGCTGCAGCAGCCGGCTCTGGTAGAGTGTCTCGCTGGATACTGACGGCAAATCACGTGAGTCACTGTACTAGAGTCTGCTGCTGTAATGCTGAAGGGCCAGCACTGTGTCAGAGTGCTCTACCGGTTCCACAATCTTCTAAGTAACGCTTCGGTGGGGGGTGCATGCTCTACCGGTTCCAAGGCACTTCCAGCTTCATGGGTGCGGTAACGTTCCAGTGGGGTGGGGCACAAGGGTGTGTGTGTGTGTGTGTGTGTGTGTGTGTGTGTGTGTGTGTGTGTGTGTGTTTGCTATATGGGCTCCCTGCTCTCCCAGGTAACACTACAGTGGGGAGGGGGGGGGGGGGTCTTAACATACAGAGGAGGGGGAGGGAGGTTCCATCAATTTACTTAGTGGGGGCCCCCACAACTTAGTTGCCCCTGGTCCCGCACAAGCCTTAATCCAGCCCTGAGTGTAGGAATCAGTGAGGGTGAGAGTAGGGAGCAGTGAAGGTGGGTGAGTGAGGGGAGCAGAGAAAGTGAGTGTAGGGAGCAGTGAGGGTGAGAGTAGGGAGTAGTGAGGGGAGCAGAGAGTGCGTGTGGGGAACAGTGAGGGCTGTGGAGGCGCTGAGTAAAGTGTGTGTTCCTAACTTCCCGCTGCCAGTTGTAACCTCCCCCCACTCTGTGACTCACCCTATGCTGACTTCTGCTCCTCTGCTGTACTCTTCCTCTGGCAGGCTCCTAGTCATGTGCAGGCCCGGCGACAAGGGGGGTCAAAGGGGACACCCGTATGGGGCC
The DNA here is from genome assembly GCF_028390025.1 of Pseudophryne corroboree. Taxonomy (NCBI): domain Eukaryota; kingdom Metazoa; phylum Chordata; class Amphibia; order Anura; family Myobatrachidae; genus Pseudophryne; species Pseudophryne corroboree. Next base: position 189,164,061 of record NC_086452.1, on the reverse strand, counting down.
CCAAGGATCAGGGGGGCCCCGAGCATCAGGGGCACAAGAAATGTGTAGGCAGCGCCTAAGAAAGCTGTGGCTCCCGTGCACTCCGGGACGCCCATACGTCAATTAACAGACAATTACTTCCCAATACAAACACCACCCCCGCCGCATACCCCATCACTTGGTCTGAGCTGGTCCCGTGCTGTGTTGCCAGCGTCGCGGCGTCACTATGCATGAACCCGCGCCAGCCCGTCCCTGCTGCTGCCGCTGACTCCGAGGAGCTGAGCGGCACAGCACTGCCAGGCACACTGACTGGGAATACCAGACAGCAGCCGACTGCAGCTTTACCAATGTGATGTCCCTACAGACAAGGTCAGTCCCTCCTGGGTCCTTGCAATCTCCCTCACCATTGTGACAATCTGTGGGTCTGTGTCTATATATGTATTTTTGTGTCTGTGTAGTATATGTACATGTATGTGTGCTTATATATGTATGTTTGTGTATGTGTATGTATATGTGTGCGTGTGTATGTATATACTGTATATTTATATACATATATATATATATATATATATACACACACACATTTATATTGAGGGGAAGAGTCGAGGGGGTAGGGGGCCCCCAGAGATATCAGTGTATGGGGCCCCAAGATTTCTGTTGCCGGCCCTGGTCATGTGTGCGCTACTGCCGAGTGCAAGGCAGAGCTCCGGGGTCTCAACGCAGTCAGCCCTGGGACCATCTGTCACACAGCAGTTCTCTCAGGGGCTTTGTGGCCACACCCAACACCGAGATGCGCTGCTGCGGTGTGCTGCTGGCTGCTCCTCTTCTATGTTTTCCTGCTCCCAGAATGCCATGCGCATTCCGGCTTGAAACGCTGGGTGGGAGCGCAGCACAGCACTGTTGTTTACAAATCTGACAGCAACAAGGTGGGGGTAAATGCTATTACCCTGCTTGCCTGCTTCTTGTGTGTGCTAGCGGATGTGTCCTCAGTGCAGATGCGCTGTGTGCAACGCAGCGCTAGCACACACCTAGTTACGGCCCTGCCCTCCCCCTGTAGGCGGCGACTACCTGATTGCAGGGTTGCAAAAAATGCACCCTAGCGATCAGGTCTCAATTACTCATAGAATCTGAGCTGTTCAACTCTAGTTTCAACATACCTACAATATCGTCGCCCGCACACACCAAACGTACTTACAAAATATATAGAACCTCCACCAGTGAGTGGGTCTGAACACATTAAGTTGTGGAATTAAAAAACAAATTTAATTAATACCATGCAAAACTATTATACCCTTATGAATGATATTACCTACTATGTCTGTTGCTTAACTTATGTTACCCATGGATAAATCATGTGTTCAGTGGCCCTCATTCCGAGTCGTTCGCTCTGTATTTTTCATCGCATCGCAGTGAAATTCCGCTTAGTACGCATGCGCAATATTCGCACTGCGACTGCGCCAAGTAATTTTACAATGGAGATAGTATTTTTACTCACTGCTTTTTCATCGCTCCGGCGATCGTAGTGTGATTGACAGGAAATGGGTGTTACTGGGCGGAAACACAGCGTTTTATGGGCGTGTGGATAAAAACGCTACCGTTTCCGGAAAAAACGCGGGAGTGGCTGGAGAAACGGAGGAGTGTCTGGGCGAACGCTGGGTGTGTTTGTGACGTCAAACCAGGAACGACAAGCACTGAACTGATCGCAGATGCCGAGTAAGGTTGAAGCTACTCTGAAACTGCTAAGTAGTTTGTAATCGCAATATTGCGAATACATCGTTCGCAATTTTAAGATGCTAAGATTCACTCCCAGTAGGCGGCGGCTTAGCGTGAGCAACTCTGCTAAAATCGCCTTGCGAACGATCAACTCGGAATGAGGGCCAGTGTTCTGTAAAATACACATTTAATTAACTTGAACCTCATTGATGCAGTGATTTAAGTTAATACAATATTTTCACCATATGATTTATATTTAAGCTACTGTCTTAACCTTTGTTGAGAAATAATATGTTTGCTTATTTTTAACTTAATTCAATACATGTATAATCAGTTAAAAGTTACTAAAAAATGTCTGCAGTGAATTGGGTGGACCATGATGATGCAATTCATGGAATCATGGCCCCAAAGTCACCCACAGAGTCTCCTCTCCAGAAGGGGGGTCTCAGGGTGACTCCGATTTTCTGCTATTTCCATCAGATAATTATGGCATTTTATCAAACAGCGGTTTGGTTTACTGACTTAGAATACAAGTTTGAAAAAACACAGCGCCCCAACTCAAAAGTGCAGCAATAGTGGTCCAGGTCATCCCACTCACCAGAAACGTTCAAGACAATAACAACAAGTGTGGACTACCTTGCGCACCCTCTTGATAACCGGGTAAAAAACGGGGTTAACAGATATAATTAAAAATAACCTCAATGTTCCACTCTCCCCTTTATTTATTGGGATATTATGGTAGTATAGTCCAAATATAATTTCACCGAGCGGACTTCAACCTCTGGTGTCCAATTTCTTGTTCTCTTAGTCTCTCCTTTCTCCAAATGGGAAACCAATTTCATGTGGACCCCAAAAACAGAAAAGAAAGGAGAATATAGAGTAATATTGTTTTTATTCAAGAATTTTTTTTTAAATATATATGTAAAATCGGTATTTCCCACAAAGGATTAAAAAATGAACAAAATTAAATACATATACAGCAATCCACCAAGGATTGGGCTAGAATGCGTACCGGATTTCGTGGGGTGTCATGAAATGTCCACCCTAAACAGCCTGTTAATATACCAAGGATTTCCCTCGTTCCTTCCAGGTGTTGTGTCACCGGGTGATCTGATTGGGGAGACTGCACTGAGCCGGTATTTGATCTCTTGGGTACTGCAGATCCTGAGACCGACACAACACCTGGAAGGAACGAGGGAAATCCTTGGTATATTAACAGGCTGTTTAGGGTGGACATTTCATGACACCCCACGAAATCCGGTACGCATTCTAGCCCAATCCTTGGTGGATTGCTGTATATGTATTTAATTTTGTTCATTTTTTAATCCTTTGTGGGAAATACCGATTTTACATATAAATTTAAAAAAAAATTCTTGAATAAAAACAATATTACTCTATATTCTCCTTTCTTTTCTGTTTTTGGGGTCCACATGAAATTGGTTTCCCATTTGGAGAAAGGAGAGACTAAGAGAACAAGAAATTGGACACCAGAGGTTGAAGTCCGCTCGGTGAAATTATATTTGGACTATACTACCATAATATCCCAATAAATAAAGGGGAGAGTGGAACATTGAGGTTATTTTTAATTATATCTGTTAACCCCGTTTTTTACCCGGTTATCAAGAGGGTGCGCAAGGTAGTCCACACTTGTTGTTATTGGTTTACTGACTTGATCAGGCTGCAAACTGTTGGATTTATTAAAGTAAATACTGCAGAAAATGAACCTAAAAACTCCATATTGTCACCATCCTGATTTCTTGCATGTTCAGGATATAAACTGCTGGATATAGTAAGATGTGATTTCACAAACTGCTGTAAAACCCACCGGAAAACCAAGACACAAGCGCTCAAACTGCACACCATGGCTTATTAGGCTCACAACAGAGGAAACATCTAAATAAAACTACTCAGACTGCCTTGCAATTATAAGCAATATGGTAGAGATTCGGCTCCACGTGTAATTAGTTACAGTTACTTTTCTAATAATAACAAATCATATAGTTTGCTATAGTGACAAGATATCCCTGTATAGCCATATACTGTAGGTGGCCTGAGCCTGTAAAACCTTTAACCTACTAAAATACTGCATGTGCACTGTACAGTGTATTGTAACCTCTAACCATCCAGGGCAAAACCAGCTTTACAGCATTTTACGCTGATACTGTTTCTAATTATAAATATCAACATAATTAGCTGAAGGTGTGTTACTGTATGTACACAACAGACAATAAGATTATGCTATAAACATGTGTAAATATAGAAAGATGCACGGTGCCTATTTGGAATTGTTTGCTGTAATGTAGTATCCTGTATGTGGAGCACAGTGGAAGGTAGATGAGCCGGGTAATGAAGACTAAGAGACAGCAGTATGTGCTGTAATTGTCCACTGGAGGATGCTACAGTATATTAGAGAACAGTTCTCTCATTGCCCCAGTTAATGTATTCACTGCAGTGGACATTTAGAGTCTAGACAAGCTTGGAGTCAATATGGCATATAAAAGAGCCACTTCTAGTTTGTGTTTGCTGAGAGCTGCCTTATAATTCACACTCATCTCTAATGCGATGGTTGGCTGATGTCCATTATAAAGGTTCTTTGATCCTTAATGAAGACCTTTTATGATGTGCACACTCCTCTATAGCTAGACAAGCATCAGGAGTAGCAGGTTCCTGCGGATGAGTCAGGTGGTTGTACAGGTGGCACATATTATTCACCAACAATAGTAGAATTATTTCAGTACCATTAGTACAGTATGTTGTGTAGATGGATGTCTGATTATTATCCTTGTCCTCCCATCTGTTGCCACTAACCAGCCTGTAAATACAGAAGACAGAGAAAACACTGGCACTTGCACAACTGTCACACACACATAAGACATAGAACAATAATAGAAAAACAATGACCAATAAGTCGTACGTACATAGACAAAAAAAGACCTTGACAATACGCAGACCTAAAACAAAGCAATCAGTAATCAAGAGTTGAATTATACCAAACCAGTTTTATGTCCTCTCCCCTTCCTGCGCTCTGTGTAACCACTAATTACTACAACGACTATCAACTATTAGTAAATAGTAGGTATTCTTATATAGTGCCTGTAAGGTAGAAAGTGTTTGCAGAGTGACTTTAAATCGGCTGGACAATGAAAAACTACTATTTAAAAAAAAAAAAGTAGCTTGTCTTTTAGCTTGTCGCAGTAGCATTGAAAATGGTGCCCATCCCTACCCGTATCTGCCAATTTGAGCTTGAATTGAACGCTATAAACCACTGGATAAAATATTTGCTGATTTGGAGTGCAAAATCACTGGCAATACCAAATCCATCTGACAATCCAGCCTTTTTTTTAGTATAATCCAATTAAACTGTAAAGTGTACTGTAACAGTCTTGTACATAATAATTAATTATGGGCCTCCAGCTTTCTCAGTACTTTATTTGAAGCATCTGTGTTTTGCAGACCATTGCAACAGTTATTAAAGGATTTGAAGCTGTTTGTTCTTTTGGCTTGGGAATTGTTATTTTTTTGTTTTTAAATCTAATTACTTTTGGATGACACACAAACCAAACATATTTGTTTTGTTTTCTTTGCTAGCCTCTAAATTCATCTCTTGTAGTTTGAGACTATGTGTGGTTTGCAAAGCATGATTTGTGCTTATAAATCCCAAGCAAATCCCAGGTGGATTAAGTAAACCGGTTGTGTTGGTGGCAGACTGATATTGTAAGAAAAACACAGCTTAAGGGCCCCATACACTACAACGATATGTCTGAGGCTGAAGTCGGATGCAGTTTCCCTTGAACTCCTCTGGGAGCTTCCCGGGAGTGATTCCATACGATTTTGTACTTTTGTGCTATTTTTGCATAAGATATATTGTATGCGATTGATGAAGCCGCTATACATCGCATGTAATATATCGTACGGCATACAATTGTACCATGAGATATATCTGATGGGCTGGATAGAGGGCTACGGGGGCTGAGAGTGTCCTGGGAATGCCAGTCAAACTTCCCTGCGATATATCGCATGCACAAAAAACACACTTTTTTCATCCGATTCCATCCAATTCCGATATATCATTAGTGCAGCACCAACGACCTAGGGGACCCTATCCGACAGCTATGGGGATGCGCATCAGATTGGATACGATCTAAACACACATACGATTGTACACAATTTCATGCAATATATCAGACAGATATATCGGAATTGTATGAAATCATGTAAAATCGTACTAGTGTGTGGGGCCCTTTACAGTAAAAGTAACATGGTAGACATAGAAGAAAATTAAATTCTGAAAGGTCTTCTCGCTGATACTCAGAACAAGTGTAATGATATTTTGGAGATGTTTAGAAAAGCAACAAAATTACAACCTCATTTACTGTGGTCAAGCTGTGTGGAAATTCACATTTACAGTACAGTAAGTGAATTAAGGGAATAGGGGCCTAACTCTGCATGGGTTGTAGTTGTGTGTAAAATCGCGCAACTACAAACCTTTACACTAACATGCGGAAGGAAGCCCAGCACATTGCAAGTCCACCCCCCATGCTGAGTCTTCCCCCACCCCCAGCTAACATGAGAGCGCTTTGCTAAGCAGAAAAGCGCTCTCATGATAAGGGTAGCCCTCTGCATGTGCAGCCTAGCTGCGAAGGCTGATGGCTACCCACCATCTTTTGGGTCGCAGCTCCAGCATTCCGCTCCACAAACAGTCCAGATATGCCTGCGTTGTCCGGACCGTGCCCCCCAAGTGGTGCGTTGACACCCACAAAACGCGGCATTGACGCCCCGTCACCGCCCCATGCCAGGTCTTAGACTGCGTTCTAAAGAGGAAGCAGTTTAACACGCAACGGCATGTGCGCATGTGCACAGGTGCTGAAATCGCTCAATAGCGATTGCAGCATGATAGCGATTCATGCTGAATCACCCCCTAATTACGTAAAAGAATTCTGTAAAAAAAGAGAAACTACATACTGTATGCATCCAATGCTACACAAGCGCCATAAGTGGTATTCTACACAACTGTGGAAAAGGAGATACCCTTAAATAAAACCATTTGTGAATACTACGTAATTTTTTATCAATATAAAAGGCAAATTTCCTGCTACTATATAATAATAATAATAATAATAATAATAATAATAATGATAGTAATAATAATAATAATAATCATTTTATTTATATAGCACTCTTTCTCCAATAGGACTCAAGATGCATAACAGACAAAATGAACATAATACAGTACAGAAACAAAGAAATACAGAAAAAAAATCATAAAATACAGAGAGCATGTTAAAGGAAAATGCTCGAGTAACACAGAAAAGTCTTGAGTCTGTTCTTGAAGGATTCTAGAGTGGTCGCCTCTCAAACTGTTCTGGGAAGTGAATTCCACAGAGTCTGATCCACACGGCTAAAAGCTCAGCCCCCAAATGTATTCTGGGAGATTCTAGGTACTGCTAATAGTCCTTCATCTACGGATCACAGTAATCGAGTGGGGCAGTATGGAATCATATCCCATAACATGGTTAAATGAACCCAAACACTATCCTTTTTTGTTTAGCAATTTAAGTGGGAGATACAGTTAAACGTGAGGTTCTGTGCAGCTGGTTACTATGGTAAGGAAAGCTTGCTGATAATTCAATACCCACCTACATGTGTGGTTATTTTTAGGACTACTTAAACATTTCTAAACAATACAGTCTAATGGCTGTTAATTTTCAGGGTGATCTGTACTCCTAAAAAACAACTGTAATTGTAATAGATTTCAAGAGGAAAACATTAGTTTATATTATACACATATATTATTATTATTATTATTATTATCATCGTCTATCTATCTATCTATCTATCTATCTATCTATCTATCTATCTATCTATCGATCTATCTATCGATCTATCTATCGATCTATCGATCCATATACTGACAGGGCCGAATTAAGGGTCATGTGGGCCTGGAACTGAAAATTTACAAGGGCCTGTACTGAGAAGGACAGGAGCTGAGACCAGTGCTGTGTGAGTGTGGACAGAGCCATGTGGGCGTTTACACCTTATACACTATGAGCACCACTGTCTACCTAAATACATAAACATAGAAACATTTCATAATTTTGGGAAAATACTACAAAAACAATTTTAATACTTATGATTTATGATTGTTTAGCCAGCTGTGTGCCTGGTCATCATCCAGCTGTCAGCATGATGTGCCTATTTTTATGTTGAGGCCTGGAGCTGTAGTTCCATCCACCCCATTGTTAATCTGGCCCTGTATACTGTATATTATAATGGTCAGCTTTAGTATTTTAGTATCCTTTCCCTATACACAGAGACGGATTAAGGCAGGGGTGACAGGGGCGGCCGTCCCGGGGCCCGCACACATTAAGGGTCCCCACACACTTAATTTTAAATTGCAGTTGTCACCCTATTACTCTGGCCTGTCAACAGGCATTAACTCTGCAGCTGGGGACCATGCTGGCGTTGCTGGCAGCAGGGAAGGAGGAGACTCCAGGGCAGAGCAGACGGGCTTACTGCTCGGGGTAAAGGTACGCGGCAGCTATGAGGCAGGAGACCCCATTGGCAGCAATGCACTAATGGCTCTGCTCCCACTTTCACTGTGCAGGAGTACCTCGGCGGCTCAGCTGTATAGTAACAGAGGCTTCTGAGGTACTCCTGCAGTAAAAGTGGGAGCAGAGCCATTGGTGCGCTGCCGCCAGTGGGGTCTCCTGCCTCATAGCTGCCGCGTACCTTTACCCCGAGCAGTAAGCCCGCCCGCTCCACCCTGGAGTCTCCTCCGTCCCTGCCGCCAGCAGCACCAGCATGGTCCCCAGCCGCAGAGTTAAGGATTGCTGACAGGCCATAGTAATTGGGTAAGGAGTGGGGCAGGGGCTGGTGGAGGCGAGGGGGTTGTGTGTGTGTGTGGGGGGGGGGGGGCTGACTGCTGGCAGATGGTTGGTTTGAGGGCCCCCCCAACTTATATTGCCCTGGGCCCCCACCAGCCTTAGTCCGGCCCTGGCTATACTATCACTATATTGTCCATGAAATTTAGCATGTGACTAAAAAATCTACAAAGACCATTGCTCACTATGGAAGTGGAGCTTTAATGCACAAGATAAATAAAATTAATATTCTTTTAATGAAAAATGTTATAAGGTGGTTCCAGTGAATATTATATATGAAGGTTTTTTTTTTGGTTTTTTAGTAATACCATTATTTTTTCTAATATAATTTTCCGACAACAATAAGATATGTGTAGACATTCCTCTCTTTTAATTATTTATGTTTCATCTGTCTTGGTTCTATAACGTACAGTGAGATCTGCGGAAATGGGAGCTGAATTACACAACGCTATGGAAAATGATGGATTTTAATAAATAAAGTATAAACATGAATTACGATGTGAGGCGCTGTCGGGAAACTCAAAGACTGGAAAACATACTGCTTCCCACTCACAGTTCAATGGGTAAACAGGAGATTCACCGCTCATTCCTGCTTTCAATTCCTGTGCCAGTTTTTGAAGGAACCTAGATATCCAATTTCTTTCAACCCTGCAATCTGGATGTTATACACTGAATTTACAGTCTATGCTCTGATCTGTGCTACTTTCACTGCCAATTAGGTGTCCAAGGCTGTGATAGAGAAAAGGTCAGAAGAAAGCACATGCGAAAAATAATAAGAACCAGCAGTCACGACTGTAATTTATCACCAGCCTGTGACTGTTCTTTATTGGGAATGATGTTTGTGCAGGTGTTATATAATCACACACCAGCGGATGACTAAAACCATGAACAGCCCAGTTACTTAACCAGTGGTGTTGGTTTATTGAAGTTTAACAGGTACATCTGTACTCACTGTGATACACACTGGTTCTCATAGATCGAAGCTTCAGTATAGTGGGGTTCTATATTGCTCACCAGCCAGTAATTGTATGCTGCTTGCTTGTCATGGTGCAGGGTTGCTGGAACAGCTTTATATTGCAGATCTCTCTGGGAAACTTATTTCATGTCTTTTCTTACATAGGGACAGATGCACTAATCCTTGGAGAGTGATAAAGTGGAGAGAGATAAAGTACCAACTTATCAGCTCCTGTCATTTTACAATCACAGCCTGTAACATGGCAGTTAGGAGCTGATTGATTGAGTAAGACTCCTAAAACTTGTGTAAGCCTCCTAAATCCATGCTATAGAGGTCTTCGTCTATAACAGCCACCCTTATCCCATAGAGATATGCTCTCACCAGTACTGAGAGGCCGCCAGGACTTAACTCAGGGTAGTAAGAGCTTACACAAATAACCGGGTGACTGCAGGAAATAGGCTGGAGTAGATGAATATACTTGCAGTAGTATTGAAGCAGGGCTGTAACAAAAATCCAGAAAACTAGCAATGGCAGCAGAAGGAATACAGGCAGGACTATGGTACAACGCAGAAAATAAAGCTGGTTAAACACTTGTGTGATGGCTAAATGCACAAGCAGTCCGATGTTTGGTTGTACACATCAGAAGGATGCAACATATCGTTCCGTACTTCATTTGCATAGCACCACAGTAGGTCGCTAGTGATGTCTTCCGACGGACCTTCAGCTGGGCCAACTGGAAGACACCGATAGTGGTCCATGGGAGCATGGAATCATGGGAACACACTGCCTGATGTAGACGATTTATTTTGGTGACATATAAATCATGCCGACATCATGCTAGTGTGTACCTGGCTTAATATTCAAACAGAGCAGAAGATGTAGAGAGCAGGAGACCATAGACCAGGCAGTAGAGACACAGTGAGTGCGGCAGCACAGAGTTTACACAAGGGCACCAGTATCAGAAAGCTAAACAAGAGGGCATGAAGCTATAACTAGCAAGAGAGCTAAGACAATGCTGCCTTTTATCGCACACAACGGCCAATCAGTATGCCTCAACAAAGACAAGCCCTCTGAATAAAAATATTCTGCAGGTATGGAGCTTTACTTAGCAGTATTGAATATCCCACTAATTAGAACTCTTCACCTGTCTCCACACCCCACCAGCAGCCTCTGCCCCTTGTCCTACTGTGGATCCTCCACTGCAGGCTTGCATAGTCCTCTTCCCCTCAGTGGCAGCCTAGCACAGTCCTCACTCCTGCATCAGCAGCCCAGCACAGCCCTCTCCCCCTCATCGGCAGCCCAGCACAGACTTTTCCCCCACATCAGCAGCCCAGTAAAGTATTCTCCCCCACAGCACCAGCCCGGCACAGTCCTCTCCCCGGCAGTGGCAACCCGGCACAGTCCTTTCCCCCGAAAGTGGCAGCCCGGCATAGTCCTCTCCCCCACAGTGGCAGCCCAGTACAGTCCTCTCCCCTGCATCAAAAGCCCGGTACAGTCCTCTCCCCTGTATCGGCAGTCCGGCACAGTCCTCTCCCCTGCCTCAGCAGCCCGGCACAGACCTGTCCCATGCATTGGCAGCGTGGCAAAGTCCTCTCCCCCACAGCACCAACCTGGCACAGTCCTCTCCCCAGCAGCGGCAACGCGGCACAGTCCTTTCCCCTGCAGTGACAGCCCGGCACAATCCTCTTCCCCACAGCGGCAGCCTGGCACAGTCCTCTCCCCTGCATCAGCAGCCCGGCACAAATCTTACCCCTGCATCGGCAGCCCGACACAGTACTCTCCCCCATCAGCAGTCCAGCACAGACACAGTGAAAGGACAAGGGGAGTGCTTTTAGTGGCAGGGGGGTGCTGTTGTTTGCAGCGGCTGAAGTTCTCTGAGATGGGAGGGTTGCTACCCATGGATGCTGTAGTCATGACCAGCGGGAGTGGAAAGGTGGAGGATTGTCATGGGCCCATAGTATCCTGGGGCCCTTGGGCAACTGCCCATTGAGCCCATAGGAAGAGACGGCTCTGGAGGGGCTTTGGAAAAGTGACACAGTGATAGGATTAGAAGAAAGGGGGTGACAGTGAAACACAAGAGAGGAATAGAAGTGTGTGGACGGAAGACACACAGAGAGATAAAGATTGAAAGAGGGGCGGAGACACACTGAGACATAAAATGAATTGGGGGAGATGCAGAAAAAGTTGGGGAGGCTGTTTGACACAGAAAGAAAAGGGGATGGTGAGAGACACAGGCGGAACATGCGAAGACGCAGGGGATATGATGGTATACTGAGAGATGACGCAGGGTGGGAGATGATAGTGTGCAGAGAGACAATGCAGGGGGAAGGTCATAGTGTGCTGAGAGATGTTTCAGGTTGCAGCGGGAGATGATGGTGTACATAGAGATGACGCAAGGGGTAGGTCATAGTGTGCTTAGAGACAATGCAGGGCGTAAGAGATGGTATGCTGAGAGACATCGCAGGGGGTAGGTGATGGTGTGCTGAGAGACGTCGTAGGGGTAGGCGATGGTGTGCTGAGGGATATCGCAGGGGAAGGTGATGGTGTGCTGAGATATGATGGTGGGGTAAGGGGATGGTGTGCTGAGAGACGTCACAGGGGGAGGTGATGGTGTGTTGAGAGACAATGCAAGGGGTAGGTGATTGTGTGTTAAGTGATGATGCAGGATGATGTGCAGACAGGCGACGCAGGGGTAGATGATGGTGTGGTGAGTGACGACGCAGGGTGGGAGATGATGTGCAGAGACTACGCAGTGGGAGGTGATGGTGTGCAGAGACGACGCAGGGGGAGGTGATGGTGTGCTGAGAGGTGATGCAGCGGGTAGTTAATGGTGTGCAGAGAGATGTTGCAGGGGGAGGTGATGGTGTGCTGAGAGATGATGCAGGGGTACACCCTAACCTTCTGGACCAGTGAAACGCACACCTCCAGCACGGGGAGCGCAAGTAAGGTCAGTGGGAGAGGAAGAAATATTCTTCACTTAACAAAATATCCCACGGAGAACTTATTACTACAAGCCCTTTTTCCCTTCACCGGAAGGACTTCCCCTTCTGTATAAGGACTTTTCCGAACAAAAAAAGGGGTTTCCTCAAAATTAAACTTTTATGAGCATAATACAACGCTATAAAGAGTTAAGATAAATAAGGAGTGCACTCTGGGACTTCTCATTTATAGACAGAGTAAAACGCTGAAGCGTATCTGGTCTTAACCAATCTTTACTATATGTATTGTCAGTATATATGTTTGCAATGTATGTATACCGGTATTAGGTATTTTTTTACGTGCACGTAGAAACTCTCTTTTCACCACATTTTATATTAATTATCATATCATATATGAACCAGAAAGTTTATAGTGTAATATTAACAATAAACTCATTTACAAAAATACGTATGCCTAATCTTTGTTTATAGCGAGCGCGGGGGATCCCTTGTCTTTTTCTAGAACCCATATATAGGGGGAGTGGAAACCCCCAATTCCCCACAGCTGCTGCTTAAAAAACGAAGAGGTTTTTAGCGCAGTCCCCACCCCCAATCTACGATGCAGGGGTAGTTGATGGTGTGCAGAGAGATGTCGCAGGGGGAGGTGATGGTGTGACTGAGAGACGCAAGGGGTTAGATGGTGTGACTGAGAGATGCAAGGGGGAGATGGTGTGACTGAGAAACGCAGGGGGCATGATGTGACACAGGGGGCAGGATCTGACACAAGGGGCGCTGTCTGCCTTAGAGGATTAATTTCTTCCACATTGTGATAAACCATCATATAGGTAAGGTGCATGTGGAATTGAAAAGAATGTTCCCAGTATGACGTGTCATGTTGGCTCGCCCCACTTTCAGTGGCCATGCCCCTTCTGGTATGTGACCACACCCACTTTCCCGTCGCGTGCGCACATAATTTCCCTTGTCTTATTTATTTATTTATTTGGGGGGGGGCGCGCCATTCTTAATCTTGCACTAGGCTCCACAAACCCTAGTTGCGCATCTGCAAGCGGCTACTGACATTGCACCTCCTGGTCTCTTATACCCATTTCACACTGCCAAAAATAACCCGGGATATTGCACATGAATGTGTAGTAATCCAGGTTTTTGTGCAGTGTGAAAGGGGTTTCAAGCGTCTCGCATCCAGGAAGGAGTCACGTACAAGTCACATGTGCGACACGCTATTTGTGGTATGAAAGGGGCATTAGTGACAAGTGGAACCTGAAAGAAGGTAGTGAGCCTCTGTGCTGTCTGCTGCGGCTCATAACAATAATACAGCAGTGAAACAATGAAATATGTAAATAACAATAATTCCTTCAGCAATTGGTAGGTTGAACTTGAAGTAAGCACTCTTGGAATTGGTGTAATGTATGGTTATCTGCTTTTTTGTTTTAATTAGAGAAAATCTAGTAGCCTGTGAATTGCAAGCATCGGCGACTTCCTGGCAGGTCTGGCCAGTTTTAGAAAGTAGCAATCATTTAAGTAAAAACAACCTAGTTTTGCCTACAGATGAGCGGGTCCGATTCCCTGAGAAACTTGACCCACCTGAACTTTGGGTTCCAAGTCCGGATCCGAGTCTGGCTCGGGGTATCCCGCCAGACATGGATCCCAAAAAGAGGAGGGTTTTGGATTTTATGAAGGTCCTGGTGATATGGCTGTAGAGAGTGTATTGAACGGACGCCTCCATCTCAGTGCTGGGTTGTGTGGCATGGTAGTGGGGCTGGTGGCTGATGTGGGGTTGGTGTATCAGTCCAGGGGTGCTCTGTCTGTGGTCTGCTGTATCTGACAAGAGGTGATCTATACATACATGCAGGGGCTCTGCCCCAGTGTTAACTAAAAACCCAGTATACTGTGTACATCCAGGGGCTGGTGAGTCCTATCAGTATCAGTACAGGGGTGCTCTGTCTGTCATCTGCTGTATCTGACAAGAGGTGCTCTGTCCACCTGTGGGTGAACTGTCCATACATCCAGGGGCTCTGCCCCAGTGTTAATTAAAAACTCAGTATACTGTGTACATTCATGGGCTGGTGGGTATTATCAGTATCAGTTTAGAGGTGCTCTTTCTGTGGTCTGCTGTATCTGACAAGAGGTGCTCTGTCCACCTAGGGGTGATCTGTCCATACACCCAGGGGCTCTTCCCCAATGTTAATTAAAGACCCAGTATACTGTGTACATTCATGGGCTGGTGAGTCCTATCAGTATCAGTTTAGAGGTGCTCTTTCTGTGGTCTGCTGTATCTGACAAGAGGTGCTCTGTCCACCTAGGGGTGATCTGTCCATACACCCAGGGGCTCTGCCCCAGTGTTAAAGACCAAGTATAATGTGTACATCCAGGGGCTGGTGTGTCTTATCAGTATCAGTCAAGGGGTGCTCTGTCTGTCATCTGCTGTAACTGACAAGGGGCTGCTGTTTCCTACAGGGGTGCTCTTTCCACCTAGGGGTCATCTGTCCATACATCCTGGGGCTCTGCCTCAGTATCAAATAAATAAAACTAATATGTTATTAATTTAAAATAACAAAATATATATATTTTTTGTGCTGTACCCCAGTATACATCCAGGGGCTGCTGTGTCTGTATAGGGGTGCTCTGTCTGTCCATCCCGGTGCCCTCCAAGGATGACAGCGAGGCTGTGTCCTGTAATATTCGTGGCTTGGTATGGCGGCACTCACGGCATAAAATGAAGACAGACAGCAGGTCTGATGTGTTTCAACGTTTCAGTGTCGTTATAACATTTTTGTCAGGATACATACAATAAATACCTCCGTCTTATTTAGGAGAGTTGTACATTACATTGTATTGTATGTATCCTGAGGAAAATTTTATAACAACACTGAATCGTTGAAACACATCAGACCTGCTGTCTGTCTTCATTTTATGCCGTGAGTGCCGCCATACCAAGCCACGAATATTACAGGACACAGCCTCGCTGTCATCCTTGGAGGGCACCGGTTCTTTCATAGCTACTTATTTTTATTCTGGTAAATTGGAGTAGACTGCTTTTTGTATATATATATATATATATATATATATATATATACATATATATATATATATATATATATTACATTTTATATATATATATTTTTTTTTTTGTGTGTACCCTAGTATACATCCAGGGGCTGCTGTATCTGTATAGGAGTGCTCTGTCCATCCATCCAAAGACTCCACCGCAGTGTGAAATTAAAATAATAAAAACGAAAAAGCATAAATTATAAATATATTTTTTTTTGTTTGTTTGCGCTGAACCTCAGTGTACTATACAATTTTTATTTTATTTTATTTTTAGAAGTACTGTGACACTGCCGGTCAGACTGCAGCATATTATTATTTCGTACTCATGCACGTATTGTGCGACACTCTGGGTGAAGCTAGTACCACAGTAATATATTTTATTTTGTACTCATACATGTATTGTGCGACACTGTAGGTGAAGGTGGTACCACAGTAATATATTTTATGTCGTACTCGTACACATATTGTGCAACACTGTGGGTGAAGGTGGTACAGGTTGAGTATCCCTTATCCAAAATGCTTGGGACCAGAGGTATTTTGGATATGGGATTTTTCTGTATTTTGGAATAATTGCATACCATAATGAGATATCAAGGTGATGGGACCTAAGTCTAAGCACAGAATGCATTTATGTTACATATACACCTTATACACACAGCCTGAAGGTCATTTTAGCCAATTTTAGCCAATATTTTTTATAACTTTGTGCATTAAACAAAGTGTGTTTACATTCACACAATTCATTTATGTTTCATATACACCTTATACACACAGCCCGAAGGTCATTTAATACAATATTTTTAATAACTTTGTGTATTAAACAAAATTTGTGTACATTGAGCCATCAGAAAAAAAAGGTTTCACTATCTCACTCTCACTCAAAAAAGTCCGTATTTCGGAATATTCCGTATTTCGGAATATTTGGATATGGGATACTCAACCTGTACCACAGTAATATAGTTTATGTCGTACGAATACACATATTGTGCGAAACTGTGGGTGAAGGTGGTACCACAGAAATATATTTTATTTTGTACTCATACATGTATTGTGCGACACTGTGGGTGAAGGTGGTACCACAGTAATATATTTTATTTTGTACTCATACTCGTATTGTGTGACATTGTAGGTGAACGTAAACCATGGTGCTAAATTATTATCTCTGACTCATACACGTATTGTGACACTGTAGGTGGTACATTTTTTTGTACAAATTGTCCTCTGTACTGTACCCCACTTGGTTCGTGTTTGTTGTTAGATATGGAGGACAAACAATTGAGAGAACAGGAAGCATTTACTAGTGCTGCAGGTGCTGTCACCAGTCATGACGATACAAGTCCTTCAACGTCATCTACTGAGGACGATGCCCAAATTCATAGACGGCTTAAGTCAGGGCATGTAAAATCAAAGAAAACGTAAAAGTCGGATTAGTAAAAGTCAGATTAATGCAATAACTAATGAAAATGGTTGTCTATGCAATAAAGACCATCACCAATGCCCCCAATGATTAATTTAAATGTTTTATATCAAACATTTAACATTAAATTGCTAATCAATTCTTCCTTCCACTATATACATACTCTACCTCCCTTGGGGCCCTGATCTAGTTATTGATAAAGATCTGTGTCAGACCATTTTTGCTCATTTTTATTTCATATTTTCTTTAACAAAATTTTACTGAAAAGCAAAAATCACATGATTTGGCCTTATTTTGTTCATAGAGTATTATTTACATCAACAACATTAATTTCCAGGCATTTTCATTCAATTTTGACCACAGTACAAACAATAAAAAATATATATTGTACAATATATAATATATATTGTACAATATATATTTTTAGATGCTGTAATCATCTGTACAGATTATCTTCAGCTTCAATGTAGGATCAGTTCTTGAAAGTTATGTTTGACGTGGAGAAGGTTCCGCTTCATCCAGATTTACACAAGGTACAGTATGAGTATCCCATATCCAAATATTCCAAAATACGGAATATTCCAAAATACGGAATTTTTTGAGCGAGAGATAGTGAAACCTTTGTTTTCTAATGGCTTAATGTACACAAACTTCGTTTAATACAAAAAGTTATTAAAAATATTGTATTAAATGACCTTCAGGCTGTGTGTATAAGGTGTATATGAAACATAAATGAATTGTGTGAATGTACACACACTTTGTTTAATGAACAAAGTTATTAAGAATATTGGCTAAAATTACCTTCAGGCTGTGTGTATAAGGTGTATATGAAACATAAATGCATTCTGTATTTAGACCTGGGTCCCATCGTCATGATATCTCATTATGGTATGCAATTATTCCAAAATACGGAAAAATACGATATCCAAAATACTTCTGGTCCCAAGCATTTTGGATAAGGGATACTCAACCTGTACCATGTAAATGTTTTTGTTTTTTTACCAATATACACAACTAGTTTTTGTATTAATTTAACATATTTCCACTTTATTGCAGACATTGTGGCAAAGGGAGTGCAATTGCGCAAAGTCCCGGATGCTGCTCCCTTATATGGAATCCAAAACCTGCAAGATCTGATGCTGGATGAAAACAATATTGTGAGGTGGTTAAAATTAACTGGAAATGACTGGAAATTAATATTATTGAGGTTAATAATACTGTAGTGACAAAAAAGGCCAAAATTCTGTAATTTTAGCTGTTTTTATAATTGAAAAAAAAATAATATTGATCCAAAACCAAAACCCGGAAGGCCGGTTTTGGCAAAACCAATACAGATCCAAAACACAAAGGAGATACAGATGCGAAACCAAAGCCCAAAACCCAAGATTTGGGCCAGCACACATCTCTAGTTTTGCCTTTTAAACGATTATAGTACTTTAAAACATTGTCAAGACTTGCCAGGAAATTAACGATGCCTGCAATTCACAGGCTATTACATTTACCCCTAAGAGTAGCCACACATTTATTTCATTATCAAGGTATGCCTATGTTTTGTAAAATGACAAAAATATATTTATCTGAATAACAATAAACAATAAAACTTGGTGTCAATTTTCATATTATAAAAGGACTCTCATCATTTGAGCCCATAGATGCAACCACTTGGTTACATTTGCATTAGAACAGTAATAAATACTATGATGATGATGATGATGATGATGATGATGATGATGATGATGATTATTGATTATTATTATTATTATTATTATTATTATCCTTTATTTATATAGTGCCACAAGGTTTCCATAGTGCCTTACAAACTACATACACAAATAAATGAAACAAGAAAACCATGACTTACAGTACATAGCAATGCAAGACTAGGACATGGTTTATAAACATCAGCATTCATACCACTCATCTATACAGCAGGGCCACAGCAACAAAGGGTTAGGTGCTATTTTAGGAAGTAAGTAGTAAATGATAAAAGTAAAGGAAGGAGAAGCACATAACGTAAGAGGACTCTGTTCTTATGAGCTAACTTTCTAAAGGGGAGGGGCAGGCAGACGGGCAGGGCAGACATTGGGGCGGACTGCGGGGACTGGAGTCCCGGGCTCTTATAGAGAGTGGAGCCCACGCCTGGCTCCTACCACCAATACCTGGAGAGCTGCACAGGCAGTGCAACAACAGTTGGCTGATGCGCAGGGAGCACTTAAAACAAGCCTTCCCTGCACACCAGGGAATCGTTCCTGCAGATCCGCAATGCTCCACCTATATGTAACGTCATGATGTGTGACATCACAAAGGAGTGTGACAGAATCTATTTTATTTTTTTGTTGGTGGGGGGCCCTGTCTATTTTGTCAGTCCCGGGCCCCACAATTTCTGATGGCAGTCCTGCACACAGGGGTGACATAGATGGTTTAAACAGTGAGGAAAGAGCAAGGAGAAGAGGGTTAGGATGAGAGCTGGATGGCATTGATGAAGAAATGGGTCTGGAGAACTTGTTTCAAGTTTTGAAGAGAGGTGGAGAGAATTCCAGATGTAGGGAACAGTGCGGGAAAAATCTTGGAGGCAGTATAGCTTGGAAGTAATCAGTTGTCAGGAGTAGCGGCATGCATTTGTGGAGAGAAGTGGGTGGGTGGGAGTGGGAAGGGAGATTAGGTCAGAGATGTGAGGGAATCATGCTGATGTACTGTAGAAGCAACAGGAGTATGAATTATAGAAAATAAGCATCAGTAGTTAAATATTCTCAGTGGTAATAATCGTGACAGTTTTGGGAGAATTTGAAGTTCATAATGATATTAAGGGTAGGTACAAAGCTGGTAAAAATCTTTTGTAAAATTTACAACTGAAAAAGACTATCATATAGACACAGTATTTACTGTATGTCCATATGCAGAGCTCAAGATGCATTTTGGTGGCAACAGCAGCATATGGATCTGCTTTACACAGACATTTGCTTTCCTCTTGGCGCTATACTGTAAGTCATTTATTTAATGTATAACAAATGTATTTATTATTAGGCACCAATTAAACTAGAAATACCTCTCTGATACAACAAATACGAATCCCCGCCTCTCATATGCAATAACACGCTTCATTTTATTTTAAGAACATAATTAATCTTTGCAATTTTCTAAATATTACAAGAAGAACAAGTGCACATAGAAAAGTAGGAGTACAATGCCACTTTTGTAAAGAATGCAATCAACCAAGAAACAACTCTATATGCCTGACAGTGCATTTGTTATGTGGCAGTCATTTCTGGTGCTCCATTATAAAATGTATTGTGACATTTATTTTAGGAACATTTACAGTATGAGAGAATAATGGGCCTCTGAGTGGGAACTAACCATTACATTTCTAAAGGCATTTTTTTTTTTACCATTGCCCACTTTTTCCTCAGCTACCTCTATCATGAAATGAACATTAAATGCTCTGTCAAAAAAATAAACATGAATGTTCTAATAAAGAAAAAAAGAAATAGTTAATGTATTATGCAAACTTGACACTTGTTATTTGTGCTGAACAGTACAACATTATTTGGGAGGCATATGTTGCTGTTTTGAGAAGGGATTGCATGTCATATGAAATGTCCACACAGTTTTACTTCTCTTCTTCCTTTATGTTTACTGACTGTGTTAACAGCATACTTGGCTAACTGACAGCCATAATAACTTCATACATTAAATGTGTTCTCAGAAAGAGATATACAGGCTTCAACACCAATACTAACTTCATGAAGACTTAACTCAAAGCAACTCAATAAATAACTGCAATAGTTTTCCTCTATCTCCCTGTTTTTAATCTTTACATCCCTTTGGGTTTCATCCCTCTCCTCTCTTCCTCTCTCTTTCTCTCTCTCTCTCTTTCCCTCTCTCTCTCCCTCGCTCTCTCTCTCCCACTCCCCCTCTCTCTCTCTTTCTCTCTCTCATGCTCTCTGTCTCTCTCTCTTTCCCCCCCTGTCTCTTTCTCTCTTCATCTCTCTCTTTTTCTCTCTCTCATGCTCTCTATTCACCATATTGCTTACTTTGACTTCCGGTGTGATACTGATCTTTCAGGTCCCACAGATCTTTCTTGTTTTTGTCATTCAGTTTGTTCATAATGTTCCCTTTGAAGAGAAAAAAGGACGTGCAGCTTACAGGTCTTTTTGTGTCTTGCCAGCTGTAATTACAATTATATAGGAGAGATTAAACAGAGCCAGCTCTTTACATCAGAGGCAGTTGCTTAGAGGTAAAATGTCCTGACACTAGACCAGTGGCAGAGCCATCAGATAGTCTTAGATAAGTACATACAGTACTTATTTAGTCTTAGCCAATATACAGGGACACCACGTGAATACCCACATCATTCACCTATGTAACCAGATAGGCTTCAAGAGAATGTAAGCATCATTCATCTGGGCCAATATACAGAGACTTAACATGACTACACATACTTTCGCCAGAGCCAACACACAGAGACTCCACAAGAATACATGTACTGTCACCAGGGTTAACTACAGAAATACATGCACTGTCACTAAAGCCTCCACGTGAGTACATGCACTGTCACCAGGGTCACCACTCAGCCTCCACATAAATATATATACTGCCACCAAAGCCACATCCCAGCCTCCACATGAAAACATGAACTGTCACCAGAGTGGGACCCCAGAGTCACCACCCAGCCTCCACATGAATACATGCACCATCAACAGAGCCACCACCCAGCCTACACATGAACACATGCGCTGTCACCAGCGATACCACCCAGCCTCCACATCAATACCTGCACAATAACCAGAGCCACCACCCAGCCTCCACATAAACACATGCACTGTCACCAGAGATACCACCCAGCTTCCACATGAATACATGCACCACAACCAGAGCCACCAAGCAGCCTCCACATGATTACATGCACCATAACCAGAGCCACCATCCTGCCGCCACATGAACACATGCACTGTCACCAGAGATACCACCCAGCCTCCACATGAATACATGCACCACCACCAGAGATCTCATCCAGCCTCCACATGCACCTTCACCAGAGCCACCACCCAGCCTCCACATGAATCCATGCACCATCACCAGAGCCACCACCCGGCCTCCACATGAATACATGCACCTTAACCAGAGCCACCAGCCTGCCTCAACATGAATACAAGCACCATCACCAGAGCCACCATCCAGCCTCCAAATGAATACATGCACTGACACCAGAGTCACCACCCAGCCGCCACATTAACACATGCACTGTCACTAGAGATACCACCTAGTCTCCACATGAATACATGCAGCATAACCAGAGCCACCACCCAGCCTCCACATGAACACATGCACCATAACCAGAGTCACCACTCAGCCTACACATGAATACATGCACCATCACCAGCGCCACCACCTAGCCTCCATATGAATACATGCACCATAACCAGAGCCACCAGCCAGCCTCCACATGAATACAAGCACCATCACCAGAGCCACTAATCAGCCTCCACATGAATACATGCACTGACACCAAAGTTACCACCCAGCCTCCACATTAACACATGCACTGTCACCAGAGATACCACCCAGTCTCCACATGAATACATGCAGCATAACTAGAGCCACCACCTAACCTCCACATGAACACATGCACTGTCACCAGAGATAGCACCCAGCCTCCACATGAATACATGCACCATAACCAGGGCCACCACCCAGCCTCCACATGAATACATGCACCATCACCAAAGCCACCACCCAACCTCCACATGCATACCTGTACATGCACCATCACCGGAGCCACCATCCAGCCTCCACATAAATACATGCACTGACACCAGAGCCACAAACCAACCTCCACATGAACACATACACACTGTTACCAGAGATACCACCCAGCCTCCACATGAATATATACACCATAAACAGAGCCACCACACAGTCTCCACATGAATACATACATCATAACCAGAGCCACCACCCAGCCTCCACATGAATACTAGAGATGTGCACCGGACATTTTCGGGTTTTGTGTTTTATTTTGGATTCGGCCCGCAGCCGTGTTTTGGATTCGGACGAGTTTTGGCAAAACCTCCCTGAAATTTTTTTGTCGGATTCGGGTGTGTTTTGGATTCGGGTGTTTTTTTTTTTCAAAGACCCCTCAAAAACAGCTTAAATCATAGAATTTGGGGGTCATTTTGATCCCATAGTATTATTAACCTCAATAACCATAATGTCTACTCATTTCCAGTCTATTCTGAACACCTCACACCTCACAATATTATTTTTAGTCCTAAAATTTGCACCGAGGTCGCTGGATGACTAAGCTAAGCGACACAAGTGGCCGGCACAAATACCTGGCCCATCTAGGAGTGGCACTGCAGTGTCAGACAGGATGGCAGTAAAAAAAAAATTGTCCCCAAACAGCACATGATGCAAAGAAAAAAAGAGGTGCACCAAGGTCGCTGGATGGCTAAGCTAAGTGACCCAAGTGGCCGGCACAAACATCTGGCCCATCTAGGAGTGGCACTGCAGTGTCAGACAGGATGGCACTTACAAAAATAGTCCCCAAACAGCACATGATGCAGAGATAAATAAAAAAAGAGGTGCAAGATGGAATTGTCCTTGGGCCCTCCCACCCACCCTTATGTTGTATAAACAGGACATGCACACTTTAACAAACCCATCATTTCAGTGACAGGGTCTGCCATACAACTGTGGCTGAAATGACTGGTTGGTTTGGGCCCCCACCAAAAAAGAAGCAATCAATCTCTCCTTGCACAAACTGGCTCTACAGAGGCAAGATGTCCACCTCCTCCTCATCGTTTGATTCTTCACCCCTTTCACTGTGTACATCTCCCTCCTCACAGATTATTAATTCGTCCCCACTGGAATCCACCATCTCAGGTCCCTGTGTACTTTCTGGAGGCAATTGCTGGTGAATGTCTCCACGGAGGAATTAATTATAATTAATTTTGATGAACATCATCTTCTCCACATTTTCTGGAAGTAACCTTGTACGCCGATTGCTGACAAGGTGACTGGCTGCATTAAACACTCTTTCGGAGTACACACTGGAGGAGGGGCAGGCAACTTAGGTAGAATAAAGCCAGTTTGTGCAAGGGCCTCCAAATTGCCTCTTTTTCCTGCCAGTATAATTACGTACGGACTGTCTGACGTGCCTACTTGGATGTGGTCACTCATATAATCCTCCACCATTCTTTCAATGGTGACAGAATCATATGCAGTGACAGTAGACGACATGTCAGTAATCGTTGGCAGGTTCTTCAGTCCGGACCAGATGTCAGCACTCGCTCCCGACTGCCCTGCATCACCGCCAGCGGGTGGGCTCGGAATTCTCCTCGCAGCCCCAGTTGCGGGAGAATGTGAAGGAGGAGCTGTTGACGGGTCATGTTCCGCTTGACTTGACAAGTGTCTCACCAGCAGGTCTTTGCACCTCTGCAGACTTGTGTCTGCCGGAAAGAGAGATACAACGTAGGCTTTAAACCTAGGATCGAGCACGGTGGCCAAAATGTAGTGCTCTGATTTCAACAGATTGACCATCCGTGAATCCTGGTTAAGCGAATTAAGGGCTCCATCCACAAGTCCCACATGCCTAGTGGAATCGCTCCGTTTTAGCTCCTCCTTCAATGTCTCCAGCTTCTTCTGCAAAAGCCTGATGAGGGGAATGACCTGACTCAGGCTGGCAGTGTCTGAACTGACTTCACGTGTGGTAAGTTCAAAGGGTTGCAGAACCTTGCAAAACGTTGAAATCATTCTCCACTGCGCTTGAGTCAGGTGCATTCCCCCTCCTTTGCCTATATCGTAGGCAGATGTGTAGGCTTGAATGGCCTTTTGCGGCTCCTCCATCCTCTGAAGCATATAGAGGGATAAATTCCACTTCGTTACCACCTCTTGCTTCAGATGATGGCGGGGCAGGTTCAGAAGTGTTTGCTGGTGCTCCAGTCTTCGGCACACGGTGGCTGAATGCCGAAAGTGGTCCGCAATTCTTCGGGCCACCAACAGCATCTCTTGCACGCCCCTTTCGTTTTTTAAAAACTTCTGCACCACCAAATTCAATGTATGTGCAAAACATGGGACGTGCTGGAATTTGCCCACATGTAATGCACGCACAACATTGGTGGCATTGTCCGATGTCACAAATCCCCAGGAGAGTCCAATTGGGGTAAGCCATTCTGCGATGATGTTCCTCAGTTTCTGTAAGAGACTGTCAGCTGGTTGCTGTTAGGCGCCGAGGGTCCGCTCGTCAGTGCGGCCGGCGCCTAGCAACGGGGACGCCACTGTCGGATCGTGTTCCCCGTTGCTGGGTCTAAGTTTATATCATCACTGGTTTCCTGGCTGTGTAGCATGCAGCTGCACGGCATGTTGTAATTATCACTCATCTGTTTCCCTGGCCATGCAGCTTGTCAGCTGCATGGCATTTAATCCAATCAGCCTCCAAACAGCTGATTGGAAGACTCTCTGTTAAAAGCACTCCCAGGACTCCTCACAGACGCCGGTGATAGCTTCCTGTTTGCCTGATTCTGCTGCAGAGAGAGTTCCCAGTCCCGGTCTGTTCGTTTGTTCCTGTTCTCAGTGATCCAGTACTCGGAAGTTACCATCTGTTCCTGGAGTCTGACCGAGCACCTTTAACATCTGGTGGTGTTCGTGAGTCGCGGCGCAGCCGTGTGTTGCGGCTTGTCCGCTACTATTTATTATTGTGTTTATTTTGAGTTCTGGTGCTTTGCGGAGGATTCCGCTTCCACAAGATCCACTCTGGTGTCCAGCGGTGCCGGATAGGAGTGTCGGATCCGTGGATCCTTGGTTGTCCTTTTCCCTGGCGGCTAGTCCGCACATACCTTTTGATTTAGTTAAGTTAGCTTGTAACCCCTGGCTTGGTTGCTTAGTCAGAGGGCCCCTTGTTATCTCCCTGTCTCGGACTTCCCCTTGTCTCCCATTAAGACCTGCGGGGGCATCGGGGTTGGGCAGACATAATCCGCCCTTCGAACGCGGCTGCCATGGGCTCAAGCAACCATAGTCTCGCAGGGGATTTCTGATAACACGGGCGAGACAACGGAGTTAGGGCGCCAGGGGTTACTAGGCTCTCCAGCTCCCACAACCTGTATTTCATTCCTGTACTCAGATCTCTGCCATAAGATCTTCTCCAGTCTGGAGTACAGGAATCGTAACATTATCACCGGCCAGACAAAAGAAAAAATTTCAACAGGAGTTAATTTTTTCACTTATCCAGTAGGGAGAATTTTGTCGGCCTCATGAATCCCACCGGTGTTGGGCCAAATCCTGGCCAGTTTTTGGTTAGTCAGATTCAGGAACTTACCCAGATGGTTCAGGATCTGTCCCTCCTGGTGAGCTCACAGGAAGATCTGTTACGGACTTCCCCGAGGGTCATCCCTGAACCAAAAATGCATCTGCCTGACCGTTTTTCTGGGGATAGAAAACAGTTTTTTAATTTTAAAGAGTCTTTTAAACTGTATTTTCGTTTAAGACCAGTTTCCTCAGGTACGGAGGCTCAGCGGGTTGGAATTATAATTTCTCTGCTTCAGGGGGATCCTCAGACCTGGGCTTTTGGTTTAAAGACAGACGATCCGGCCTTATCGTCTGTAGACGCTTTTTTGAAATCTTTAGGGCTATTGTATGACGACCCTGATAGAGAGGCATCCGCAGAAAGTCAGTTGCGTGCTCTAAGACAGGGTAGGAATCCTGCAGAGAATTATTGTACGGAGTTTCGCCGTTGGTCGAGCGACTGTGGCTGGAATGATCCTGCCCTGCGCAGTCAGTTTCGCCTCGGCTTATCTGAATCTATAAAAGACAGCCTCCTTCAGTATCCCGCTCCTGAGAACCTTGATAAACTCATGGAGCTCTCTATTAAAATAGATCGTCGGCTCAGAGAGCGGAGGACTGAGAAAGGGGCATCTGTAGTTTCTTTTCCCTGTGTTTCTTCCGTTCCGATAGACATGGAGAAGCCTATGCAGATTGGTCTCTCCAAATTGTCTCCGGAGGAAAGAACCAGGAGGCAAAGTTCTGGTCTGTGTTTGTACTGCGGAGGTAAGGGACATTTTGCCCGTAGTTGCCCAAACGAGTCGGGAAACTTCCTGACCAAGTGAATAGTGAGGGGGTTCACTTTGGTCTGCAGCTCATCTCCTCAAATAATTCACTATTGGTTCCTGCTAAAGTTTCTTATGACAGCCTCTGTTCCTCGGTCTCTGCTTTTGTGGACAGTGGAGCTGCAGGAAACTTTATGGACTTAACATGGGCCAAGGCCTTAGGTATTCCTCAGTTAACCTTAAGTAGGTGTATCACCATGCATGGTTTGGATGGGAGTCCCTTATCCAATGGGGTTATTTCTCTATGTACACCTCCTGTTTTGCTCTCGGTGGGAGCTCTACATTCTGAAAAGATTGAGTTTTTTCTAACCCATTGTCCAGCAGTTCCTGTGGTTCTGGGTCACCCTTGGCTGGCCTTTCATAATCCCATCATAGATTGGCAGTCTGGGGAGATTCTACAATGGAGTACCATCTGTGATAAAGAATGTATTACACTTCCTATCCGAGTAGCTGCTGTCAGGCCCGCACATATTCCTGGAGAGTACCAAGATTTTTTGGATGTGTTTTCCAAGGGCAATGCGGATATTTTGCCTCCCCATAGGCCTTATGATTGTACCATTGAGTTAATTCCTGGTGCCACGTTGCCTAAAGGAAGGTTATATGCATTGTCTGGTCCTGAAACTGTGGCCATGAATGAGTATGTGAAAGAAAGTCTTGAGAAAGGGTTTATCAGGCCATCTAAATCCCCTTTAAGTGCAGGTTTTTTCTTCGTAGAGAAGAAGGATGGTTCCCTCAGACCCTGCATTGACTTTCGAGCCCTGAATAAAATCTCAGTAAAGAATACTTACCCTCTGCCTCTGATCTCTGTCCTCTTTGATCAGCTACGTTCGGCTGTTATTTTTTCCAAGATTGACCTGAGAGGAGCATATAATCTCATTAGAATCAGATCGGGGGATGAGTGGAAAACGGCATTCAGTACTCAATCAGGTCACTATGAGTATCTGGTCATGCCTTTCGGCCTATCTAACGCTCCGGCAGTCTTTCAGGATCTCATTAATGATGTGCTCCGTGAGTTTCTGGGAAGATTCGTTGTGGTCTATTTAGACGACATTTTGATTTATTCTGACTCTATAGAACAACATGTTACCCAGGTGCGTCAGGTACTTAAGAAATTACGTGAAAATCACTTGTATGCCAAACCGGAGAAGTGTGAATTTCACGTCACGGAGGTATCCTTTTTAGGGTACATTATTTCCCCTCGGGGATTCCGAATGGAACCTAAGAAGCTCCAAGCCATCCTGAGTTGGGCGCAACCCACCAATTTAAAAGCAATTCAGCGCTTTTTAGGGTTTGCGAACTACTACAGAAGGTTTATTCACTCTTTCTCTGACATAGTTGCTCCCATTGTGGCACTCACTAAGAAGGGAGCAGATCCTACCAATTGGTCATGTGAAGCTAAAGTATCTTTTCAGGCCTTGAAACAAGCCTTTGTCTCAGCCCCTGTCCTTAGACATCCCAACCCAGAATTGCCTTTCATCGTTGAGGTAGATGCCTCGGAGGTTGGTGTGGGGGCTATCCTTTCTCAGAAGGATCCAGATTCCCTTGAGTTACATCCTTGTGCCTTTATGTCCAGGAAATTCTCATCTGCTGAATCCAACTACGATGTTGGTAATCGGGAGTTGCTGGCTATTAAATGGGCTTTTGAGGAGTGGAGACATTGGCTTGAAGGAGCGACCCATACCATTTCTGTTTTGACAGATCACAAAAATCTTCAATACATTGAATCAGCTAAGCGACTGAATGCCCGACAGGCTCGTTGGGCTTTATTTTTCACTCGTTTCGGATTCATTGTCACCTTCAGACCTGGTTCCAAGAATACCAAGGCAGATGCCCTCTCACGCAGTTTTCTTCCCGCTCAAGACAACAGTCCTGTTACTCTCATACTTCCGCCTTCAGTCATTCAGGCAGGTCTCACACAGGATGTTTTTTCTCAATTGAAGCTGCTTCAACATCAAGCTCCGGGAAATACTCCTGCTGGTCGTCTTTTTGTTCCTGAGTTTTTGAGAGCAACTGTTTTGGAGGAATTTCATGATAGCAAAGTTGCAGGGCATCTGGGAGTCGCTAAAACTTTTGAATTGGTATCCCGCGCAGTGTGGTGGCCTGGTCTTTCTAAAGACATTAAAGAGTTTGTTTTTTCGTGTCAGGTCTGTGCACAGCATAAAGTTCCCCGTTCTTTGCCTATTGGTCAACTTATGCCATTGAATGTTCCTCTTAGACCATGGTCGCATATCTCCATGGATTTTGTGGTGGATCTCCCTCTGTCAGCTGGATGCACAGTCATATGGGTGGTAGTGGACCGTTTTAGTAAGATGGCTCATTTTATTGGTCTTCCCCGATTGCCATCTGCCCAGGGATTGGCAGTCTTGTTCTTCCGTTATGTTTTCAGACTCCATGGGTTACCCACTGATATTGTTTCTGACAGGGGTCCACAATTCATTGCACAGTTTTGGAAGTCTTTTTGTGCTTCGTTAAAAATGAAATTATCATTGACCTCCGGTTATCATCCACAATCAAATGGACAGACTGAGCGAGTGAACCAATCCTTAAAACAATATTTGCGTTTGTACTCGGCCAAACTCCAAAATGACTGGTCTGAGTTTCTTCCATTGGCAGAGTTTGCTTATAATAATGCCTGTCATTCCTCTACCAATGTGTCTCCATTTTGTGCAGTTTTTGGTTTCCACCCCAGAGCTAATTCATTTTTCCAACATTCCTCTGTCTCCTCTCTGGCCCTGACCTCTCATCTTAAACTTATTTGGAAAAAAGTGCACATAGCTCTCAGAAAAGCAGCTTTCAAGGAAAAAGATTTTTCGGACAGGTTCCGGCGGCCGTGCACTTTTAGAGTAGGAGACAGGGTGTGGCTGTCGACTCGCAATATCAAACTTCGACAAACCTCAGCCAGATTGGGTCCTAGATTTATTGGACCATTTCTCATTATCAAAAAAGTCAATCCAGTTGCTTTCCGGTTACAGCTACCAAAAACGTTACGAATCGGAAATACCTTCCATTGCTCTTTGCTCAAACCATATGTTTCATCTAGCAGATTTCCTCGTAAAAAACCTCAGGGGAGATCACCAGTTAATGTACAGGGTCAGCAGGAGTTCGTGGTTGAGAAGGTTCTCGATTCCAAGCTGTCCCGGGGTCGGCTTTATTTTTTGGTGCATTGGAGAGGTTATGGTCCTGAGGAAAGGTCGTGGGTCCTAGATGAGGACCTTCATGCCCCAAGGCTCAAGAGGGCATTTTTTCAAGAATTTCCTCAGAAACCCGGATTTAGGGGTTCCTTGACCCCTCCTCAAGGGGGGGGTACTGTTAGGCGCCGAGGGTCCGCTCGTCAGTGCGGCCGGCGCCTAGCAACGGGGACGCCACTGTCGGATCGTGTTCCCCGTTGCTGGGTCTAAGTTTATATCATCACTGGTTTCCTGGCTGTGTAGCATGCAGCTGCACGGCATGTTGTAATTATCACTCATCTGTTTCCCTGGCCATGCAGCTTGTCAGCTGCATGGCATTTAATCCAATCAGCCTCCAAACAGCTGATTGGAAGACTCTCTGTTAAAAGCACTCCCAGGACTCCTCACAGACGCCGATGATAGCTTCCTGTTTGCCTGATTCTGCTGCAGAGAGAGTTCCCAGTCCCGGTCTGTTCGTTTGTTCCTGTTCTCAGTGATCCAGTACTCGGAAGTTACCATCTGTTCCTGGAGTCTGACCGAGCACCTTTAACATCTGGTGGTGTTCGTGAGTCGCGGCGCAGCCGTGTGTTGCGGCTTGTCCGCTACTATTTATTATTGTGTTTATTTTGAGTTCTGGTGCTTTGCGGAGGATTCCGCTTCCACAAGATCCACTCTGGTGTCCAGCGGTGCCGGATAGGAGTGTCGGATCCGTGGATCCTTGGTTGTCCTTTTCCCTGGCGGCTAGTCCGCACATACCTTTTGATTTAGTTAAGTTAGCTTGTAACCCCTGGCTTGGTTGCTTAGTCAGAGGGCCCCTTGTTATCTCCCTGTCTCGGACTTCCCCTTGTCTCCCATTAAGACCTGCGGGGGCATCGGGGTTGGGCAGACATAATCCGCCCTTCGAACGCGGCTGCCATGGGCTCAAGCAACCATAGTCTCGCAGGGGATTTCTGATAACACGGGCGAGACAACGGAGTTAGGGCGCCAGGGGTTACTAGGCTCTCCAGCTCCCACAACCTGTATTTCATTCCTGTACTCAGATCTCTGCCATAAGATCTTCTCCAGTCTGGAGTACAGGAATCGTAACAGTTGCCTCTTATGGAAAGCGGTGATACAAAGTTTAGCCTGCCTAGGAATGAGTTGGCATTTGCGAGATGCTGCTACTGGTGCCGCCGCTGCTGTTCTTGCTGCGGGAGGCAATACATCTACCCAGTGGGCTGTCACAGTCATGTAGTCCTGAGTCTGCCCTGCTCCACTTGTCCACATGTCCGTGGTTAAGTGGACATTGGGTACAACTGCATTTTTTAGGACACTGGTGACTCTTTTTCTGACGTCTGTGTACATTCTCGGTATCGCCTGCCTGGAGAAATAGAACCTAGATGGTATTTGGTACCAGGGACACAGTACCTCAAACAATTCTCTAATTCCCTGTGAATTAACGGTGGATACCGGACACACGTTTAACACCACTGCACCTGCCAAGACCCGAGTTATCCGCTTTGCAGCAGGATGACTGCTGTGATATTTCATCTTCCTCGCAAAGGACTGTTGGACAGTCAGTTGCTTACTGGAAGTAGTACCAGTGGTCTTCCGACTTCCCCTCTGGGATGACGATCGACTCCCAGCAGCGACAACAGCAGCGCCAGCAGCAGTAGGCGTTACACTCAAGGATCCATCGGAGGAATCCCAGTTAGGAGAGGACTCGTCAGACTTGCCAGTGACATGGCCTACAGGACTATTGGCATTCCTGTCTAAGGAGGAAATTGACACTGAGGGAGTTGGTGGTGTGGTTTGCAGGAGCTTGGGTACAAGAGGAAGGGATTTAGTTGTCAGTGGACTGCTTCCGCTGTCACCCAAAGTTTTTGAACTTGTCAATGACTTCTGATGAATGCGCTCTTGGTGACGTATAAGGGAGGATGTTCCTAGGTGGTTAATGTCCTTACCCCTACTTATTACAGCTTGACAAAGGCAACATACGGCTTGACACAAGTTGTCCGAATTTCTGGTTAAATAATTCCACACCGAAGAGGTGATTTTTTTTTGTAATTTGACCAGGCATGTCAATGGCCATGCAAACAACAGGTTTGGAGTTCTTGAAATGTGTGCAAGGCAGCTTTAACCGATGTAAATTGTCTAGCAGGATTCCACCCCACCCCACAAAGACAGAAATTTCACAAGAAGAAGACGACAATTTTTATACTGACAAAAATTGTCTTCTTCTTGTGAAATTTATGTCAATGGCCATATTCGTCCCATGGACAACAGGTGTCTCCCCGGGTGCCTGACTTAAACAAACCACCTAACCATCAGAATCCTCCTTGTCAATTTCCTCCTCAGCGCCAGCAACACCCATATCCTCATCCTGGTGTACTTCAACAGTGACATCTTCAATTTGACTATCAGGAACTGGACTGCGGGTGCTCCTTCCAGCACTTGCAGGGGCGTACAAATGGTGGAAGGCGCCACCTCTTCCCATTCAGTGTTGGGAAGGTCAGGCATTGCAACTGACACAATTGGACTCTCCTTGGGGATTTGTGATTTAGAAGAACGTACAGTTCTTTGCTGTGCTTTTGCCAGCTTAAGTCTTTTCATTTTTCTAGCGAGAGGATGAGTGCTTCCATCCTCATGTGAAGCTGAACCACTAGCCATGAACATAGGACAGGGCCTCAGCCGTTCCTTGCCACTCCGTGTCGTAAATGGCATATTGGCAAGTTTACGCTTCTCATCAGACGCTTTTAATTTAGATTTTTGGGTCATTTTACTGAACTTTTGTTTTTTGGATTTTACATGCTCTCTACTATGACATTGGACATCGGAGACGATGTTGATGGCATTTCATCGTCTCGGCGATGACTAGTGGCAGCAGCTTCAGCACAAGGTGGAAGTGGATCTTGATCTTTCCCTATTTTACCCTCAACATTTTTGTTCTCCATTTTTTAATGTGTGGAATTATATGCCAGTAATATATCAATAGCAATGGCCTACTGTACTGTACTATATATGTATACTGTTGGTCACCAAAATGCTGCACTGTAATACTAGAAGCTATAGAAAAGTATATATATTTTTGGATATATCAGTACAGAGCGGTGTAACTGTGACACATTTGTCCTGACAAGCAGTATAGAAGCTATAGAATAGTATATCTATATATATATATATATATATATATATATATATCAGTACAGAGCGGTGTAACTGTGACACATGTGTCCTGACAAGTAGTATAGAAGCTATAGAATAGTATATATATTACTATATATATATATATATATATATATATATATATATAGAACTGAAGTATGGTGGGCGGCACTCATAGACTTTTGTATAGCCAGGTAAAAGTGCATAAAAGCCCCGTGGGGCGTGCTTTATTGTAACGTTTCGGGGATGTTACCCCTTCCTCAGACAAACCGTGACTAACCAGTGTACAATATTAAATACAGATACCGGACTTACCCCTCCCAGTCGTGTCCAGCGTGTCCCCGGTCTCTACGGCCGCCTTCCTGCAGCGCGTGCTTCTGGACGCGGCTGAACCTGTCGCCCCGGAAGCCGCGTTACTCATCCGGCGCCGGGAGCCATGACAACAGGCTGTACACAACGAAAGACAGAGTATAAGCGTCCTCACAGTGCAATAAAATCACAAAACTTTAAACGAGAGCCCCTATGGACCCACATAAATGAAAACTAATAAAAGTGCAAAAAATACATAAATGAGCAAAAACTTGTCAGACTCACTGCCATTTATATTACTTAAAAAACAACATTAATTGTATACATGACCTTAGATATAAACTAATAGCGCATTGTATGACTTACAATGAGCCTGGATGAAAACCATGTTATTATTATGTTAACATCTAACGACCACCCTACGTAACCCAGAACATCTGGCCAAACCAACGACTGACACTGCTACCGATTGGTTAGCTAAGCTCCAGCTACAAGTTGATACATATAAGAATGATCTCCTTAAGTACAAGAGAGAGAAGTATAAAAAAGTCGTGGCAGATTACGCCCAACATCGAGTGTATCAATGGTTACATCAAACAAAAAATTTCACAAGCAAGAGGCAGGCGCCCCAAGCTCAGAGACAGCAATACAGAGTGCAGTTTTCAAGCACGTCAGCGAGTGAAACTGAAGACCATCCACCAAGGGGTGTTCACCCCCCAGGCGCCGCAACCCCTTTAGGGGTAGACACCCGGGCAGGGGCTCGGGGCAGAGGCCAACGCGCAGGGGGGGCCAAACGTGGAGGAAGACCAGGAAGGAAAACTGGGAAAAACAAATAAGCAATATTTTCAATTTGTCTTCATATGAGCTTACCAACCAAGAACAACAACTGCTACAGAAAGGACTTTCGTTCATTCCCACCAATTATCCCGATCCCTTCCGTTGGAAGGTCGACATGTTCAAGTTCCAAAGATCCCTTAAACTCAAGGAACATTTCTTCAAGAATCCGACTATGGTGACAGATAAAACACCTCCCAGGATACAAAGGTTGGGGCAAAGATCCAAGTTCGACCCACAGTCTTTTAATGCTTCGTTGAAGACCTTTCACAGACTGTTGGAGAACAGTGGTGAAAGACAACATAAGCCTGTGAGACACAACCTATCCAAGGAGGAAAGACATGCCCTCAAGAACTTACAGAGCCGCAAAGACATTGTTGTGAGATCAGCTGATAAGGGGGGCTCTATAGTTATCCAAGATTTAGATAAGTATGTTGCTGAGTGCACCCGTTTACTAAGTGACTCGACAACATATCGTAAGCTCGATTCTGATCCCACACAAGCATGTAAACGCAAATTAGATGCCATATTAAAACAGGCCAAGGAAGAGGGCCTTTTGCCCGAGGTCATCTGTGAGAAATTGTCAACAACTTATCCCATTATGCCAATCTTTTACACTCTGCCCAAGGTGCACAAGGACGCGCAGTGTCCCCCCGGCAGACCCATCATCTCTGCCCGGGGGTCCCTGTGTGAACCAGTGGCAGTGTACCTTGACACGTTTCTGCAACCTTGCGTGCAGAACACGTTTACACACCTTAGAGATTCTGGTGAGTTGCTGGAAAGACTGCGTCTGATGCAGACAGTTCCAAGCAACACCTCTCTGGTGACGCTGGACGTGTCCAGCCTGTACACTTCTATCCCACATGCAACGGGGGTAGAAGCTGTGAGAAGATTAATCACCAATAATGATAGATATCATGGCCCCGATGTTGATGTATTTGTGGAATTACTCACATTCACATTAGAGAACAACTTCTTTATGTTTAATGGTAGTTACTACCTACAACTCACGGGGTGTGCGATGGGTTCTTCCGTCGCACCCTCATTCGCCAACAGTTTTATGTGGGAAGTAGAGAAGAACCTCTTTTTTGCAGACCCTGTCATCTCCAAATCATTGGGTCTGTACTACAGATATATAGATGATCTGCTCATCTTTTGGCAACATGATATAGACAAGTTGGTGGCATTGATAGATCGACAAAACCAGTCAGATAGCCCCATTAAATTCACCATATCTTATGACCAACACAAAATCTGCTTTCTTGACATTCTGATTGAAATTGTTGATGGGCTGATTCAAACATCTCTCTATACCAAACCCACGGATCGAAACACGGTACTCCATGCTGACAGTTTTCATCCAAAGACTACTGTCAGGGGACTGCCGTATTCCCAACTGCTACGAGTTTGCAGAAACAACAGCAACCTGGCAGTTAGGGAGATCCAATTGGACGCCATGATAGCTAAATTTGTGGAAAGGGGATACTCCAGGGGGGAGTTGCTTAAGGCACGTGATAAAGCAGTAGCCAACTTCCAAAGTAAAACCAGTAGAGACCCCAGGGGTTCCGAGAACACAGTCACCTGGGTGAATGAGTTCAACACCCAGAGTTCGTACACCACCAGGAAGGCCAAAGAACTGTGGCAAATTGTGGCCACTGATCCAGATTTAGGCTGTTTTCATAAGAGCCATCTGAGACCCAGTTATGCACGAGGGAAGAATCTAAAGGATATGTTAGTGAAAACCGATGTGACGGCTCTCAGTAAGAATGAGGCTTCTAGACATTTTCTTAGCAGGAAGAACGGGTGTTTTCGGTGTCTGGGGTGTACCACCTGTTCCTACCTGGTTACAGGTGATTCCATCCCTCACCCCCACACCGGCAAGAGGTTTAAAATCAAATGGCCGCTGACTTGCACCAGCAAATTTGTGATATATGTCATTATTTGTCCATGTGGACTGTACTATGTTGGGAAGACGGAGTGCCAACTCAAGGTCCGTCTTACCCAACATAGGTCGGCCATCCGAGCAGCACTTTTGACAGGTGACAGCGACCAACCAGTGGCTCGCCACTTTCTGACCCACAAACACAATCTTGCTAGTCTAAAATATAAGGCCAATGATCATGTGCCAGCCCCCAAAAGGGGTGGCGATAGAGGGAAGTCATTATTACAACTGGAATCCAGATGGATTTTCCGCCTCGATTGCGTGGCCCCCAGGGGCCTCAATGAATCGTTGAACTTAAGCCATTTCCTGTAGGGTGGTAAAACAGGTTAGGACCTTGCAGTTTAAGAGTTAAACGGTTTAAGTTGTTTAATGATATTTATTCAACAGTTATCAATAACTAATATATAAACCCGAACACAAAAACATAGGGGTCACTAGTGGAGCCAAAATGTCAGTAGAACACCCCGAGCAGAGGTGGACTGACACACCAGCATGGTCCAGGTCCACTAGAACAGCATATCGGTACAGGCCACACAGGGTTATTTAAAGTTAATATTTAAAGTTTATACTAGAGATGAGCGGGTTCGGTTTCTCTGAATCCGAACCCGCCAGAACTTCATGTTTTTTTTCACGGGTCCGAGCGACTCGGATCTTCCCGCCTTGCTCGGTTAACCCGAGCGCGCCCGAACGTCATCATGACGCTGTCGGATTCTCGCGAGGCTCGGATTCTATCGCGAGACTTGGATTCTATATAAGGAGCCGCGCGTCGCCGCCATTTTCACACGTGCATTGAGATTGATAGGGAGAGGACGTGGCTGGCGTCCTCTCCATTTAGATTATAAGAGACTGAGAGAGATTTACTGGAGCTGACTAGGAGGAGTACTGTTACTGTAGAAGTGTAGAGACTGAGTGGAGAGAGTTTACTAGTGAGGACAGTGCAGTTTACTTTATAATCCGTTCTCTGCCTGAAAAAAGCGATACACAGCACACAGTGACTCAGTCACATACCATATCTGTGTGCACTGCTCAGGCTCAGGCCAGTGTGCTGCATCATCTATTATCTATATATAATATTATATATATCTGTCTGACTGCTCAGCTCACACAGCTTATAATTGTGGGGGAGACTGGGGAGCACTACTGCAGTGCCAGTTATAGGTTATAGCAGGAGCCAGGAGTACATAATATATTATATAGTGAGTGACCACCAGACACACAGTGCAGTTTATTTAATATATCCGTTCTCTGCCTGAAAAAAGCGATACACACAGTGACTCAGTCAGTCACATACCATATCTGTGTGCACTGCTCAGGCTCAGGCCAGTGTGCTGCATCATCTATATATATTATATATCTGTCTGACTGCTCAGCTCACACAGCTTATAATTGTGGGGGAGACTGGGGAGCACTACTGCAGTGCCAGTTATAGGTTATAGCAGGAGCCAGGAGTACATATTATATTAAAATTAAACAGTGCACACTTTTGCTGCAGGAGTGCCACTGCCAGTGTGACTGACCAGTGACCTGACCACACTGACCACCAGTATAGTTAGTAGTATACTTATATTGTGATTGCCTGAAAAAGTTAAACACTCGTCGTGTGACTTCACTTGTGTGTTTTTTTTTTTTTTATTCTATAAAAATAAAACTCATTCTGCTGACAGACAGTGTCCAGCAGGTCCGTCATTATATAATATATAATATATACCTGTCCGGCTGCAGTAGTGATATATATATATTTTTTATATCATTTATCATCCAGTCGCAGCAGACACAGTACGGTAGTTCACGGCTGTGGCTACCTCTGTGTCTCTGCACTCGGCAGGCAGTCCGTCCATAATTGTAATACCACCTAACCGTGGATTTTTTTCATTCTTCTTTATACATACATAGTTACATAGACATCTTCTCTTTATCAACCAGTCTATATTAGCTGCAGACACAGTACAGTACGGTAGTTCACGGCTGTGGCTACCTCTGTGTCTGCACTCGGCAGGCAGTCCGTCCATAATTGTATACCACCTAACCGTGGTTTTTTTTCATTCTTCTTTATACATACATAGTTACATAGACATCTTCTCTTTATCAACCAGTCTATATTAGCTGCAGACACAGTACAGTACGGTAGTTCACGGCTGTGGCTACCTCTGTGTCTGCACTCGGCAGGCAGTCCGTCCATAATTGTATACCACCTAACCGTGGTTTTTTTTCATTCTTCTTTATACATACATAGTTACATAGACATCTTCTCTTTATCAACCAGTCTATATTAGCTGCAGACACAGTACAGTACGGTAGTTCACGGCTGTGGCTACCTCTGTGTCTGCACTCGGCAGGCAGTCCGTCCATAATTGTATACCACCTAACCGTGGATTTTTTTCAGTCTTCTTTATACATACATAGTTACATAGACATCTTCTCTTTATCAACCAGTCTATATTAGCTGCAGACACAGTACAGTACGGTAGTTCACGGCTGTGGCTACCTCTGTGTCTGCACTCGGCAGGCAGTCCGTCCATAATTGTATACCACCTAACCGTGGATTTTTTTCAGTCTTCTTTATACATACATAGTTACATAGACATCT
Organism: Pseudophryne corroboree; assembly: GCF_028390025.1. NCBI lineage: Eukaryota > Metazoa > Chordata > Amphibia > Anura > Myobatrachidae > Pseudophryne > Pseudophryne corroboree. The sequence goes on along the minus strand of NC_086452.1, from coordinate 189,125,046 downwards.
TCTCTTTATCAACCAGTCTATATTAGCTGCAGACACAGTACAGTACGGTAGTTCACGGCTGTGGCTACCTCTGTGTCTGCAGTCGGCAGGCAGTCCATAATTGTATACTAGTATCCATCTCCATTGTTTACCTGAGGTGCCTTTTAGTTGTGCCTATTAAAATATGGAGAACAAAAATGTTGAGGTTCCAAAATTAGGGAAAGATCAAGATCCACTTCCACCTCGTGCTGAAGCTGCTGCCACTAGTCATGGCCGAGACGATGAAATGCCAGCAACGTCGTCTGCCAAGGCCGATGCCCAATGTCATAGTACAGAGCATGTCAAATCCAAAACACCAAATATCAGAAAAAAAAGGACTCCAAAACCTAAAATAAAATTGTCGGAGGAGAAGCGTAAACTTGCCAATATGCCATTTACCACACGGAGTGGCAAGGAACGGCTGAGGCCCTGGCCTATGTTCATGGCTAGTGGTTCAGCTTCACATGAGGATGGAAGCACTCAGCCTCTCGCTAGAAAAATGAAAAGACTCAAGCTGGCAAAAGCAGCACAGCAAAGAACTGTGCATTCTTCGAAATCCCAAATCCACAAGGAGAGTCCAATTGTGTCGGTTGCGATGCCTGACCTTCCCAACACTGCACGTGAAGAGCATGCGCCTTCCACCATTTGCACGCCCCCTGCAAGTGCTGGAAGGAGCACCCGCAGTCCAGTTCCTGATAGTCAGATTGAAGATGTCAGTGTTGAAGTACACCAGGATGAGGAGGATATGGGTGTTGCTGGCGCTGGGGAGGAAATTGACCAGGAGGATTCTGATGGTGAGGTGGTTTGTTTAAGTCAGGCACCCGGGGAGACACCTGTTGTCCGTGGGAGGAATATGGCCGTTGACATGCCAGGTGAAAATACCAAAAAAATCAGCTCTTCGGTGTGGAGGTATTTCACCAGAAATGCGGACAACAGGTGTCAAGCCGTGTGTTCCCTTTGTCAAGCTGTAATAAGTAGGGGTAAGGACGTTAACCACCTCGGAACATCCTCCCTTATACGTCACCTGCAGCGCATTCATAATAAGTCAGTGACAAGTTCAAAAATTTTGGGTGACAGCGGAAGCAGTCCACTGACCAGTAAATCCCTTCCTCTTGTAACCAAGCTCACGCAAACCACCCCACCAACTCCCTCAGTGTCAATTTCCTCCTTCCCCAGGAATGCCAATAGTCCTGCAGGCCATGTCACTGGCAATTCTGACGAGTCCTCTCCTGCCTGGGATTCCTACGATGCATCCTTGCGTGTAACGCCTACTGCTGCTGGCGCTGCTGTTGTTGCCGCTGGGAGTCGATGGTCATCCCAGAGGGGAAGTCGTAAGCCCACTTGTACTACTTCCAGTAAGCAATTGACTGTTCAACAGTCCTTTGCGAGGAAGATGAAATATCACAGCAGTCATCCTACTGCAAAGCGGATAACTGAGGCCTTGACAACTATGTTGGTGTTAGACGTGCGTCCGGTATCCGCCGTTAGTTCACAGGGAACTAGACAATTTATTGAGGCAGTGTGCCCCCGTTACCAAATACCATCTAGGTTCCACTTCTCTAGGCAGGCGATACCGAGAATGTACACGGACGTCAGAAAAAGACTCACCAGTGTCCTAAAAAATGCAGTTGTACCCAATGTCCACTTAACCACGGACATGTGGACAAGTGGAGCAGAGCAGGGTCAGGACTATATGACTGTGACAGCCCACTGGGTAGATGTATGGACTCCCGCCGCAAGAACAGCAGCGGCGGCACCAGTAGCAGCATCTCGCAAACGCCAACTCTTTCCTAGGCAGGCTACGCTTTGTATCACCGCTTTCCAGAATACGCACACAGCTGAAAACCTCTTACGGCAACTGAGGAAGATCATCGCGGAATGGCTTACCCCAATTGGACTCTCCTGTGGATTTGTGGCATCGGACAACGCCAGCAATATTGTGTGTGCATTAAATATGGGCAAATTCCAGCACGTCCCATGTTTTGCACATACCTTGAATTTGGTGGTGCAGAATTTTTTAAAAAACGACAGGGGCGTGCAAGAGATGCTGTCGGTGGCCAGAAGAATTGCGGGACACTTTCGGCGTACAGGCACCACGTACAGAAGACTGGAGCACCACCAAAAACTACTGAACCTGCCCTGCCATCATCTGAAGCAAGAAGTGGTAACGAGGTGGAATTCAACCCTCTATATGCTTCAGAGGTTGGAGGAGCAGCAAAAGGCCATTCAAGCCTATACAATTGAGCACGATATAGGAGGTGGAATGCACCTGTCTCAAGTGCAGTGGAGAATGATTTCAACGTTGTGCAAGGTTCTGATGCCCTTTGAACTTGCCACACGTGAAGTCAGTTCAGACACTGCCAGCCTGAGTCAGGTCATTCCCCTCATCAGGCTTTTGCAGAAGAAGCTGGAGGCATTGAAGAAGGAGCTAAAAGGGAGCGATTCCGCTAGGCATGTGGGACTTGTGGATGCAGCCCTTAATTCGCTTAACAAGGATTCACGGGTGGTCAATAAGTTGAAATCAGAGCACTACATTTTGGCCACCGTGCTCGATCCTAGATTTAAAGCCTACCTTGGATCTCTCTTTCCGGCAGACACAAGTCTGCTGGGGTTGAAAGACCTGCTGGTGACAAAATTGTCAAGTCAAGCGGAACGCGACCTGTCAACATCTCCTCCTTCACATTCTCCCGCAACTGGGGGTGCGAGGAAAAGGCTCAGAATTCCGAGCCCACCCGCTGGCGGTGATGCAGGGCAGTCTGGAGCGACTGCTGATGCTGACATCTGGTCCGGACTGAAGGACCTGACAACGATTACGGACATGTCGTCTACTGTCACTGCATATGATTCTCTCAACATTGATAGAATGGTGGAGGATTATATGAGTGACCGCATCCAAGTAGGCACGTCACACAGTCCGTACTTATACTGGCAGGAAAAAGAGGCAATTTGGAGGCCCTTGCACAAACTGGCTTTATTCTACCTAAGTTGCCCTCCCACAAGTGTGTACTCCGAAAGAGTGTTTAGTGCCGCCGCTCACCTTGTCAGCAATCGGCGTACGAGGTTACATCCAGAAAATGTGGAGAAGATGATGTTCATTAAAATGAATTATAATCAATTCCTCCGCGGAGACATTGACCAGCAGCAATTGCCTCCACAAAGTACACAGGGAGCTGAGATGGTGGATTCCAGTGGGGACGAATTGATAATCTGTGAGGAGGGGGATGTACACGGTGATATATCGGAGGGTGAAGATGAGGTGGACATCTTGCCTCTGTAGAGCCAGTTTGTGCAAGGAGAGATTAATTGCTTCTTTTTTGGGGGGGGTCCAAACCAACCCGTCATATCAGTCACAGTCGTGTGGCAGACCCTGTCACTGAAATGATGGGTTGGTTAAAGTGTGCATGTCCTGTTTTGTTTATACAACATAAGGGTGGGTGGGAGGGCCCAAGGACAATTCCATCTTGCACCTCTTTTTTCTTTTCTTTTTCTTTGCATCATGTGCTGATTGGGGAGGGTTTTTTGGAAGGGACATCCTGCGTGACACTGCAGTGCCACTCCTAGATGGGCCCGGTGTTTGTGTCGGCCACTAGGGTCGCTAATCTTACTCACACAGTCAGCTACCTCATTGCGCCTCTTTTTTTCTTTGCGTCATGTGCTGTTTGGGGAGGGTTTTTTGGAAGGGACATCCTGCGTGACACTGCAGTGCCACTCCTAGATGGGCCCGGTGTTTGTGTCGGCCACTAGGGTCGCTAATCTTACTCACACAGCTACCTCATTGCGCCTCTTTTTTTCTTTGCGTCATGTGCTGTTTGGGGAGGGTTTTTTGGAAGGGCCATCCTGCGTGACACTGCAGTGCCACTCCTAGATGGGCCCGGTGTTTGTGTCGGCCACTAGGGTCGCTAATCTTACTCACACAGCTACCTCATTGCGCCTCTTTTTTTCTTTGCGTCATGTGCTGTTTGGGGAGGGTTTTTTGGAAGGGACATCCTGCGTGACACTGCAGTGCCACTCCTAGATGGGCCCGGTGTTTGTGTCGGCCACTAGGGTCGCTTATCTTACTCACACAGCGACCTCGGTGCAAATTTTAGGACTAAAAATAATATTGTGAGGTGTGAGGTATTCAGAATAGACTGAAAATGAGTGTAAATTATGGTTTTTGAGGTTAATAATACTTTGGGATCAAAATGACCCCCAAATTCTATGATTTAAGCTGTTTTTTAGTGTTTTTTGAAAAAAACACCCGAATCCAAAACACACCCGAATCCGACAAAAAAAATTCGGTGAGGTTTTGCCAAAACGCGTTCGAACCCAAAACACGGCCGCGGAACCGAACCCAAAACCAAAACACAAAACCCGAAAAATTTCAGGCGCTCATCTCTAGTTTATACGTCAATGATAAGATCGGTTTCTGGGTTACGTAGGGTGGTCGTTAGATGTTAACATAATAATAACATGGTTTTCATCCAGGCTCATTGTAAGTCATACAATGCGCTATTAGTTTATATCTAAGGTCATGTATACAATTAATGTTGTTTTTTAAGTAATATAAATGGCAGTGAGTCTGACAAGTTTTTGCTCATTTATGTATTTTTTGCACTTTTCTTAGTTTTCATTTATGTGGGTCCATAGGGGCTCTCGTTTAAAGTTTTGTGATTTTATTGCACTGTGAGGACGCTTATACTCTGTCTTTCGTTGTGTACAGCCTGTTGCCATGGCTCCCGGCGCCGGATGAGTGACGCGGCTTCCGGAGCGACAGGTTCAGCCGCGTCCGGAAGCACGCGCTGCAGGAAGGCGGCCGTAGAGACCGGGGACACGCTGGACACGACTGGGAGGGGTAAGTCCGGTATCTGTATTTAAGATTGTACACTGGTTAGTCACGGGTTGTCTGAGGAAGGGGTAACATCCCCGAACGTTACAATAAAGCACGCCCCACGGGGCTTTTATGCACTTTTACCTGGCTATACAAAAGTCTTTGAGTGCCGCCCACCATACTTCAGTTCTGCATACCGGGGTCATTTTCCCCAAGGAAGGCACCGGAGCAAGGTTAGTGTGGAGTCTGGAGTGCCGGGAGAAATGGACACACATATATATATATATATATATATATATATCTCAGTACACAGCGGTGTAACTGTGACACATGTGTCCTGACAAGCAGTATAGAAGCTATAGAATAGTATATATATTACTGTATATATATATATATATATATATATATATCAGTACAGAGCGGTGTAACTGTGACACATGTGTCCTGACAAGCAGTATAGAAGCTATAGAATAGTATATACATTACTTTATATATATATATATATATCAGTTCAGAGCGGTGTAACTGTGACACGTGTCCTGACAAGCAGTATAGAAGCTATAGAATAGTATATATATTACTGTATATATATCAGTACAGAGCGGTGTAACTGTGACACATGTGTCCTGACAAGCAGTATAGAAGCTATAGAATAATATATATATTACTGTATATATATATATATATATATATATATATATCAGTACAGAGGGTTGTAACTGTGACACATGTGTCCTGACAAGCAGTATAGAAGCTATAGAATAGTATATATATTACTGTATATAGGGATATGGAAGAAAGGCGTTACTCAAACAGACTTGTATTGCGGTTTAAAAGTGGTCAGTTTATTAAAGGATTAAACTGACCACTTTTAAACCGCAATACAAGTCTGTTTGAGTGCCGCCTTTCTTCCATATCCCTGTACAGAGGTCTTCGCCTCCAGGAGGGCACCGCAGCATCTACTAGCCTGTCAGAGTGAGTGCCGAGCACACAGCAAAAGGTATTACTGTATATATATATAATTATCAGTACAGAAGCTATAGAATAGTATATATATATATATATATATATATATATATATATACAGGTTGAGTATCCCATATCCAAATATTCCGAAATACGGAATATTCCGAAATACGGACTTTTTTGAGGGAGAGTGAGATAGTGAAACCTTTGTTTTCTGATGGCTCAATGTACACAAACTTTGTTTAATACACAAAGTTATTAAAAATATTGTATTAAATGACCTTCAGGCTGTGTGTATAAGGTGTATATGAAACATAAATGAATTGTGTGAATGTAGACACACTTTGTTTAATGCACAAAGTTATAAAAAATATTGGCTAAAATGACCTTCAGGTTGTGTGTATAAGGTGTATATGTAATATAAATGCATCCTGTACTTAGATTTAGGTCCCATCACCATGATATCTCATTATGGTATGCAATTATTCCAAAATACGGAAAAATCCCATATCCAAAATACCTCTGGTCCCAAGCATTTTGGATAAGGGAGACTCAACCCTGTATATATATATATATATATATATATACAGTACAGAGCGGTGTTACTGTGACACATGTGTCCTGACAAGCAGTGTAGAAACTATAGAATAGTATATATATTACTGTATATATATATATCTATCAGTACACAGCGGTGTAACTGTGACACATGTGTCCTGACAAGCAGTATAGAAGCTATAGAATAGTATATATATTACTGTATATATATATTAGTGCTGGGCAACGATTAAAATTTTTAATCGCAATTAATCGCAGGATTTCATGCGATTAATAGCGATTAATCGTATTGTTAGCCGACTAAAGACAATAATGAATTCAAAAGTAGTGTATTGCGCACTTTTAGTACTTCTATATGAACTACACAGCAAAAACATTTGGTTTGCAGTTTTCCCTTAACACAGTAGCATTTAAAAAACTTTAAAAATTAAAATTAAAAAATAAAATATGTTTTCTGAGAATCTTAATCTGTTTTCTTATCCAGATTTTTCTTCCCACCAGATTGGACAGATATATTTTAGGTGTGTAACCTATTTACTGCTCTGCACCAAGCCAGTTGCTAAGACACACAAGGTTATTTACATTTTCAGATGATAAAGAAACTCTCTTCTTCTGTACAATATGACCAGCAAGAGAAAACAACCTTTCACAGGGTACTGATGTTGCAGGTGTGGCCAAGTACTTCTGTGCAATGGAGGCCAGCCTGCTGTGTGAGCCTGCATGTTTGGACCACCACTCTAATGGACAGGACTCTGTACTGATGGTGGGCTCCGCTCTGAATCGACGCACACTGTTCCCAACTGAATCTTCCTCCTGTTCAGAATCAGACTCTGATGAAGCAGCCAATAGGGCTAACTTTTTATTTGGTGGCTCTGATGTTGTTGCTTCCACAGGTTTCTCTGCAACAAACCTCTGTTCCTTTAGTAAGTTGGTGACTAAGGCCCACACCTCACCCCTCTCAGCTCTGGGTATACACTTGAGGTCCTTGAATCTAGGGTCCAATGCGGTAGCAATCTTCAGATATGCAATGTTGGCATTTTCTTTGCGTGTCTCCAGGTCTGTTCTGAATGTAGACTTAAATTTGACCACGTAGGCTGGGTCATCATCTGAACTCTCCATGACCCGAGAGAGATGGCAAAAAGCAGGCAGAACCACAGAGCATGAAACATACTTTTCTCCTCCCAGAAGTTCAGTCACATACCTGCAACAGTAAAAAAAAAATCAAACCCATTTCTTTGGGTACGGGAGAATGCTGGTGGTCAGAAGACCGACAGCGGCATCCTGGAATCCAGATACCCAAAAGTCCCCGGTAAGTATACTAACCCTCCCTACCCTTAACCCTCCCTGCTCCCTACTAACCCTAACCCTCCCTGCTTCCTACCCACCACCAGTAAGTGCCTAAACCTACCTAACTACATCCCATTCATGCTATATTTTTTACAGACAGGACAGTGGAAAAATTAAATATATGAAGTATGTAAAATATATCTGCAGGGCTCCAGTAGCGTTTCCAACCTCTGCAGTTTGTCCATTTCAGCTGTAGTTGGCATGGCAATCTTGGTGTTGTGTGTGGTGAGGACATCCCTCAGTGCCTGTTCATTTCTACAGACACTTTTTATCATGTCCAGAGTCGAATTCCATCTGGTTGGAATATCTTGTATAAGCGACTCCTTATTTTGTCTATGTTGAAATTGTTGTTTTTGTAATTCTGCAGCACTTGCTGGACTGTGTTTAAAGTGGCCTACAACTTTTCTGCATTTGGCCAGGACATTGTCAAACGCACTGTTCTGCAGAGATACTGTGACAGAACGCTGGAGACTGTGCGCAGTGCAGGGGACATGTTCAAAAGGCAGGTGTCTTGCAGCAGCAATCATATTTCTTGCACTATCTGTGCTAAGTGTGCCGACTTTATCTGAAATGTTCCACTCCTGTGCAACATGAATAAAATGTTCAGCGCACGTTTCAGCAAAATGTCTCTCTTCTGTTTTCATTACAGTCAGAGCATGTGAATGTAGCTCCCAGTGTTCATCAATATAATGCACTGTAACTCCGAGGTAATTATGGTTACCCAGCGATGTCCAGTAATCTCCAGTGAGAGCAACATGTGGTACACATTGTAACGCCATCGCTTTTGTAGTACTCTCCTTTTCATACAAGTCATGTATTCTTCTTGTGATGGTGCGTCTTGAGGGAGGCTCATACGTGCTGTCATTCGTTGCGATCCTAAGAACATTCCTCAGACCGACATCTTCGACAATACTAATTGGCCTGCAGTTTGTAGCTATCCACTTCGCTATGTTATTTGTTAGCTTTTCTTGCTTTTGTTTATCTATACTTCTCCCATACGCTGTATCCAATGTAGTCTGCCGAAGCTTGCCTCCACTGTTTGTTTGAGTGGGTGAGTTGCTGGCATCAACGGTGTGTATTGCATTTAAGTGATACTTCAGACTCGAAGTACTCCGGTGATAAGAAAATTCAGCTTTGCAGTGTTTACAAATAACTTTGGTTTTATCAACTGTGCCATCTGGTAGAGATTTAAAATGAAAATGTCCATGTAAGATTTCGGTTCCTTTCTCCATTTTCTGTGAAAACATTTTTAAATAAATAAAATAAAATTTATTTAAAAAAAGTAAAACAAACTGTATTTTTTGTTTATAGCAGATTAGGCACTCCAGCAATAAAAGGGAGTATAATAGCTCAGCAGGGAGACCTTAATGAACGAAGGAGGCCCAAACTTCCACTAACTCTCCTGTTAATATAAGCAATATCAGCCCCAATGTACATAAACCCGTCACATCCAGTCCCACAGCGGCGTTGATAGAACTTGCGCGCACGCTGCGGAACCATTCTCATCCAGTCCCACAGCGGCACCCGCCAGAGAAGAGAAGGGCTGCCCTGCTCGCTGCAACCCACGCGACTGAGGTTTCTCCTCAGCCGCGTAACTAAGTTACCCAGTTCCGGCCAGCGCGCTACGGGATCCCACTCACCCAGTCCCACTGCTTGTGTTCTAGCTTAGAACTCTTAGAGCTTAGGCTCTGTATAAAAACTAGAGATGAGCGGGTTCGGTTCCTCGGAATCCGAACCCGCCCGAACTTCATGTTTTTTTACACGGGTCCGAGCGACTCGGATCTTCCCGCCTTGCTCGGTTAACCCGAGCGCGCCCGAACGTCATCATGACGCTGTCGGATTCTCGCGAGGCTCGGATTCTATCGCGAGACTCGGATTCTATATAAGGAGCCGCGCGTCGCCGCCATTTTCACACGTGCATTGAGATTGATAGGGAGAGGACGTGGCTGGCGTCCTCTCCATTTAGATTAGAAGAGAGAGAGTGAGATTGAGACAGAGACACTTGATTTACTGGAGCTTAGGAGTACTAGAGAGTGCAGAGTTTACTAGTGACTGACCACTGACCAGTGACCACCAGTGCAGTTTTATTTAATATAATCCGTTCTCTGCCTGAAAAAAACGATACACAGTGACTCAGTCACATACCATATCTGTGCTCAGCCCAGTGTGCTGCATCATCTATGTATAATATCTGACTGTGCTCACACAGCTTAATTGTGGGGGAGACTGGGGAGCAGTTATAGGTTATAGCAGGAGCCAGGAGTACATACATATTATTAAAATTAAACAGTGCACACTTTTGCTGCAGGCAGGAGTGCCACTGCCAGTGTGACTGACCAGTGACCTGACCACACTGACCACCAGTATAGTATACTATATTGTGATTGCCTGAAAAAGTTAAACACTCGTCGTGTGACTTGTGTGGTGTTTTTTTTTTTATTCTATAAAAAACTCATTCTGCTGACAGACAGTGTCCAGCAGGTCCGTCATTATATAATATATACCTGTCCGGCTGCAGTAGTGATATATATATATTTTTTATATCATTATTTATCATCCAGTCGCAGCAGACACAGTACGGTAGTTCACGGCTGTAGCTACCTCTGTGTCGGCACTCGGCAGTCCATCCATAATTGTATACCACCTACCCGTGTTTTTTTTTTCTTTCTTCTTTATACATACTACATCTCATATCATCCAGTCTATATTAGCAGCAGACACAGTACAGTACGGTAGTCCACGGCTGTAGCTACCTCTGTGTCGGCACTCGGCAGTCCATCCATAATTGTATACCACCTACCCGTGGTTTTTTTTTCTTTCTTCTTTATACATACTACATCTCATTATCATCCAGTCTATATTAGCAGCAGACACAGTACAGTACGGTAGTCCACGGCTGTAGCTACCTCTGTGTCGGCACTCGGCAGTCCGTCCATAATTGTATACCACCTACCCGTGGTTTTTTTTTCTTTCTTCTTTATACATACATACTACATCTCATTATCAACCAGTCTATATTAGCAGCAGACACAGTACAGTACGGTAGTCCACGGCTGTAGCTACCTCTGTGTCGGCACTCGGCAGTCCATCCATAATTGTATACCACCTACCCGTGGTTTTTTTTTCTTTCTTCTTTATACATACTACATCTCATTATCATCCAGTCTATATTAGCAGCAGACACAGTACAGTACGGTAGTCCACGGCTGTAGCTACCTCTGTGTCGGCACTCGGCAGTCCATCCATAATTGTATACCACCTACCCGTGGTTTTTTTTTCTTTCTTCTTTATACATACATACTACATCTCATTATCAACCAGTCTATATTAGCAGCAGACACAGTACAGTACGGTAGTCCACGGCTGTAGCTACCTCTGTGTCGGCACTCGGCAGTCCGTCCATAATTGTATACCACCTACCCGTGTTTTTTTTTTCTTTCTTCTTTATACATACATACTACATCTCATTATCATCCAGTCTATATTAGCAGCAGACACAGTACAGTACGGTAGTCCACGGCTGTAGCTACCTCTGTGTCGGCACTCGGCAGTCCATCCATAATTGTATACCACCTACCCGTGGTTTTTTTTTCTTTCTTCTTTATACATACTACATCTCATTATCATCCAGTCTATATTAGCAGCAGACACAGTACAGTACGGTAGTCCACGGCTGTAGCTACCTCTGTGTCGGCACTCGGCAGTCCATCCATAATTGTATACCACCTACCCGTGGTTTTTTTTCTTTCTTCTTTATACATACATACTACATCTCATTATCAACCAGTCTATATTAGCAGCAGACACAGTACAGTACGGTAGTCCACGGCTGTAGCTACCTCTGTGTCGGCACTCGGCAGTCCATCCATAATTGTATACCACCTACCCGTGGTTTTTTTTTCTTTCTTCTTTATACATACTACATCTCATTATCATCCAGTCTATATTAGCAGCAGACACAGTACAGTACGGTAGTCCACGGCTGTAGCTACCTCTGTGTCGGCACTTGGCAGTCCATCCATAATTGTATACCACCTACCCGTGGTTTTTTTTTCTTTCTTCTTTATACATACATACTACATCTCATTATCAACCAGTCTATATTAGCAGCAGACACAGTACAGTACGGTAGTCCACGGCTGTAGCTACCTCTGTGTCGGCACTCGGCAGTCCGTCCATAATTGTATACCACCTACCCGTGGTTTTTTTTTCTTTCTTCTTTATACATACATACTACATCTCATTATCATCCAGTCTATATTAGCAGCAGACACAGTACAGTACGGTAGTCCACGGCTGTAGCTACCTCTGTGTCGGCACTCGGCAGTCCATTCATAATTGTATACTAGTATCCATCCATCTCCATTGTTTACCTGGGGTGCCTTTTAGTTGTGCCTATTAAAATATGGAGAACAAAAATGTTGAGGTTCCAAAATTAGGGAAAGATCAAGATCCACTTCCACCTCGTGCTGAAGCTGCTGCCACTAGTCATGGCCGAGACGATGAAATGCCAGCAACGTCGTCTGCCAAGGCCGATGCCCAATGTCATAGTACAGAGCATGTCAAATCCAAAACACCAAATATCAGTAAAAAAAGGACTCCAAAACCTAAAATAAAATTGTCGGAGGAGAAGCGTAAACTTGCCAATATGCCATTTACCACACGGAGTGGCAAAGAACGGCTGAGGCCCTGGCCTATGTTCATGGCTAGTGGTTCAGCTTCACATGAGGATGGAGGCACTCAGCCTCTCGCTAGAAAAATGAAAAGACTCAAGCTGGCAAAAGCAGTAGCACCGCAAAGAACTGTGCGTTCTTCGAAATCCCAAATCCACAAGGAGAGTCCAATTGTGTCGGTTGCGATGCCTGACCTTCCCAACACTGGACGTGAAGAGCATGCGCCTTCCACCATTTGCACGACCCCTGCAAGTGCTGGAAGGAGCACCCGCAGTCCAGTTCCTGATAGTCAGATTGAAGATGTCAGTGTTGAAGTACACCAGGATGAGGAGGATATGGGTGTTGCTGGCGCTGGGGAGGAAATTGACCAGGAGGATTCTGATGGTGAGGTGGTTTGTTTAAGTCAGGCACCCGGGGAGACACCTGTTGTCCGTGGGAGGAATATGGCCGTTGACATGCCTGGTGAAAATACCAAAAAAATCAGCTCTTCGGTGTGGAACTATTTCAACAGAAATGCGGACAACAGGTGTCAAGCCGTGTGTTCCCTTTGTCAAGCTGTAATAAGTAGGGGTAAGGACGTTAACCACCTCGGAACATCCTCCCTTATACGTCACCTGCAGCGCATTCATAATAAGTCAGTGACAAGTTCAAAAACTTTGGGTGACAGCGGAAGCAGTCCACTGACCAGTAAATCCCTTCCTCTTGTAACCAAGCTCACGCAAACCACCCCACCAACTCCCTCAGTGTCAATTTCCTCCTTCCCAAGGAATGCCAATAGTCCTGCAGGCCATGTCACTGGCAATTCTGACGAGTCCTCTCCTGCCTGGGATTCCTCCGATGCATCCTTGCGTGTAACGCCTACTGCTGCTGGCGCTGCTGTTGTTGCTGCTGGGAGTCGATGGTCATCCCAGAGGGGAAGTCGTAAGCCCACTTGTACTACTTCCAGTAAGCAATTGACTGTTCAACAGTCCTTTGCGAGGAAGATGAAATATCACAGCAGTCATCCTGCTGCAAAGCGGATAACTGAGGCCTTGACAACTATGTTGGTGTTAGACGTGCGTCCGGTATCCGCCGTTAGTTCACAGGGAACTAGACAATTTATTGAGGCAGTGTGCCCCCGTTACCAAATACCATCTAGGTTCCACTTCTCTAGGCAGGCGATACCGAAAATGTACACGGACCTCAGAAAAAGACTCACCAGTGTCCTAAAAAATGCAGCTGGACCCAATGTCCACTTAACCACGGACATGTGGACAAGTGGAGCAGGGCAGGGTCAGGACTATATGACTGTGACAGCCCACTGGGTAGATGTATGGACTCCCGCCGCAAGAACAGCAGCGGCGGCACCAGTAGCAGCATCTCGCAAACGCCAACTCTTTCCTAGGCAGGCTACGCTTTGTATCACCGCTTTCCAGAATACGCACACAGCTGAAAACCTCTTACGGCAACTGAGGAAGATCATCGCGGAATGGCTTACCCCAATTGGACTCTCCTGTGGATTTGTGGCATCGGACAACGCCAGCAATATTGTGTGTGCATTAAATATGGGCAAATTCCAGCACGTCCCATGTTTTGCACATACCTTGAATTTGGTGGTGCAGAATTTTTTAAAAAACGACAGGGGCGTGCAAGAGATGCTGTCGGTGGCCAGAAGAATTGCGGGACACTTTCGGCGTACAGGCACCACGTACAGAAGACTGGAGCACCACCAAAAACTACTGAACCTGCCCTGCCATCATCTGAAGCAAGAAGTGGTAACGAGGTGGAATTCAACCCTCTATATGCTTCAGAGGTTGGAGGAGCAGCAAAAGGCCATTCAAGCCTATACAATTGAGCACGATATAGGAGGTGGAATGCACCTGTCTCAAGCGCAGTGGAGAATGATTTCAACGTTGTGCAAGGTTCTGATGCCCTTTGAACTTGCCACACGTGAAGTCAGTTCAGACACTGCCAGCCTGAGTCAGGTCATTCCCCTCATCAGGCTTTTGCAGAAGAAGCTGGAGACATTGAAGGAGGAGCTAACATGGAGCGATTCCGCTAGGCATGTGGGACTTGTGGATGGAGCCCTTAATTCGCTTAACAAGGATTCACGGGTGGTCAATCTGTTGAAATCAGAGCACTACATTTTGGCCACCGTGCTCGATCCTAGACTTAAAGCCTACCTTGGATCTCTCTTTCCGGCAGACACAAGTCTGCTGGGGTTGAAAGACCTGCTGGTGAGAAAATTGTCAAGTCAAGCGGAACGCGACCTGTCAACATCTCCTCCTTCACATTCTCCCGCAACTGGGGGTGCGAGGAAAAGGCTCAGAATTCCGAGCCCACCCGCTGGCGGTGATGCAGGGCAGTCTGGAGCGACTGCTGATGCTGACATCTGGTCCGGACTGAAGGACCTGACAACGATTACGGACATGTCGTCTACTGTCACTGCATATGATTCTCTCAACATTGAAAGAATGGTGGAGGATTATATGAGTGACCGCATCCAAGTAGGCACGTCACACAGTCCGTACTTATACTGGCAGGAAAAAGAGGCAATTTGGAGGCCCTTGCACAAACTGGCTTTATTCTACCTAAGTTGCCCTCCCACAAGTGTGTACTCCGAAAGAGTGTTTAGTGCCGCCGCTCACCTTGTCAGCAATCGGCGTACGAGGTTACATCCAGAAAATGTGGAGAAGATGATGTTCATTAAAATGAATTATAATCAATTCCTCCGCGGAGACATTGACCAGCAGCAATTGCCTCCACAAAGTACACAGGGAGCTGAGATGGTGGATTCCAGTGGGGACGAATTGATAATCTGTGAGGAGGGGGATGTACACGGTGATATATCGGAGGATGATGATGAGGTGGACATCTTGCCTCTGTAGAGCCAGTTTGTGCAAGGAGAGATTAATTGCTTCTTTTTTGGGGGGGGGTCCAAACCAACCCGTCATATCAGTCACAGTCGTGTGGCAGACCCTGTCACTGAAATGATGGGTTGGTTAAAGTGTGCATGTCCTGTTTATACAACATAAGGGTGGGTGGGAGGGCCCAAGGACAATTCCATCTTGCACCTCTTTTTTCTTTTATTTTTCTTTGCGTCATGTGCTGTTTGGGGAGGGTTTTTGGAAGGGCCATCCTGCGTGACACTGCAGTGCCACTCCTAGATGGGCCCGGTGTTTGTGTCGGCCACTAGGGTCGCTTATCTTACTCACACAGTCAGCTACCTCATTGCGCCTCTTTTTTTCTTTGCGTCATGTGCTGTTTGGGGAGGGTTTTTTGGAAGGGACATCCTGCGTGACACTGCAGTGCCACTCCTAGATGGGCCCGGTGTTTGTGTCGGCCACTAGGGTCGCTTATCTTACTCACACAGTCAGCTACTTCATTGCGCCTCTTTTTTTCTTTGCGTCATGTGCTGTTTGGGGAGGGTTTTTTGGAAGGGCCATCCTGCGTGACACTGCAGTGCCACTCCTAGATGGGCCCGGTGTTTGTGTCGGCCACTAGGGTCGCTTATCTTACTCACACAGTCAGCTACCTCATTGCGCCTCTTTTTTTCTTTGCATCATGTGCTGTTTGGGGAGGGTTTTTTGGAAGGGACATCCTGCGTGACACTGCAGTGCCACTCCTAGATGGGCCCGGTGTTTGTGTCGGCCACTAGGGTCGCTTATCTTACTCACACAGTCAGCTACCTCATTGCGCCTCTTTTTTTCTTTGCGTCATGTGCTGTTTGGGGAGGGTTTTTTGGAAGGGCCATCCTGCGTGACACTGCAGTGCCACTCCTAGATGGGCCCGGTGTTTGTGTCGGCCACTAGGGTCGCTTATCTTACTCACACAGTCAGCTACCTCATTGCGCCTCTTTTTTTCTTTGCATCATGTGCTGTTTGGGGAGGGTTTTTTGGAAGGGACATCCTGCGTGACACTGCAGTGCCACTCCTAGATGGGCCCGGTGTTTGTGTCGGCCACTAGGGTCGCTTATCTTACTCACACAGTCAGCTACCTCATTGCGCCTCTTTTTTTCTTTGCGTCATGTGCTGTTTGGGGAGGGTTTTTTGGAAGGGACATCCTGCGTGACACTGCAGTGCCACTCCTAGATGGGCCCGGTGTTTGTGTCGGCCACTAGGGTCGCTTATCTTACTCACACAGTCAGCTACCTCATTGCGCCTCTTTTTTTCTTTGCGTCATGTGCTGTTTGGGGAGGGTTTTTTGGAAGGGCCATCCTGCGTGACACTGCAGTGCCACTCCTAGATGGGCCCGGTGTTTGTGTCGGCCACTAGGGTCGCTTATCTTACTCACACAGTCAGCTACCTCATTGCGCCTCTTTTTTTCTTTGCGTCATGTGCTGTTTGGGGAGGGTTTTTTGGAAGGGACATCCTGCGTGACACTGCTGTGACACTCCTAGATGGGCCCGGTGTTTGTGTCGGCCACTAGGGTCGCTTATCTTACTCACACAGTCAGCTACCTCATTGCGCCTCTTTTTTTCTTTGCGTCATGTGCTGTTTGGGGAGGGTTTTTTGGAAGGGACATCCTGCGTGACACTGCAGTGCCACTCCTAGATGGGCCCGGTGTTTGTGTCGGCCACTAGGGTCGCTAATCTTACTCACACAGCTACCTCATTGCGCCTCTTTTTTTCTTTGCGTCATGTGCTGTTTGGGGAGGGTTTTTTGGAAGGGACATCCTGCGTGACACTGCAGTGCCACTCCTAGATGGGCCCGGTGTTTGTGTCGGCCACTAGGGTCGCTTATCTTACTCACACAGCGACCTCGGTGCAAATTTTAGGACTAAAAATAATATTGTGAGGTGTGAGGTATTCAGAATAGACTGAAAATGAGTGGAAATTATGGTTTTTGAGGTTAATAATACTTTGGGATCAAAATGACCCCCAAATTCTATGATTTAAGCTGTTTTTTAGGGTTTTTTGAAAAAAACACCCGAATCCAAAACACACCCGAATCAGACAAAAAAAATTCGGTGAGGTTTTGCCAAAACGCGGTCGAACCCAAAACACGGCCGCGGAACCGAACCCAAAACCAAAACACAAAACCCGAAAAATTTCAGGCGCTCATCTCTAATAAAAACCAGTACTCACAGAGATATTGTGAAGATGTTTCGGTCTCAAGAGGTTATGGCGGCTGGTGGCTTCCTCCTCTCCGGCGGCATCCGGTGGCTTCCTCTTCTCCGGCGGCATCCAGCGGCTTCTCCATCAAGGGGGTCAGATGAATAACTGCTTCCGGCGGCTTCTTCCGGCGCAGCAGCATTAACGGCATTAACAATATTATCGCCGTTATTGCCTTATGGCGTTAACGCGTTAATAACGCGTTATCTTGCCCAGCACTAATATATATATATATATATATATATATCTATCAGTACAGAGCGGTGTAACTGGGACACGTGTCCTGACAAGCAGTATAGAAGCTATAGAATAGCATATATATTACTGTATATATATATCAGTACAGAGCGGTGTAACTGTGAAACATGTGTCCTGACAAGCAGTATAGAAGCTATAGAATAGTATATATATTACTGTATATATATATATATATATATATATATATATATATATATATATCAGTACAGAGCGGTGTAACTGTGAAACATGTGTCCTGACAAGCAGTATAGAAGCTATAGAATAGTATATATATTACTGTATATATATATATATATATTAGAGATGAGCGGGTTCGGTTTCTCTGAATCCGAACCCGCCCGAACTTCATGTTTTTTTTCACGGGTCCGAGCGACTCGGATCTTCCCGCCTTGCTCGGTTAACCCGAGCGCGCCCGAACGTCATCATGACGCTGTCGGATTCTCGCGAGGCTCAGATTCTATCGCGAGACTCGGATTCTATATAAGGAGCCGCGCGTCGCCGCCATTTTCACACGTGCATTGAGATTGATAGGGAGAGGACGTGGCTGGCGTCCTCTCCATTTAGATTAGGGTTGAGAGAGAGAGAGAGAGATTGACCTGAGGCTGTGATACTGTAGAAGAGAGTGCAGAGTTTAGTGACTGACGACCACAGTGACCACCAGACAGTGCAGTTGTTTGTTTTATTTAATATATCCGTTCTCTGCCTGAAAAAAACGATACACACAGTGACTCAGTCACATACCATATCTGTGTGCACTGCTCAGCCCAGTGTGCTGCATCAATGTATATATATATCTGACTGTGCTCAGCTCACACAGCTTATAATTGTGGGGGAGACTGGGGAGCACTGCAGTGCCAGTTATAGGTTATAGCAGGAGCCAGGAGTACATAATATTATATTAAAATTAAACAGTGCACACTTTTGCTGCAGGAGTGCCACTGCCAGTGTGACTAGTGACCAGTGACCTGACCACCAGTATATATAATATTAGTAGTATACTATCTCTTTATCAACCAGTCTATATTAGCAGCAGACACAGTACAGTGCGGTAGTTCACGGCTGTGGCTACCTCTGTGTCGGCACTCGGCAGCCCGTCCATAATTGTATATACCACCTAACCGTGGTTTTTTTTTCTTTCTTTATAGTCATACTAGTTACGAGTATACTATCTCTTTATCAACCAGTCTATATTAGCAGCAGACACAGTACAGTGCGGTAGTTCACGGCTGTGGCTACCTCTGTGTCGGCACTCGGCAGCCCGTCCATAATTGTATATACCACCTAACCGTGGTTTTTTTTTCTTTCTTTATACATACATACTAGTTACGAGTATACTATCTCTTTATCAACCAGTCTATATTAGCAGCAGACACAGTACAGTGCGGTAGTTCACGGCTGTGGCTACCTCTGTGTCGGCACTCGGCAGCCCGTCCATAATTGTATATACCACCTAACCGTGGTTTTTTTTTCTTTCTTTATACATACATACTAGTTACGAGTATACTATCTCTTTATCAACCAGTCTATATATTAGCAGCAGACACAGTACAGTGCGGTAGTTCACGGCTGTGGCTACCTCTGTGTCGGCACTCGGCAGCCCGTCCATAATTGTATATACCACCTAACCGTGGTTTTTTTTTCTTTCTTTATACATACATACTAGTTACGAGTATACTATCTCTTTATCAACCAGTCTATATATTAGCAGCAGACACAGTACAGTGCGGTAGTTCACGGCTGTGGCTACCTCTGTGTCGGCACTCGGCAGCCCGTCCATAATTGTATATACCACCTAACCGTGGTTTTTTTTTCTTTCTTTATACATACATACTAGTTACGAATATACTATCTCTTTATCAACCAGTCTATATTAGCAGCAGACACAGTACAGTGCGGTAGTTCACGGCTGTGGCTACCTCTGTGTCGGCACTCGGCAGCCCGTCCATAATTGTATATACCACCTAACCGTGGTTTTTTTTTCTTTCTTTATACATACATACTAGTTACGAGTATACTATCTCTTTATCAACCAGTCTATATATTAGCAGCAGACACAGTACAGTGCGGTAGTTCACGGCTGTGGCTACCTCTGTGTCGGCACTCGGCAGCCCGTCCATAATTGTATATACCACCTAACCGTGGTTTTTTTTTCTTTCTTTATAGTCATACTAGTTACGAGTATACTATCTCTTTATCAACCAGTCTATATTAGCAGCAGACACAGTACAGTGCGGTAGTTCACGGCTGTGGCTACCTCTGTGTCGGCACTCGGCAGCCCGTCCATAATTGTATATACCACCTAACCGTGGTTTTTTTTTCTTTCTTTATACATACATACTAGTTACGAGTATACTATCTCTTTATCAACCAGTCTATATATTAGCAGCAGACACAGTACAGTGCGGTAGTTCACGGCTGTGGCTACCTCTGTGTCGGCACTCGGCAGCCCGTCCATAATTGTATATACCACCTAACCGTGGTTTTTTTTTCTTTCTTTATAGTCATACTAGTTACGAGTATACTATCTCTTTATCAACCAGTCTATATTAGCAGCAGACACAGTACAGTGCGGTAGTTCACGGCTGTGGCTACCTCTGTGTCGGCACTCGGCAGCCCGTCCATAATTGTATATACCACCTAACCGTGGTTTTTTTTTCTTTCTTTATACATACATACTAGTTACGAGTATACTATCTCTTTATCAACCAGTCTATATTAGCAGCAGACACAGTACAGTGCGGTAGTTCACGGCTGTGGCTACCTCTGTGTCGGCACTCGGCAGCCCGTCCATAATTGTATATACCACCTAACCGTGGTTTTTTTTTCTTTCTTTATACATACATACTAGTTACGAGTATACTATCTCTTTATCAACCAGTCTATATATTAGCAGCAGACACAGTACAGTGCGGTAGTTCACGGCTGTGGCTACCTCTGTGTCGGCACTCGGCAGCCCGTCCATAATTGTATATACCACCTAACCGTGGTTTTTTTTTCTTTCTTTATACATACATACTAGTTACGAGTATACTATCTCTTTATCAACCAGTCTATATATTAGCAGCAGACACAGTACAGTGCGGTAGTTCACGGCTGTGGCTACCTCTGTGTCGGCACTCGACAGCCCGTCCATAATTGTATATACCACCTAACCGTGGTTTTTTTTTCTTTCTTTATACATACATACTAGTTACGAGTATACTATCTCTTTATCAACCAGTCTATATATTAGCAGCAGACACAGTACAGTGCGGTAGTTCACGGCTGTGGCTACCTCTGTGTCGGCACTCGGCAGCCTGTCCATAATTGTATACTAGTATCCAATCCATCCATCTCCATTGTTTACCTGAGGTGCCTTTTAGTTGTGCCTATTAAAATATGGAGAACAAAAATGTTGAGGTTCCAAAATTAGGGAAAGATCAAGATCCACTTCCACCTCGTGCTGAAGCTGCTGCCACTAGTCATGGCCGAGACGATGAAATGCCAGCAACGTCGTCTGCCAAGGCCGATGCCCAATGTCATAGTACAGAGCATGTCAAATCCAAAACACCAAATATCAGTAAAAAAAGGACTCCAAAACCTAAAATAAAATTGTCGGAGGAGAAGCGTAAACTTGCCAATATGCCATTTACCACACGGAGTGGCAAGGAACGGCTGAGGCCCTGGCCTATGTTCATGGCTAGTGGTTCAGCTTCACATGAGGATGGAAGCACTCAGCCTCTCGCTAGAAAAATGAAAAGACTAAAGCTGGCAAAAGCAGTAGCACCGCAAAGAACTGTGCGTTCTTCGAAATCCCAAATCCACAAGGAGAGTCCGACTCCAATTGTGTCGGTTGCGATGCCTGACCTTCCCAACACTGGACGTGAAGAGCATGCGCCTTCCACCATTTGCACGCCCCCTGCAAGTGATGGAAGGAGCACCCGCAGTCCAGTTCCTGATAGTCAGATTGAAGATGTCAGTGTTGAAGTACACCAGGATGAGGAGGATATGGGTGTTGCTGGCGCTGGGGAGGAAATTGACAAGGAGGATTCTGATGGTGAGGTGGTTTGTTTAAGTCAGGCACCCGGGGAGACACCTGTTGTCCGTGGTAGGAATATGGCCGTTGACATGCCTGGTGAAAATACCAAAAAAATCAGCTCTTCGGTGTGGAAGTATTTCACCAGAAATGCGGACAACAGGTGTCAAGCCGTGTGTTCCCTTTGTCAAGCTGTAATAAGTAGGGGTAAGAACGTTAACCACCTCGGAACATCCTCCCTTATACGTCACCTGCAGCGCATTCATAATAAGTCAGTGACAAGTTCAAAAACTTTGGGTGACAGCGGAAGCAGTCCACTGACCAGTAAATCCCTTCCTCTTGTAACCAAGCTCACACAAACCACCCCACCAACTCCCTCAGTGTCAATTTCCTCCTTCCCCAGGAATGCCAATAGTCCTGCAGGCAATGTCACTGGCAATTCTGACGAGCCCTCTCCTGCCTGGGATTCCTCCGATGCATCCTTGCGTGTAACGCCTACTGCTGCTGGCGCTGCTGTTGTTGCTGCTGGGAGTCGATGGTCATCCCAGAGGGGAAGTCGTAAGCCCACTTGTACTACTTCCAGTAAGCAATTGACTGTTCAACAGTCCTTTGCGAGGAAGATGAAATATCACAGCAGTCATCCTGCTGCAAAGCGGATAACTGAGGCCTTGACAACTATGTTGGTGTTAGACGTGCGTCCGGTATCCGCCGTTAGTTCACAGGGAACTAGACAATTTATTGAGGCAGTGTGCCCCCGTTACCAAATACCATCTAGGTTCCACTTCTCTAGGCAGGCGATACCGAGAATGTACACGGATGTCAGAAAAAGACTCACCAGTGTCCTAAAAAATGCAGTTGTACCCAATGTCCACTTAACCACGGACATGTGGACAAGTGGAGCAGGGCAGGGTCAGGACTATATGACTGTGACAGCCCACTGGGTAGATGTATGGACTCCCGCCGCAAGAACAGCAGCGGCGGCACCAGTAGCAGCATCTCGCAAACGCCAACTCTTTCCTAGGCAGGCTACGCTTTGTATCACCGCTTTCCAGAATACGCACACAGCTGAAAACCTCTTACGGCAACTGAGGAAGATCATCGCGGAATGGCTTACCCCAATTGGACTCTCCTGTGGATTTGTGGCATCGGACAACGCCAGCAATATTGTGTGTGCATTAAATATGGGCAAATTCCAGCACGTCCCATGTTTTGCACATACCTTGAATTTGGTGGTGCAGAATTTTTTTAAAAACGACAGGGGCGTGCAAGAGATGCTGTCGGTGGCCAGAAGAATTGCGGGACACTTTCGGCGTACAGGCACCACGTACAGAAGACTGGAGCACCACCAAAAACTACTGAACCTGCCCTGCCATCATCTGAAGCAAGAAGTGGTAACGAGGTGGAATTCAACCCTCTATATGCTTCAGAGGTTGGAGGAGCAGCAAAAGGCCATTCAAGCCTATACAATTGAGCACGATATAGTAGGTGGAATGCACCTGTCTCAAGCGCAGTGGAGAATGATTTCAACGTTGTGCAAGGTTCTGATGCCCTTTGAACTTGCCACACGTGAAGTCAGTTCAGACACTGCCAGCCTGAGTCAGGTCATTCCCCTCATCAGGCTTTTGCAGAAGAAGCTGGAGACATTGAAGGAGGAGCTAACACGGAGCGATTCCGCTAGGCATGTGGGACTTGTGGATGGAGCCCTTAATTCGCTTAACAAGGATTCACGGGTGGTCAATCTGTTGAAATCAGAGCACTACATTTTGGCCACCGTGCTCGATCCTAGATTTAAAGCCTACCTTGGATCTCTCTTTCCGGCAGACACAAGTCTGCTGGGGTTGAAAGACCTGCTGGTGACAAAATTGTCAAGTCAAGCGGAACGCGACCTGTCAACATCTCCTCCTTCACATTCTCCCGCAACTGGGGGTGCGAGGAAAAGGCTCAGAATTCCGAGCCCACCCGCTGGCGGTGATGCAGGGCAGTCTGGAGCGACTGCTAATGCTGACATCTGGTCCGGACTGAAGGACCTGACAACGATTACGGACATGTCGTCTACTGTCACTGCATATGATTCTCTCAACATTGATAGAATGGTGGAGGATTATATGAGTGACCGCATCCAAGTAGGCACGTCACACAGTCCGTACTTATACTGGCAAGAAAAAGAGGCAATTTGGAGGCCCTTGCACAAACTGGCTTTATTCTACCTAAGTTGCCCTCCCACAAGTGTGTACTCCGAAAGAGTGTTTAGTGCCGCCGCTCACCTTGTCAGCAATCGGCGTACGAGGTTACATCCAGAAAATGTGGAGAAGATGATGTTCATTAAAATGAATTATAATCAATTCCTCCGCGGAGACATTGACCAGCAGCAATTGCCTCCACAAAGTACACAGGGAGCTGAGATGGTGGATTCCAGTGGGGACGAATTGATAATCTGTGAGGAGGGGGATGTACACGGTGATATATCGGAGGGTGATGATGAGGTGGACATCTTGCCTCTGTAGAGCCAGTTTGTGCAAGGAGAGATTAATTGCTTCTTTTTTGGGGGGGTCCAAACCAACCCGTCATATCAGTCACAGTCGTGTGGCAGACCCTGTCACTGAAATGATGGGTTGGTTAAAGTGTGCATGTCCTGTTTTGTTTATACAACATAAGGGTGGGTGGGAGGGCCCAAGGACAATTCCATCTTGCACCTCTTTTTTCTTTTCTTTTTCTTTGCATCATGTGCTGATTGGGGAGGGTTTTTTGGAAGGGACATCCTGCGTGACACTGCAGTGCCACTCCTAAATGGGCCCGGTGTTTGTGTCGGCCACTAGGGTCGCTAATCTTACTCACACAGTCAGCTACCTCATTGCGCCTCTTTTTTTCTTTGCGTCATGTGCTGTTTGGGGAGGGTTTTTTGGAAGGGACATCCTGCGTGACACTGCAGTGCCACTCCTAGATGGGCCCGGTGTTTGTGTCGGCCACTAGGGTCGCTAATCTTACTCACACAGCTACCTCATTGCGCCTCTTTTTTTCTTTGCGTCATGTGCTGTTTGGGGAGGGTTTTTTGGAAGGGCCATCCTGCGTGACACTGCAGTACCACTCCTAGATGGGCCCGGTGTTTGTGTCGGCCACTAGGGTCGCTAATCTTACTCACACAGCTACCTCATTGCGCCTCTTTTTTTCTTTGCGTCATGTGCTGTTTGGGGAGGGTTTTTTGGAAGGGACATCCTGCGTGACACTGCAGTGCCACTCCTAGATGGGCCCGGTGTTTGTGTCGGCCACTAGGGTCGCTTATCTTACTCACACAGCGACCTCGGTGCAAATTTTAGGACTAAAAATAATATTGTGAGGTGTGAGGTATTCAGAATAGACTGAAAATGAGTGTAAATTATGGTTTTTGAGGTTAATAATACTTTGGGATCAAAATGACCCCCAAATTCTATGATTTAAGCTGTTTTTTAGTGTTTTTGGAAAAAAACACCCGAATCCAAAACACACCCGAATCCGACAAAAATAATTCGGTGAGGTTTTGCCAAAACGCGTTCGAACCCAAAACTCGGCCGCGGAACCGAACCCAAAACCAAAACACAAAACCCGAAAAATTTCAGGCGCTCATCTCTAATATATATATATATATATATATATATATCAGTACAGAGCGGTGTAACTGTGACACGTGTCCTGACAAGCAGTATAGAATATATAGAATAATATATATATATTACTGTATATATTTATATCAGTACAGAGGGTCATAACTGTGACACATGTGTCCTGACAAGCAGTATAGAAGCTATAGAATAGTATATATATTACTGTATATATATAATTATCAGTACAGAGCGGTGTAACTGTGACACATGTGTCCTGACAAGCAGTATAGAAGCTATAGAATAGTATATATATTACTGTATATATTAGAGATGAGCGGGTTCGGTTTCTTTGAATCCGAACCCGCACGAACTTCACTTTTTTTTTCACGGGTCCGAGCGACTCGGATCTTCCCGCCTTGCTCGGTTAACCCGAGCGCGCCCGAACGTCATCATGACGCTGTCGGATTCTCGCGAGACTCGGATTCTATATAAGGAGCCGCGCGTCGCCGCCATTTTCACACGTGCATTGAGATTGATAGGGAGAGGACGTGGCTGGCGTCCTCTCCATTTAGATTAGATTTAGAAGAGAGAGAGAGAGAGAGATTGCTGTGATACTGTAGATTAGAAGAGAGTGCAGACAGAGTTTAGTGACTGACGACCACAGTGACCAGTGACCACCAGAGACAGTGCAGTTGTTTGTTTTATTTAATATATCCGTTCTCTGCCTGAAAAAAACGATACACAGTCACACAGTGACTCAGTCTGTGTGCACTGCTCAGCCCAGTGTGCTGCACATCAATGTATTGTATATAAAGCTTATAATTGTGGGGGAGACTGGGGAGCACTGCAGGTTGTTATAGCAGGAGCCAGGAGTACATGATAAATAATATTATATTAAAATTAAACAGTGCACACTTTTGCTGCAGGAGTGCCACTGCCAGTGTGACTAGTGGTGACCAGTGCCTGACCACCAGTATATTAGTAGTATTGTATACTATCTCTTTATCAACCAGTCTATATTAGCAGCAGACACAGTACAGTGCGGTAGTTCACGGCTGTGGCTACCTCTGTGTCGGCACTCGGCAGGCAGTCCGTCCATCCATAATTGTATTATAATATATACCACCTAACCGTGGTTTTTTTTTCATTCTTTATACCGTCGTCATACTAGTTGTTACGAGTATACTACTATCTCTTTATCAACCAGTGTACAGTGCGGTAGTTCACGGCTGTGGCTACCTCTGTGTCGGCACTCGGCAGGCAGTCCGTCCAACCATAATTGTATTATATACCACCTAACCGTGGTTTTTTTTTCATTCTTTATACCGTCGTCATACTAGTTGTTACGAGTATACTACTATCTCTTTATCAACCAGTGTACAGTGCGGTAGTTCACGGCTGTGGCTACCTCTGTGTCGGCACTCGGCAGGCAGTCCGTCCATCCATAATTGTATTATAATATATACCACCTAACCGTGGTTTTTTTTTCATTCTTTATACCGTCGTCATACTAGTTGTTACGAGTATACTACTATCTCTTTATCAACCAGTGTACAGTGCGGTAGTTCACGGCTGTGGCTACCTCTGTGTCGGCACTCGGCAGGCAGTCCGTCCAACCATAATTGTATTATAATATATACCACCTAACCGTGGTTTTTTTTTCATTCTTTATACCGTCGTCATACTAGTTGTTACGAGTATACTACTATCTCTTTATCAACCAGTGTACAGTGCGGTAGTTCACGGCTGTGGCTACCTCTGTGTCGGCACTCGGCAGGCAGTCCGTCCATCCATAATTGTATTATAATATATACCACCTAACCGTGGTTTTTTTTTCATTCTTTATACCGTCGTCATACTAGTTGTTACGAGTATACTACTATCTCTTTATCAACCAGTGTACAGTGCGGTAGTTCACGGCTGTGGCTACCTCTGTGTCGGCACTCGGCAGGCAGTCCGTCCAACCATAATTGTATTATATACCACCTAACCGTGGTTTTTTTTTCATTCTTTATACCGTCGTCATACTAGTTGTTACGAGTATACTACTATCTCTTTATCAACCAGTGTACAGTGCGGTAGTTCACGGCTGTGGCTACCTCTGTGTCGGCACTCGGCAGGCAGTCCGTCCATCCATAATTGTATTATATACCACCTAACCGTGGTTTTTTTATACCACCTAACCGTGGCAGTCCGTCCATAATTGTATACTAGTATCCAATCCATCCATCTCCATTGTTTACCTGAGGTGCCTTTTAGTTCTGCCTATAAAATATGGAGAACAAAAAAGTTGAGGTTCCAAAATTAGGGAAAGATCAAGATCCACTTCCACCTCGTGCTGAAGCTGCTGCCACTAGTCATGGCCGAGACGATGAAATGCCAGCAACGTCGTCTGCCAAGGCCGATGCCCAATGTCATAGTACAGAGCATGTCAAATCCAAAACACCAAATATCAGTAAAAAGCCTCTTTTTTTCTTTGCGTCATGTGCTGTTTGGGGAGGGTTTTTTGGAAGGGACATCCTGCGTGACACTGCAGTGCCACTCCTAGATGGGCCCGGTGTTTGTGTCGGCCACTAGGGTCGCTAATCTTACTCACACAGCTACCTCATTGCGCCTCTTTTTTTCTTTGCGTCATGTGCTGTTTGGGGAGGGTTTTTTGGAAGGGACATCCTGCGTGACACTGCAGTGCCACTCCTAGATGTGCCCGGTGTTTGTGTCGGCCACTAGGGTCGCTAATCTTACTCACACAGCTACCTCATTGCGCCTCTTTTTTTCTTTGCGTCATGTGCTGTTTGGGGAGGGTTTTTTGGAAGGGACATCCTGCGTGACACTGCAGTGCCACTCCTAGATGTGCCCGGTGTTTGTGTCGGCCACTAGGGTCGCTAATCTTACTCACACAGTCAGCTACCTCATTGCGCCTCTTTTTTTCTTTGCGTCATGTGCTGTTTGGGGAGGGTTTTTTGGAAGGGCCATCCTGCGTGACACTGCAGTGCCACTCCTAGATGGGCCCGGTGTTTGTGTCGGCCACTAGGGTCGCTAATCTTACTCACACAGCTACCTCATTGCGCCTCTTTTTTTCTTTGCGTCATGTGCTGTTTGGGGAGGGTTTTTTGGAAGGGACATCCTGCGTGACACTGCAGTGCCACTCCTAGATGGGCCCGGTGTTTGTGTCGGCCACTAGGGTCGCTTATCTTACTCACACAGCGACCTCGGTGCAAATTTTAGGACTAAAAATAATATTGTGAGGTGTGAGGTATTCAGAATAGACTGAAAATGAGTGTAAATTATGGTTTTTGAGGTTAATAATACTTTGGGATCAAAATGACCCCCAAATTCTATGATTTAAGCTGTTTTTTAGTGTTTTTGGAAAAAAACACCCGAATCCAAAACACACCCGAATCCGACAAAAATAATTCGGTGAGGTTTTGCCAAAACGCGTTCGAACCCAAAACACGGCCGCGGAACCGAACCCAAAACCAAAACACAAAACCCGAAAAATTTCAGGCGCTCATCTCTAGTATATATCAGTACAGAGTGGTGTAACTGTGACACATGTGTCCTGACAAGCAGTGTAGAAGCTATAGAGAATGGTATATATTACTATATATATATATATATATATATATATCAGTACAGAGCGGTGTAACTGTGACACATGTGTCCTGACAAGCAGTATAGAAGCTATAGAATAGTATATATTATTATACTGGTGGTCCGCAGTCCCCACAACGCAGCACACTGAGCACAGATATTTGTAGCACACTGAGCACAGATATGGAGCGTTTTCAGGCAGAGAACGTAGATATTTTCAGCACACTGAGCACAGATTATTTGCAGCACACTGAGCACAGATATTTTCAGCACACTGAGCATAGATTACGGAGCTTTTCAGGGGAGAGAACGCTGCCACGTCCTCTCCGTTCAATCTCCAATGCACGAGTGAAAATGGCGGTGACGCGCGGCTCCTTATATAGAATATGAATCTCGCGAGAATCTGACAGCGGGATGATGATGTTTGGGCGCGTTCTGGTTAACCGAGCAAGGCGGGAAGATCCGAGGCTGCCTCGGAACCGTGTAAAATAGGTGAAGTTCAGGGGGGGTTCGGATCCCGAGGAACCAAACCCACTCATCTCTAATGAATACATGCACCCAGTGGCGGATCTTGCCACGGGCAAGCAGGACTTTTGCCCGGGGCGCCGCCTTTCGGAGGGCGCCGGCGCCATCCGGAGGGCGCCGCACCATGGCAAGATCCTCCACTGTCAGTGTGCGCCCCAGCAGTGTCCCCCCGCTGTGCCCCCCCTCCCGCTGTGAGAAGGGAACCAGACGCTATGCGTCTGGTTTCCCTTCGTGGCGCTGGTCCTCCCCCGCTCTGAAGGGAATCAGACGCTAAGCGTCTAGTTTCCCTTCATGGAGAGGACCTTTGGTGTGCGGTGCGCGATGACGTCATCGCGCACCGCACAGCATTGTGGCATAGACGCTAGGGGTCATAATTGACCTCTAGCGCTTATGCTGTGCTATGGGAGAGACGTCATGACTGACGTCTCTCCCATAGATCCGAGGAGAAGAGCGGCGCCAGTCTGCAGGGTCTGGAAACAGGAGCGGGGTACAGTAAGTATAATTTTTTTTTTTTTCAGCGGCGCTACAAATGGGGGGCGTGACTGACCACGCCCCCATGTTAAGCCACACCCCTAACTTTTGCCCGGGGCGCCGCAAGGGCAAGAACCGGCCCTGCATGCACCATCACCAGAGCCACCATTCAGCCTCCACATGAATACATGCACTGACACCAGAGCCACAACCCAACCTCCACATGAACACACACACTGTTACCAGAGATACTACCCAGTCTCCACATGAATATATACACCATAAACAGAGCCACCACCCAGCCTCCACATGAATACATACACCATAACCAGACCCACCATCCAGCATCCACATGAATACATGTACCATCCCCAGAGCCACTACCCATCCTCCACATGCACCGTCACCAGAGCCACCACCCAGCCTCCACATGAATACATGCACCATCACCAGAGCCACCACCAAACCTCCACGTGAATACATGTAATGTCACCAGAACCACCACTTAGTCTCCACATGAACACATGCACCATCACCAGAGCCACCACCCAGGCTCCACATGAACACATGAACCATAACCAGAGCCACCACCCATCCTCCACATGAATACTTGCACCATCAGAAGAGCCACCACCCAGCCTCCACATGAATACATGCACCATAACCAGATCCACCAGCCAGCCTCCACATGAATACAAGCACCATCACCAGAGCCACTATCCAGCCTCCACATGAATACATGCACTGACACCAGTGTCATCACCCAGCCTCCACATTAACACATGCACTGTTACCAGAGAACCAGCCTCCACGTGAATATATACACCATAACCAAAGCCACCACCCAGCCTCCACATGAATACATGCACCTTAACCAGAGCCACCAGCCTGCCTACACATGAATACAAGCACCATCACCAGAGCCACCATCCAGCCTCCAAATGAATACATGCACTGACACCAGAGTCACCACCCAGCCGCCACATTAACACATGCACTGTCACCAGAGATACCACCTAGTCTCCACATGAATACATGCAGCATAACCAGAGCCACCACCCAGCCTCCACATGAACACATGCACCATAACCAGAGTCACCACTCAGCCTACACATGAATACATGCACCATCACCAGAGCCACCACCTAGCCTCCATATGAATACATGCACCATAACCAGACCCACCATCCAGCATCTACATGAATACATGCACCGTCACTAGAGCCACCATCCAGCCTCCACATGAATACATGCACCATCACCAGAGCCACCACCCAGCCTCCACATGAATACATGCAATGTCAACAGAACCACCACCTAGTCTCCACATGAACACATGCACCATAACCAGAGCCACCACCCATCCTCCACATGAACACATGCACCATAAACAGAGCCACCACCCATCCTTCACATGAATACATGCACCGTCACCAGAGCCACCATCCAGCCTCCACATGAATACATGCACTGACACCAGAGCAACCACCCAGCCTCCACATGAACACATGCACTGTCACAAGAGATAGCGCCCAGCCTCCACATGAATACATGCACCATCACCAGAGCCACCACCCAGCCTCTACATGAATACATGCACCATCACCAGAGCCACCACCCTGTTGGCAGAGTGTATTGGATTGCCTGGTGCAGTGACCTAAGCCCACACACTTAATGAACTTTAACAATAATGCAGGTTTATTCAGTAAACACAGGTGACTCAGATGCAGTATTGATATATGTGATTGGGTCCCTTATATCATACAAGGTAACAGCAGTGGTAGCAGTACTTATCAGGAGTTGTCTCCAGTGGTGAGGGACAGAGGACTGCACAGCCATGCAGTCTGACTCCCTCTGTAGAGAAGATGTGGTGCCTGGCTCAGCGTCAGCTCCGGAGCTGCTCCTGGTCTCAGCTCTGCACGCTTGCACACACAGGACTCAGTCTTTCTTACTCTCTCACTCTAAGATGGAGGAGCAGGGATTACATCACATAGCTCTGCCTCCGAGTGACTCTTGGCACTAGGGAATTAACACTAGGGGTGCACTTATAGACTGCTGTGTAGAAGGAGACAGGCACAGAGCGCACAATATCCTAACACTCCCACTCATTTAAGATTTTCTCCGGTCACAAATTTGAAGAACATGACATTTTATCAAACAAATCAATAAAGTCATTCCTGTAACCGAAAACATAATGTGAAGCGAAACAGTAAGAATAAATCAACATTTACCATATTCTAGTCCACATTCCATCAGGAATTATGTAACAAGTGTGATGTCAGTCCTTTTGTCAACATGTCAGCAATATTTTCTTCACTTGCAACATATTCCACATTGACAGACTTGTTTTCCACCAACTCACGGATGAAGTGAGGTCTTATAGCAATGAGCTTAGACTGTTCACGTTTGTGTTACAAGAAAGATCAATTGTTCCCTTGTTATCACACTTTATGTTGATAATCTCACTGTGGTAAAGACCTAATTCACATAAAGACTCTTTTATCCAAAGTGCTTCTTTTGAAGTTTCCTCTATCTCCCCCTTGCTACTTGGTGACATGGCCTTGACCATCTTTGTACTTTTGTCAATGGGAGTACTTACTGGTTTGGCATCTGTCATTCCGTATTTGGAAATTATTGCCTCAATATATGTTTGTTGGTCAATTGTGACAGTTCCCTCTTGCAAGTTTTGGACAATTTTCATACCTAATAGATGATTTCCAGGGCCTAGATCTTTCAGCTTGAATCTTTGTTTAGGTTGGTGCTTGATGTCAGTGATGTGACCTTCTTGACCTGCCAAAAGTAAATTATCCACATAGACAGCTACGATGAACAACTTTTCTTTGATAGTTTTGTGGTATAGGCAGTGATCAGTCTCTGACCTAACAAAGTTCAATTCTAGAAGCACTGCAAGGGCATAGCTATCATAGGTGCAGGCACTGCAGCTGCTGTGTGGCCCAGAGCTGAGAGGGGCCCACCTTCACTGTCAAAGTTACATGTGTTATATACATTTTTCACCATTGGGTGGTACGTATGGGTCCTTTTAAACTTTTTCCTTGGGGCCTGCAATATATCTAGGTATGCCCCTGGACCTGCTCATTGTAGTGTGGTATAAAATTAACTGGAGGGCATTTTAATTTTATATAATATGAACTGGGGCACTGTGATGAGGCACAATATGAACAGGGAGCACTACTGTATATATAATAATGTGAATTGGGGGTACTATGCAGCATAATGTGTACTGGCAGCTCTGAAATGTGACATAGGGTGAACTTAAGCACTACTACGATTCATAAAAGAAACTAGGGCACTACTATAGGGCACAAAATTAAATAAGGCTCTACTATGGTTTAGAAAATGAACTAGGGCACTATTATAGGGCATCAAATTAACAACTGCTGCAGAGTAGTGTCTCTCTAGAAGCACTGGGACAGGGGCACCCTAAAAATGTTGCTATGGCTATGCCCCTGAAGCACTGCATCCAACTTCACATGCCAGCAACGACCACTTTGCTTGAGGACGTATACTGATTTCTTTAAGAGACAAACCTTCCCAGTTTAGAATATATCCATATTGTAGCGTTCAGGTGGCTCCATGTAAATTTCCTTTACTAACTCTCCATTCAGAAATGCAGAATCAAAGTCTAGCTGATATAACAGTAGATCATGTAGTGTAGCAATAGCAATCACTAACCATAAGGTGCTATACCTTGTGACTGGTGAGTAGATCTCTCCGTAATCGATTCCATAATTCTGGGTGTATCCCTTGGCAACAAGGCGGGCTTTGTAACGAGCTACTGTCCCATCTGCGTTCAACTTCTTGCAGAAAACCCACTTGTTTTTGATCGTTTTACTGTCACTTGGTCTATCAGCCATAGTCTATGTACTGTTAACATTTAGTGCTGACAGCTCTGTATCAATTGCTGACTTCCACTCTGTCCAAATGCTGCTTGACTTTGCTTCTTGTATGTTTTGAGGTTCACAGTAAGCTATGTGTACATACTTCTCACTGTATATCTTTGCTGGAACACCTTTGTTGCTCCTCATGGAACTTCTGTTCCCTGCCTTGTTGTCCACTTTGACACTCTCAGATTTAGACACGCTTTCTGCTGCCTGTACATCCAAAGATACATTTTCTTGTTGCTTCACTGCTCCAGTTAGTGGTGCTGTCTCGTAGAATACCACGTCTCTGGATTTAATTAGACGTTTACTTGTAACATCCCAGAGTCTGTATCTTTTGCTTTCGTCGCAGTATCCGAGCATTATAAAGTCTATGGATTTTGGATCTAGCTTTCTCCTTTTTTCCTTTGGCATATGTTTTTCCTTTGACGACCACTGTAGGTGCACGATTCTTTAGGTATACTGCAGTAGATACTGCTTCTGCCCCAAACTTCTTTTCCAGGCCAGTATCACTTAACATAGTTCGTGCTCTTTCAACAATTGTGCAATTTGCCTGCTTACTCATGCCATTCTGTTCCGGTGTGTAAGCAATTGTTAGTTTATACTTTATGACATATTTCCTAAGGAATTTCTTTGTCCTCCCTGCTTTCATCATACCCCAGCACCTACACCTTTGGTTGGTCCAGGGTTAACGGATTCACAAAAACACTCGGCCCTGACAGTAAGCACTGGCCACATGGATCCGTTGGGTGACCAATTTGCAGGAGGCGGTGCTACGACAAACATCCTTTCCCGTCTGGAAAATCAGGAGTCTATACAGACACAAATAGTTCAGTTTATGCAAACTATGGCAGATCGTTTGGAGGTTCTTCATACAGCTATAAAGACATCTCAAGTCCAAGTTCCAACTCCGGTCGTTTCGGCTACCACAACGGTTTCTCCTGTGACGTTGCCTATGTCCCGTTTGCAGTTACCCTCTTCAAGTAAGTTTGACGGGACCCCAAAGCTTTGCAGAGGATTTCTGAACCAATGCGAGATCCAGTTCGAACTGTTGTCCGCTAGTTTTCCATCAGCCCTTTCTAAGGTTGCATATATTATTGCCCTCCTGTCCGGTCAGGTCTTGGAGTGGGCGTCGCCACTGTGGGAGAGGGGAGATCCTATTCTCTCTAATTACAAAGCGTTCGTATCATCCTTCCGGAAAATCTTCGATGAACCAGGCAGAACCACCTCAGCATCTTTGGAGATTCTCCGTCTACGTCAAGGTTTACGTCCTGTCAGTCAATATATTATTCAGTTTCGCACGTTGTCTTCAGAGTTAAACTGGAATGAGGAGGCCCTGTCATGGCGT
This sequence comes from Pseudophryne corroboree, assembly GCF_028390025.1. Classification (NCBI taxonomy): domain Eukaryota; kingdom Metazoa; phylum Chordata; class Amphibia; order Anura; family Myobatrachidae; genus Pseudophryne; species Pseudophryne corroboree. Next base: position 189,089,897 of record NC_086452.1, on the reverse strand, counting down.
TTTGGAATGGACTTTCAGAAAAAATCAAGGATGATTTAACCATTCGGGATGTGCCAACTAAGCTGGATGAATTGATTTCTATCTGTAATAAACTCGATCTACGCTACAGAGAGCGATGTTTAGAGAAATCCAAGGCAGAGCGACCTAGTCCGCACTATCATCCTAGACCTCGACAAGATTCTTCATCTCAGTCTCCTGTAACGACAGAAGAACCTATGCAGATCGGGCGCTCTCGCCTCACAGAGGAGGAACGAATTCGTCGTCGACAGGGTAACCTCTGCATGTACTGCAGGTCCTCCGAACATTTAGTTAAGTCTTGCAAACTCCGGCCGGGAAACTCTCGCTTCTAGCTTGTTCAAGAGAGGTTAAGCTAGGAGTTACTTTGGAATCACTTTCTGGGAAAGAGCCGACTTTGCCTATTCATTTAGAAGTTCCGAGTTCTACAGTTAAAGTTTCAGCTCTCCTAGATTCCGGTGCAGCCGAGAACTTCATCACCTCAGCCTCTGTCATACGATCTAAAGTTCAAACCATGCCTCTGGAAGTAGCAGTTGCTGTTACAGCAGTGGATGGAAGTCAAATTCCAGACGGCATAATTACTAATCGAACCGTATGTCTCAAGATGAAAGTAGGTGTGCTCCATTCCAATATATTTCCTTCTTCGTGATTCCCAAAGCCTCTCATGATGTGATACTTGGATTACCTTGGCTACAGAAACATTATCCACAATTTAATTGGCAAACCATGGAAATTCTTTTGTGGGGTGAATCCTGTACCAAGGACTGTTTAGCTTCAATTATACCCCTCCGGTCAGTTAGTCTTCCCGAGTTACCCTCAGTCTATCAATCTTTTGTGGATGTCTTCAGTAAACAAGCGGCAGACTCCTTACCCCCTCATCGCGAATGGGACTGCCCAATCGTTTTGGTGCCGGGCAAAACACCTCCTAGGGGGTGAATTTATCCGCTGTCCATCCCAGAGACTCAAGCTATGTCTGATTATATACAAGAGAATTTAACCAAAGGATTTATCAGACTTCTTCACCTGCAGGAGCCGGATTCTTCTTCATTAAGAAGAAAGATGGTGGGTTACGACCATGCATAGATTACCGTGGACTTAATGAGATCACTGTGAAAAACAAGTACCCATTGCCGTTAATTCCAGAATTATTTGACCGGGTAAAGGGAGCTACTGTGTTTACAAAATTAGATCTTCGTGGGGCCTACAATTTAATCCGCATCTGTGCAGGGGACGAATGGAAGACTGCCTTTAATACCCGGGATGGGCATTACGAATACCTTGTAATGCCTTTTGGTCTTTGTAATGTGCCTGCAGTTTTCCAAAGCTATGTGAATTAACTTTTTCGTGATCTTCTCTACAAGTGTTTAGTAGTGTACTTGGATGATATCTTAATATTCTCCAAGGATCTGAAGTCTCACCGTCACCAAGTTAAAGAGGTACTGAAGCGTCTGAGGAAAAATCGACTATATTGTAAGTTGGAGAAGTGTACTTTTAAAGTATCTTCTATACCGTTCCTTGGTTACATCATTTCTGGATCAGAGCTATGTATGGATCCTGTAAAGGTACAAGCTATCCGAGACTGGTCCACTCCTACGACTCTCAAGGGGATTCAGCGATTCCTTGGCTTTGCTAATTTTTATAGGAGATTCATTAAGAATTACTCTACGTTGGCCGCTCCCATCACAGCCCTGACTCGCAAGGGAGCAAATCCTATGAACTGGTCTTCTGAAGCAATCAAAGTCTTCTCTGATTTAAAACAAGCCTTTGTGTCAGCCCCCATTCTTCGACAGCCAGATTTGAACCGTCCCTTTCTACTGGAGGTGGACGCATCTACAGAAGCAGTGGGAGCTGTGTTGTCACAAGTCTTTGAAGATAAAAATGTCCATCCCTGCGGATATTTCTCCCGTAAGTTCCTACCGGCCGAACGTAATTATGCAATTGGGGAGCAGGAATTACTTGCCATCAAATTGGCATTTGAGGAGTGGAGATACCTTCTAGGGGGAGCACAACACCCCATTACAGTATATACTGATCATAAGAATCTTCTATATCTGCAGTCGGCTCAGTGTTTGAATCCACGACAAGCTCGATGGGCTCTTTTCTTCACACAATTTAATTTTAAGCTCACCTATCGTCCAGGGTCTCAGAACAAAAAAGCAGATGCCCTTTCTCGGTCCTTCAATTCTTCTGAATTAAATGATGCTACCACGAATCAAGCCATTGTGAGTCCTACGTCCTTTTTAATGACTTGAACTTCACCGGTCCCGATTCGTCCGCCTGGCAAAACCTTTGTCGCCACAAATCTTCGAAAACGACTGCTTACTTGGGCTCACTCTTCATCCTTCATGGGTCATCCTGGGGTTCTAAAGACTCTCAAATTTATTCAACAGTCTTACTGGTGGCCACGTCTTAAAGCCGATGTTCAAGAGTTTATAGCAGCATGTCCTAAATGTGCCCAACATAAGAGTCCAAGGGGTTCTCCGCCAGGTTTGTTACATCCATTATCTATACCCAAACAACCGTGGACTCATATCTCAATGGACTTCGTGACCGATTTACCTCCATCAAAAGGGCGAAATACCATTTGGGTGATAGTGGATCGATTTTCAAAAATGGCACATTTCATTCCATTAATTGGATTACCATCAGCCCCTTCACTAGCCAGATTGTTCATTTCTGAGATCTTCAAGTTGCATGGCCTTCCTCGAGAGATCATCTCTGATCGGGGAACACAGTTTGTAGCCAAGTTTTGGAGGTCGCTTTGTTCATCTTTAAAGATTAAGTTGAATTTTTCTTCAGCATATCATCCTCAGACAGATGGACAAACTGAGAGAGTAAATCAAGATCTTGAAACCTTTCTCCGGCTATACATATCGTCCTCACAGGATGATTGGGTTGACTACCTTCCATTAGCAGAATTCGCTCATAATAATCTCTTTCATTCGTCTTCAGAATCTATGCCGTTTTATACTAACTTTGGTTTTCATCCTCGTGTGCCAGAGTTCCATCCGTTGCCAGCCCTAGAGGTTCCAGCAGCAGATCAAGAGCTTTAACGTTTGTCTAAAATTTGGAGTTGTGTGCGCAAGTCGTTGATCAAATCTTCTGCTCGTTATAAATCTTTTGCAGATAGAAAACGTAAGGCTGTACCAAACTACAAGGTAGGAGACCAAGTTTGGATTTCTACTCGCAATCTTAAGTTCAAAGTTCCTTCTAAAAAGTTTGCTCCCAAGTTTATTGGCCCATTGTAAAGGTACTCAATCCTGTGTCACACAAAGTCAAGTTGCCACCGTCTTTGAAAATTCCTAACGCCTTTCATACATCGTTGTTGAAACCTTTGTTTCTCAATAAGTTTCGTACTACCCTGTCCAAACCTCCTAAAGTTCACTCTTTGCAGGATGAGGAATTTGAGGTTAAGGAGATTGTGGACTTACGTCGCCGATATGGACGTCTGCAGTTTTTGGTCGATTGGAAGGGTTATGGTCCGGAGGAGAGGTCCTGGGTTTTTGCCGAAGATGTTCATGCTCCACGACTGGTACAGAAATTCTATTCCAAGAATCCTGTCAAAGCTCAAAGGTGTCCGGAGTCCACCCTTAAAGGGGGGGTACTGTCACGAACCGATCTCTCACCTCTGCGGGCTCTGGGGTCCATCCATTGCTGGTGCGGTTGCTCGCGGTGCTGTGCGGCCATGTGGGGATGCGGCGTGGTCAGTGGCACAGGTGATGCAGGATCTGGGAGCTGGGAGTGCGGGGACCAAATGGCCAAAGGCACCGCTGTGTGTCTGCAGTATAGGAGGCGGCCATGTTGGAGACCAAATGAGCACCAGAGAGCACTTGTGAAACACCTGTGGGTAAGTGTTAGCCAATCCCGTGCTTGTGCTGCCTTTAAGTAGGCTGGGATTATGTTACTCTGAGCCAGTGCTTTGTTGTATCTACTCTATGCCCTAGCTCTGTGCTCTCTCCGTGCATTCCCGTGTGATTCCCGTGGTCCAGATATCGCCTCCACTCCCAGAGGTCTGCCTGCAGCCTTCACTGCTAAAGATCTACCAGCTCCCTGCTATGCTGTCAATCGCTCTCCCAGTGGCAAACAAGTGGATTTCCAGAGTCTTGTGAGAGGTTACCCTGTCTGCCTGCTTCAATCACACAGCCTTTGGAGGATTATACTAAAATCAGCTGTTCGTTTGTTCTGCTCTAAACTTAACCCATTCATCGCCATTGTCATCTGCTGCAGTTTCACAGTGCTGTGTTATCTTCAGAACTCGCAATTAACCCATTTCAGTATTGTATTTTCTTTGTTGCTGCAATCAAGGACAATTCTTCACAGCCTCTCAGTTTAATCTTTAAGCTTCAGTACAAGTCTCTACAGTTACTCATTTATGTCTGCAATATCCAGTTAAACACTCTCTACAGTCTGGCATCAATCATTGTTTCTTTTGGACAATTCATCATTCATTCACAAGCCTGTTTAAAACTCAGTTTTATGAACATTTCCTCAATGTATCTCTAAGACGTCAGTTTATATATGGTGATTAATAATTTGTCATTTAACTCCTTACTGGAATTGTTGCCTTTAATAAATATATGAAACGGAACTTTCTTCGTCCTCCCTGCTTTCATCATACCCCAGCACCTACACCTTTGGTTGGTACAGGGTTAACGGATTCACAAAAACACTCGGCCCTGACACTTTGGAAATGGGTTATGAGTTTGCTTGCCTTTTATGCAACTCTCACACATGGGTCTTTCAGCATTGCTCTCGGTGATCCATGTTACCATTCCATCTAGCAGTTTCTGGATGTTGTCATATCCCAGATGGCCCAAGCGTTTGTGCCACAGCTCCATTGACTGTTTTTCATCAGTAGCCATCATTGCAGTACACTCCTCAGTGTCCAGGACATATAGTTGGTAGCACCAGGTTGCTAAAGCAATAACAGTCCCTCTTTTATTCTGCACCATACACTTTGATTGTCCCAGCTTGTGATGCAGTAAGGACCTTATTTCCAATCCCTGTAACTGTAGTGGGAACACACAGTGTTAAATAATTGAACCAATGCTTATTGAAACTGAAATGTCTAGTGGCCCCTGAGTCCATGTACCAGCAATCCTTCCTGTGACTGTCTGCTACATTCAGTGCTGAATATTTTGTCATGCTGCTTATGCGCACCACTGGAATTTCTCATTCTGCAATCTGAAGCTTAATGTCTTATCTTGTGACATCCAAAACATTTCAATTTGTGCTTTTTGATTTTTGTGCCCTTTGTGATCAAGGCAGAACCCTCACCTATGGTCTCGACTAGAATACGTTATTGGTACTGCAGCAACTTGGCCCTTACAATCTCCGTTGTCAGTTTAGTGTCATTTGACTCTAATGCAACTATCAAAAAATCTAATTCTAGCATCAGATTCTGTAACATAGCCATTGCCACTTCTGCCTTGTCCACCTGTGCCTCCACAGATGCCAACTGCTAAGCAATAACAATAACTTATCAATGTAATAATTCATGTCCTTGCAGGCACTCAATTTTGTTCACAATAGCATGCATCTCAAACTTATCCTTCTTATTAGACCTTTATCTTCATATGCATTTTGCAGGGCTGTGCACATGTCCTTAGCTGACATTTTCCCACTGACTTTTGAATAGACATGCTGCTCCACAGCTAAACCTATCGTCCCAATGGCTCTGTCTACATCATCTGGGTTTGGACCTGCTCCTGGGTCTATAGTAACCTTCCACAACTTTTCCCGCTTAAGCTACATCTCCATGGCAAACTTCCATATAGCATAGTTCTCTTTAAGCTTAGCAAAGTTTATGCTGTGTCCTGTGTTATACATCCTTTTTGCACTTGTATAAAATGTCACTTTATATTTTGTCAGTGTGATTATTTAAAAGCACTCAGGGGGTTAAGCTTCAGGCACACGCAGGTCTGGGGCACGGGGCTGGGCCCATAACCTGTTGGCAGAGTATATTGGATTGCCTGGTGCAGTGATGTAAACTCACACACTTAATGAACTTAAACAGTAATACAGGTTTATTCAGTAAACACAGGTGACTCAGATGCAGTATTAATGTACTGTAGGTAATTGGGCCCCTTATATCATACAAGGTAACAACAGTAGTAGCGGTACTTATCAGGAGTTGTCTCCAGTGGTGAGGGATGGAGGACTGCACAGCCGTGCAGTCTGACTCCCGCTGTAGAGAAGAAGCAGTGCCCGGCTCAGCGTCAGCTCCAGAGCCGCGATACATGCAATTGAACACTGTGTCTGTAGCTGAGAGCTCCGCCTCTGAGTGACTCTTGGCACTAGGGAATTAACACTAGGGGATGTGCCCATAGACTGCTGTGTAGAAGGAGACAGGCACAGAGCACACCATGGGCCTAATTCTGAGTTAAACGCAGCAGCAAATTTGTTAGCAGTTTGGCAAAACCATGGGGGTAATTCCAAGTTGATCTCAGCAGGAAATTTTTTAGCAGTTGGGCAAAACCATGTGCACTGCAGGGGGGGGGCATATATAACATTTGCAGAGAGAGTTAGATTTGGGTGGGTTATTTTGTTTCTGTGTAGGGTAAATACTGGCTGCTTTATTTTTACACTGCAATTTAGATTGCAGATTGAACACACCCCACCCAAATCTATCTCTCTCTGCACATGTTATATCTGCCTCCCCTGTAGTGCACATGGTTTTGCCCAACTGCTAACAATGGGGGTCATTCCGAGTTGTTCGCTCGTTATTTTTTTCTCGCAACGGAGCGATTAGTCGCTAATGCGCATGCGCAATGTCCGCAGTGCGACTGCGCCAAGTAAATTTGCTATGCAGTTAGGTATTTTACTCACGGCATTACGAGGGTTTTTCTTCGTTCTGGTGATCGTAATGTGATTGACAGGAAGTGGGTGTTTCTGGGCGGAAACAGGCCGTTTTATGGGAGTGTGTGAAAAAACGCTACCGTTTCTGGGAAAAATGCGGAAGTGGCTGGAGAAACGGAGGAGTGTCTGGGCGAACGCTGGGTGTGTTTGTGACGTCAAACCAGGAACGACAAGCACTGAACTGATCGCACTGGCAGAGTAAGTCTCGAGCTACTCAGAAACTGCACAGAGAAGTCTTTTCGCAATATTGCGAATCTTTCGTTCGCAATTTTGATAAGCTAAGATTCACTCCCAGTAGGCGGCGGCTTAGCGTGTGCAAAGCTGCTAAAAGCAGCTTGCGAGCGAACAACTCGGAATGACCCCCAATATTCCTGCTGCGATCAACTTGGAATTACCCCCCATGTGCACTGCAGGAGGGGCAGATGTAACATGTGCAGAGAGAGTTAGATTTGGGTGGGGTGTATTCAAACTGAAATCTAAATTGCAGTGTAAAAATAAAGCAGCCAGTATTTACCCTGCACAGGAACAAAATAAGTGACAAAATAACTATATTCTCAATGATGAGTAGTGAGTTGACCTATAGTAGACTTTCCATAATATCCCATCAATCCCGAACAACTATGACTTACACAGGATCTGCGGCTGGTTAAATTCATTTCACCTGGTTTCAATCAGCCACAGAACCTGTGGTGTCATAGATGTCTCAAATTTAAGGGATATTATGGCAAGCTTATATATAAGGATGCTATTCCTAGATGATACCAGTTAACTCTCATTGCCCCGATCCAGACGGCGCCCACAGCTTTTCAGGTTACACGCCCACACAGTCTGTAATGCAGCCCTGTTTCAGGGATGAGTAAACCTCAACATAACTAAGCAGTTGATAGGACTCTTGATAGACCTCTATCAACTTTTCTCTCCCCATAGCAGTGGTTCCCAAGCACAGTCCTCAATGCACCTTAACAGTCCAGGTTTTAAGAATATTCACGCTTGAGCACAGATGGCTTAATAAATACTTTAGCCAATTTGATTAAACCATCTCTGCTCAAGCATAAATAGCATTAAAATCAGGACTGTCAGGGTGCTTTGATCACCAAGAACCACTGCCCTATAGCATACCTCCAAACTGTCCTCAATTTTGTGGAAAAGTCCCATTTTTCAGACACTGTCCCGCCATCCCATCCTAGGGCTGCAAATACCAGCGGTGGGGGGGGGGGGGGGGGGGGGAGTTGGGAAACACACAGCATCTATTCCGTGGAAAAAGGGTCTGGGGGCATGGTCAGCAGCTCTCCAAGCACTGGGCATGCCCATACCACAACAAATATGGGGCCGTGACTCACAAACACAGCATTTCCAATGAGACCAAACCCCTTCCTCATAGGCCATGCCCCCTGATTTCAGATGCACGCAAAGGCCCCCGATCACCAACTGCCAAATGTTGGGTTGTTTCCTTTAGCCCTCTTTCTCCCATTCCTCCCAGTCCTCTGCTTTTCTCCCATTCAGTCCCAGGTGTTTTCTGCCTTATTACTTGTTTGCTTTATATTTTTCAGTTTATGGATGTGAAATGCTGAATTAATAACATTTACAATTGTACAATAAAGCTTTAAATCATGCCACTAATCTTAAACTGCAAGTTGCTTTATACATCACAAAGAAGTTCTGTGTGGATAAAATTCTACCTAACATTTTTCCTTCTTTCATTAAAGCTATTTCTTCACATTGTTTGAAACAACAAAAACCTTTTACCTCAGCCCAGTGTCGGACAGGGGCGTGCAGGGCCCACCGTGGAATGCAGTTTTAGGGGCCCATTCTTATAGGTGAGGCCAACCACCAGGGGAGGGTGTGGGTAGACCCGATAGAGGCATGGCTACTCATTAGATAATGCATGGTCTGGGTCCCTTGACATATAGTAACTACAGCTAGTTTATGCACGACAATGTACAAGATTAATTACAGCATTGCACTGTAGAAAATACTCCATAGTCCTGTGCAGTATAATGGAACAAATGTATAATTCAAGGGCACAGTCTGGAACCTGGGTGGGCCCCCAGGAAGTGGGGCCCAACGGGCGTTTCCCCCTGTGCCCCTATGGGCCAGTCCAATCCTGCATCTGCGTCTTTAAGCATGGACAATACTAGGATACTTGGGCACATACTGTATGCCAGCATTACATTAAGGACAACATTTACAGTATCCAATGCAACCAATCAGCCCTTTGTAAGTTGCGCAGTTGTCAGCGAATGACAGATTACTTGATATGGTTCATTGCAAATTTTGCATATAAATGTAATGTTAGCAAAATAGAAAGCACTTGCTATGTCTGTGACCTTTGTGAATCCTGCTTAGGGTGTTTGCAAAACATTGGGAAATCAGGGTTAACTGAGCATTTGCCGAACTCTTAAACTATATGGCACTTGGGACTTCCGGTTCCGGTTTCATGCTGTGAAGACACATCACAGCAGAGCTCCGGTGTTCCCCGACTACGGCACCGTTATAACGGCTGTTTTAACAGCCTGTATGAGCCACAAACACCACCAGCGCCTCTGTAACCCCGTCCTGCGAGCCGCCTGCGGCTGTGACCCTTCTGCTCCGAGCCGCTCGCCCGCCGAGGAAAGCTCCCGCCAGCCGGCGCGTCATCGCGGCTGCTCTCCCGGAGCTCCCAGTGTGACAGGCTGAGCGGTGCAGCCTGCAGTGACCCTCATAACTGTGAGAGCTGCCGCCAGCGAGAGCCGCCGAACACAGCCACGGCACCCGGCTATAACAAGGTCAGGAGCGGTATCCATAACAACCGCAGCAGCGCCATTTTGTGTGAGTCATCTGCTGTTCGATATCACACTGTCACTCCTTGCTGCTGCAGAGACCTTCAGTCAGACGACAGATTCCCGCTGAGGATTCTAAGGTGGGCCACCTCTGTTTAACCCACTACATTATTGATAATTAGTCATCACACCTCAGGCTGATGTTCAAGGTTTCCTAAGGTTTCTCAAAGATAATACAGGATAGAGGCCCAACTTCTGCGGCTCCCAGACGCCACACTATAGGCTCTTCCAATAGACTCCACACGTCATTTAGCTTTTCCTTTACTTCACTGAACCAGCGAATTATTAACTGTGCTCCAGTCTCCCGTTTCCTCTATACCTATTATTACTGATGGACCGGTTTCTATCCCCCAATTCTGCAGCCAAAGCCCTACCTTCCTCTCTCCCTGTCCGACAGGAAAAAAGGAGAGCCAATTCAACCATGGCTCCTGGAATTACCACCCCTCCCTCTTCCCCAGCTCCTAAAAAATTGATTGCTTCACAATCTATCTCATGCTCCCCATCATCTGGTCGATCTCCTGATTCACCTATTACATACGCGGATTTGACGGAGGCCATAACACAAGCTATATCTCCATTGCTGTCGAAAGCAGTTTCAGATATTTTGCTCCAGTTGCAACATCTCTCGCACAAAGTCTCTGTTAATGAAAATAGAATTGGAAGTCTCTGCCACGATATGGCTGATGTTCAGGGCTGTGTCAAACGTCTTGAAAAAGAGAATTACCAGTTATGGATGAAGCTAGATGACGCAGAAAATAGGTCCAGAAGAAATAATATACGGCTGGTAGGCCTCCCAGAAACGGTGAAGGGGGACAGTCTCTCTCAATTTGTCCAAGTGACGCTTCCTACCCTATTAGGTATCGCTGACACTTGCAAAGATTTAGTAATTGAACGAGTGCACCGTGTTGGACCTCCGCCCCGCTCTTCAGAGGGTCGACCTCGGGTTACACTGTTCAGATGCCTCAATTATCTACACAAGGTTGCCATCTGGTCTGCCTCCAGAAAGATTCGTTCTATACAGTGGGAAAACAATCGTCTGCTTATATTTCAAGACTTTTCTGCAGAATTATCGAGAGCTAGGAAGGCCTTTAACCCTATATGTTCAAAGTTGGTGTCCGCCAAACGAAAATTCTCTCTACTTTATCCAGCGAAGCTTCGAATTTACGATGGCGACAAACATCTGGATTTTTCTACTCCAGAGGATGCAGCGTCCTATCTCCAAGAAGGGTCCACTGACGACCATAATGACATCGCTGATGTCGCCCCTATCTCTGACTCTTGACTCTCAGGTTCAACTCCTAATGCCTCAATAATGAAGGTTTCCCCCTCCTTCTAGTTCATTTCTAGTAATTAAGTTAAGTTTGGTTGTGTTTTAAAGCATGTGATAGTTACCAATATGGTGGATTAAGTCCCACTTGGTCGCATATCTATTTTCTTTTTCTGTACAACATATGTACGGGGAGTTTACGTAAAGTTTGATTTTTGTTTTCAGGCTATCTTATGCCTTATTGGTATCTGCCACAACAGTTTAAGCTTAATGATGTTCTCATTTAAAATCAGTATACTGCTTAGTGTATATTAGGCTTATTGTTACATCTTGTGGCTTAGCTCTATTTTATTTTAAAATATAAATATTACCAGTTGCCGTTGTCGGGAAAGCATCGGAAGCATTGTTCCGGAATAGAAATAATGTTTAGACTAATTTCAGTCCTCAGAATGCTTTTTTGGTCCGGAAGTTTGTTTGCTCGTTAAACATTTACCATTTGTTTTTGTATGTGTTCCTTTTCCCCCCATGCCCCTCCCCCCCCATCCCCACTTCCTACTCCCGCTTTATGATCTATTTACTTGACTTAAGGTTGAATCTTTTATTTTTTTACCCTCACTGGCCATTCACATGATAGACTTAAAAATTGGTACGCTGAATGTTGGTGGGATAAATTCTCCGGCTAAACGTAGCAAAATCCTTTTATATCTATCCAAGTCAAACATTAATGTTGCATTTCTGCAGGAAACTCATTTAACTCAACAAGAGTCCTTGAAATTGCAGATGTCACATTGGTCCCTTATAGCAGCGGCTCCATTTAACTCTAAATCTAGAGGGGTAGTCCTCTTGGCAAAACGTAACTTAAACATTATAGTACTATCCTCTGACATAGACCCTAACTGCCGATTCTTAATCACTAAACTCTCTATAGACTCACATGTGTTGGTCCTATGCAATATCTACGCTCCCACTACTTATAAAAAATCTTTCTTTCAGATGCTACTAGCTAAATTAACCACATTCTCTAATGATAATCTTATTGTATGCGGTGATTTCAATTTAATTTCATCCAATTATTTAGACCGCTCTAATTCCTCTAGGGCCCCTCAACATCTCCCTAAACTTGGCATGTCTCTTTTTTCTGATTCCTTACAACTGATAGATATTTGGCGTGCACTTAACCCGATTGAAAGGGAATTTACCTGTCACTCCTCCGCACACAATGGCCCTCATTCCGAGTTGTTCGCTCGGTATTTTTCATCGCATCGCAGTGAAAATCCGCTTAGTACGCATGCGCAATGTTCGCACTGCGACTGCGCCAAGTAACTTTACTATGAAGAAAGTATTTTTACTCACGGCTTTTTCTTCGCTCCGGCAATCGTAATGTGATTGACAGGAAATGGGTGTTACTGGGCGGAAACACGGCGTTTCAGGGGCGTGTGGCTGAAAACGCTACCGTTTCCGGAAAAAACGCAGGAGTGGCCGGAGAAACGGTGGGAGTGCCTGGGCGAACGCTGGGTGTGTTTGTGACGTCAACCAGGAACGACAAGCACTGAACTGATCGCACAGGCAGAGTAAGTCTGGAGCTACTCTGAAACTGCTAAGTAGTTAGTAATCGCAATATTGCGAATACATCGGTCGCAATTTTAAGAAGCTAAGATTCACTCCCAGTAGGCGGCGGCTTAGCGTGTGTAACTCTGCTAAATTCGCCTTGCGACCGATCAACTCGGAATGAGGGCCAATACTTTTTCCAGAATCGATTATGTGTTTATATCCCAACACCTCTTCCCATCGGTTTCAGATTCAGCCATTGAACCCATAGTTATCTCTGACCACGCTTTGATCTGGTTTTCATACACTCTTCACCCTTCCCGTACCCAGTCCCCTCAATGGAGATTTCCCCCTCACCTTTCTAACTCCACAAAATTTTGCGACTTTCTGCAGGCGACCTGGGACTCCTTTTACTTTTCAAATGAACCGCATTCAGAGTTAGATCCCCCTTTATTTTGGCAAACTGCCAAATCAGTACTTAGGGGAAACATTATTTCATATTCTTCGGCCCTGAAGAAACAATATGCTCAATCATATTTAGAGATGCAACGTGCCCTTTCTTCTGCCTATCAGGCCTTCAAAACTCACCCCACTCCGTCTAACAAATCTTCCTATTTAACATTAAAACTCCAGTTTAATGAGTTTCTTTCTTCGATGGGAGACAAATACAAATTTAAAGTCGATTTTCGGTTTCACAAGTTCGGAAATAAGATAGGTAAACTGCTAACAAATATTCTGAAAGGCACCTCACCCCCTATGTTAGTACATCCCCTAAAGCTCCCTGATGGTTCTTTAACTAATGACCCCCAACATATTACATCTATTATGAAAACATTCTATGAAACACTATATTCTGGTCAATCGTCTCCCTCCGAAGGTAATCACCATTCCTGGTCCTTTCCCCTATTACCCCAAATCCCTTCTGATTTTACTGAATCCCTAGTTAACCCCATTACTTTAGAAGAAGTTCGTTCAGCTATTAGCCACCTGAAACTCAATAAAGCTCCGGGCCCCGACGGCTTTTCTAATGAGTTTTACAAACTTTTAATTGACAAAATTGATAAACATCTCCTGGGTCTGTTTAACGCAATAATTAATTCAAAATCTATTCCCCTTTACTTTAATAGTGCCACAATTAAAGTCCTATTGAAGCCGGGACGAGATCCCTCCCTCCCTGGTTCTTACCGCCCAATTTCTCTATTGAAGTCAGATTATAAAATTTTTTGCAAAAATCATAGCCGATCGACTAAAATTCTCCCTCCCTCACATAATCCATCCAGACCAATCCGGGTTCATCTGGGGCAGACATTCTGTGACTAATGTGCGCAAGGTTCTCTCTGTAATCCAACATCTGAAATATCATCCCTCTTCTTCACATAATATTGTATTAGCCTTAGACGCAGAGAAGGCTTTTGACCTTTTAGAGTGGCCACACCTTTTTGAATCTATGCACCATTTCGGCTATCCCTCTTCCTTCATCTCTTTTATCCAGACCCTATATACCTCCCCGTCCTCTCAGCTATATTGTAACGGTTATTTATCCACTCCATTCGCAGTTTCTCGAGGTACACGTCAGGGATGCCCCCTTTCTCCATTACTCTTCGCCATCGCTATTGAGCCACTGGCAATTTCCATCAGGAACTCTTCTTCCATTCACGGCATTTCAGTTGGGAATATCCCATTGAAACTCGCTCTATATGCAGATGACCTCTTACTTTTTCTGTCTAACCCTTCTCCCTCCCTACCCTCTTTGTTTTCTTTGATATCCAATTTTGGTGCTCAATCAGGATTTAGGATAAACATGTCCAAGTCAGAAATCCTAACGTTAGAAGGTCCCAAGTCTCTTCCACAAACCCCCCACTCCCTCTTTCCTTAGCCACACTCAAAACAGAAATTAAATACCTCGGATTAAGTATTCCATCAGATGTGTCCTCATTATATATACTCAACTTTACCCCGTCTCTTACCAAAATATCTTCTCTATACGATTCATGGCTAAATTTACCAATATCAATTATTGGAAGAACAGCGGTAGTTAAATCTATTATATTTCCAAAAATTTTCTATTTGCTTCAAATGTTACCAATTAGTCTTTCTGTTTCAGACATGAAACGTTTTGACCAACTCACCTCTCGATTTTTATGGCAAAATAAACGCCCTCGAATTGCTTTCCACAAACTACAGACTCATAAATCTCACGGAGGATTCTCCCTTCCGAATTTAAAATTATATTCTCTAGCCACCCACTTCAGATATATTTCAGATTGGCTTCTTTCTAAATCTACATACACCTCAATATCTCTAGACACAGCTCTTTTCAATCCTTATTCTCCCAGCGCACTTCTTCACTCCAAAAAATCAGACATTCCCTCGAACATTTTTCACCATGTACTGTTCCATGACACTTATTTAGCTTGGATTACTATAAACAAAAAATTGACAAGAAATCCGCCTTCTTCTCCATACATTACTCTTTGGGGTAATCCCTCTTTTCCTCCCTCGCTAACTAATCCAATTTTCCACACATGGAAAGATAAAGGTCTCTCACTTACCTCACAGGTCTTTGATCATGGAGGACAAATACTGTCTTTCTCCACTCTTCAATCACAATTCACTTTACACACCTCTAACTTTTTCATGTATTTACAAACACGGCACTTTATCTTTTCGTTGGATCCTAAAACTAGACATCAAAACTCAACTGATCCCATTAATTCCCTTCTGCGCTTATTAAATACTGTCCCCTATTGTATAAAATTTCTCTACACTATTCTATTACCGATCTCTAACACAAAATCATGGCATGCACTAGCGTCTACCTGGCAAAACGATATCCCCGATATTAATTCCCCTTTGACTCTCACTGAACATTGCTCTAAAACTTTAAAGTATCTGAAATCCTCCTATCTTCAGGAAGTACACTGGAGAACTATACATAGAGCCTACATATCTCCAGCTCAGAGAAGACATATGACTCCAGACACTTCAGGATCCTGTCTTAAATGTCACTGCTCACACGCTAACTTTTTCCACTGTTTTTGGGACTGTGGGAAAATAAAACGTTTCTGGAATAAGGTAATTGTATACCTAAACTTTTTATTCTCCACGCATGTTCTCCCTGATCCTCTAGCCTGCCTATGTGCAAATTTTAAAAATTGGCTCCCCAACAGAGAACTCTCTCCTCATATTCCATTGTTGGTTACCATTGTGACACTTGCAAAGAAAGAAGTTCTTATCCATTGGATTTCCTCCTCTCCTTCCTTGCAAGAATTAAAGTTGAAACTTTTACAGCTCCTTTACTTTGATAGGAATAACACTTTTCCCGACTTGGATAAGCACGTTGACCGGTTTTATGCCAAATGGTCCCCATTCATTGTTTCTCTAGACTCGTCTACTCAAGATAGAATTATGAAAGTATTTGAAAATACGGACTGGCACCATCTCCGTGTCATCACTAACTCCTAATCCCTCTCAACACTGGCTTACTAGTCAATCCTGATTAGATGATAGTAAAACGCTTAGGCCTTTTATCAATAACTATGATCAGTTCCCCCCCCCTCCCCTTCCCTCCTCCACCCCCCCTCTATTGTATCCTTCGTTTCTCTGTGTTTTTCTTTTCTCTTTCTTTTTCTTTTAACTTTTTCTTTTATTCTCCTTTTTACCACTTCTCTATTCTATTTTCGTCATAGTTTCAAGTAGATAAATTCTACAGAATCATCAATTTATATTCCAAATTGCAATATGTTAGTCGAGGTTTCTTTTCATTTTAACACGCTGTATTTGGATTAGTTATTCATGTCATTTGTTTCCGTACTACTGGATTACTGCATTGTATGTATTTGACGATACATTTTCTCTGTGCATTCATCTGTACCTTTGAATAATAAAAAATTGTATTTAAAAAAAAAAAACTATATGGCACTTGGCACTTGCATGGGCACTTGCTGTGAATACAGACTGGTGTTTGGACGTAAGGCAACATTGTATCATTAGAAATATTCTGAGTCCATGCTTCAAATGTCTGACAATTTATTCATTTTATGCCAAGCCAGGCTGGAAACAATCATATTGACTCATGAAAATGAAAAAGAACTGGCAAAATGATGTTGCCAAATTATTGAGTAGTATGTGTTGCATTTTCCTTTAACATATATAGGAGTATATTCAATTATGTCCGGATTTTTCGGCTATTCAATCCCAGCAGTTTTTGGCCACTTTTCCAACAACGCATATTCCTTTTGTTAACAAGTTGAATCTGCATCCGCGGAAAATAGTCAAAACAACTGCGTTTTCGACAAAAACACGTGGATTGGCGAATTACACGTGTTTACCAACAGTGCAGGTTTTCAACAGTCGAAAAAGCAGCACTTTTATTGAATAGGTCGAAGGTAAATTCGACCTAAAAGCGGGTGAAAAGTGCAGTTTTTCTGAATATCGGAAAATTCGTCACCAATTGAATACCCCCCTTGGTCTTTCATCATTTACTGAGTGTAGGTCCTCTAGAAAGTTTCACAAACATCTGGCTTTGTGCTTTTGTTTCTGTAGGAGAAAATAAAAAATAATATAATTCTAGAATGTCTTTATTGATATGCAAGATTCAGAGCCTTAAATACAGTAGCACCACTCCACCATCATACAGTACAATAAGTCAGTATATAAGGTGCTGTGACCAGTACTGCCATGAGAAATGTTAGTCCCTGGTAACAAGGAGGGCATGACCTAGTATGGTAATGTGGCCATGCAACATTCTAAACATCATGTCACCTCTGTTGCCATGAAGCATCAGTTTGCTGCTGAAGGGTGTCAGTGGCCACTGCATGTTGTGGGTGAACCTTTGTGGCAAACGCAGGCCAGATGCAGAATAGTTATTTATAAGGTGCCACAAGGTATCTGTTATACAAACTCAGGGTTGAGTACTGCAAGTCCAGAACAGAGCACTGTCCGTAGCAGTGGATATGCTGGACAGCTCCACAGGCTGCAGGGTGCCTGCCCAGAGTGTCCGGTAGATGCTCCAGGCGGCTGTACAGCAGTTCTACTGGCTGTAGAGTGCCATTGCAGGCGATGTTGCCGCCCAAATAGCCCTGCATCCTGGTTGATGGCACTGCTTGCACACCCCCATGTATGGCTGTGAATTAGTGGTGGAAGTGAGGGGAGAAGTAGAGAATTTCATTATAGCTAGTATAGACAAGTAATGAAAATATGCCTGGGGGGGAAGGGGAGGAATTGGCGGTAAAAAGACACAGAACTGTTGGTGAGGAACGGAAGATCAGGGAACAGAGGCACGTGGGTGTTAGAGATAGTTCTATGAATAGAGAACAAGTTAAGAGGGCCCTGCCAGTGAGGGAGTGAGTTCTTACTGTCACATAACAAAAAAAAGGAAATAATAACACTACGCTGCACAATCAAGCCGATAAACAGCATGAACTTTTTCACATTTTTTTCATAGAAACATAAAAAGATAAGAAAAACATAAATATTTTATTTTTAAAAAGAACACAATCTGAAAATGTTAAATTATTTCTCCGTACTTGTACTATAATGGTGTAATGGTGTATGTTGCGTTACCCTTGCCATCAATAAATGTACTTGTCACACCAGAGGGTTGGGTCTGGTTTCGGTATTGCATGCGGTACTGAAGCAGAAGCTGAAGGTGTGTGGATGAAGCTGGGAGGTTTAATCCAACTCTTAATCATAGAGCAAAGGTAGTCAGAGAATACTGCTAGCTAGGACTTGGTGATAGCAGTGGATGGTCTGAAGGCTTGTATAGAACTGGTAATAAACATTATTGTACAGGAAAACTGGAACTGGAGAGTGAATGGACTGGAACTGGTAAGAAGACTTGAGCTGAACTGGACACAGATAGTAACTGGAACCGGAAGGTGACTAGACTGGGACCAGATTGTGACTGGATTGGAACCATTTAGTGACTAGACTGGAAACAGATGGTGACTGGGCTGGAACCAGATGGTAACCAGAGTGGAACCAGAATAGTAGCTGCAACCAGACTGGAATTGGAATAGTAGCTGAAGCCTGACTGGAACTGTAATAATACCTGGAACTGGCATAGTAACTGGAACCGGAATGAACCAGAGAGTGGCTAAAAGCAAGTCTCTTGATAGAGCTGACTGGAACAATGTGATAGATGGAGACTTGTATGTATCAGACTAGAGCTGGATTGAGTGGACTAGGTCCGTACAGATACAAAGTACCTGGGAGCATAGCACTGAGTAGTTTCTTCAGCAGAAGTGATGCTGTACTGGGCTTGACAGGAAGTTCCCTTTACAGCACTGAGTTGATGCTGATTGAAAGCTACGGTCAGCTGATCTTAGAGCAACATCTGTATTGGCTGCGGAGAGAGTCAGCTGACTGAAACCAACATGCGCCCATGTCTGTGTTTTGGAGGGAACTCTGGTGTTCAGTCTATGAGTCAGAATACTGAGTGCAAAGGGAGCTATGTGGAGCGACACACTATACACAGAATGTAGAGAGTGCTGTACAATATGTACAGACTTAACTGCCAACTGGGAGCGATGAGCAGACAGACCAGTTGGAGAGGGATTAAAGTGCTGAACTCAGGAATCTGCAGTTTACTCACACAGGGGAACTCTGGTGGTTAATCAGGAGTTTCAGCAGCAAGTAACACAGACTGCAGCTTTATGGTGAGCAGACTTCTCAGATTTGGAACTCATTCCCTCTATAGAGCATTGTCGGCGGGCCCCCTGGGACCCACATGGCCCTAAGCAGCTGCATACCCTCCAACTGTAACTTTTTGTCTGGTACATATCCATTTTTTATGGTCTGTATCGGCCAAAAGGGGCCTTGTACCGGGTTCAGAATCTCGAGTAGTCCATAGAGTTAAATGGCAGCGCATCGGGCCACGCCCCATTTACCTGTGGCCATGCCCCTTTCCTTTCCTTTTTTTTTTTTTGGTATCAATCTCTGGTTCTGCAATGTTGGAGGGTATGCAGCTGCTTTGGTTGCCTTGTGGTAAATGCACTACTGGCCGGTGGACTCACTGTGCTGCTGGTGCATGCACACACAGAACCTGGATCTAACACTGCAATGTCTCCAAGAACCGCAGCTGAATACAGAATCGCAGAGGGCCTCTTTTTCGCATATCATCAATCGCTGTAAAAGTGTACATGAATTCCTAATTAACATCACTATGTACAGTATCACATAGAAATTATGTGATATATAGTGATAAACAAGAGCAGAACTACATGATAGACCACTAAATGCTTCATGACATGAACAAAACCAATTCTGCTAAATGATGAACTGTTTTATGTTTCGACATGTAAGATATGTTTATTTTTACTACAGATGAGCGGGTTCGGTTCCCTGAGAATTGAACCCCTCCGAACTTCACGCTCTGAGTCCGGATCTGAGTCTGTCTTGGGTTTTCTCGCCAGACTCAGAAACACGGCAAAACGTCATCATCCCGCTGTCAGATACTCTCGGTTTTTGGATTCCATATAAGGAGCCGCGCATCGCCGTAATTTTCACTCCAGTCCAGGAGAGTGTAGCGAGAGGACGTGTCTCCTCAGTGTCTGTACGGGAAAGTGGCGTGGTGCATGGGGTGGCGACCTGCTCTTTTGTATCATTCCAGTGGTGCTGTCTTGTGCTGCATCTGTCCAGTGGTGGTGTCTTGTGCTGCATCAGTCCAGTCACAGTGGTGGTGTCCTGTGCTGCCATAAGTCCAGTGCTGCTGTATAATTCCAGTCCAGTGGTGCTGTCTTGTGCTGCATCAGTCCAGTGGGGGTATCTTGTGCTGTGTCAGTCCAGTCACTCCAGTAGTGGTGTACTTTGCTGCCATGAGTCCAGTGCTGCTGTATAAGTCCAGTCCAGTTGTGCTTTCTTGTGTTGCATCAGTCCAGTGGGGGAGTCTTGTGCTGCATCAGTCCAGTCAAACCAGTGGTGATGTCCTGTGCTGCCATAAGTCCAGTGGTGCTGCTGTATAAGTCCAGTCCAGTGGTGCTGCTATAAGTCCAGTCCAGTGGTGCTGCCATATAAGTCCAGCGGTACTACCATATAAGTCCAGTGGTACTGCCGTATAAGTCCAGCGGTACTACCATATAAGTCTAGTCCAGTGGTACTGCCATATAATTCCAACGGTACTGCCGTATAAGTCCAGCGGTACTGCCATATAACTCCAGCGGTACTGCTGTATAAGTCCACTGGTGCTGTATTAGTCCAGTCCAGTGGTGGTGTCTTGTGCTGCATCAGTCCAGCCACTCCAGTGGTGGTGTCCTGTGCTGCCATAAATCCAGTGGTGTTGCTGTATAAGTCCAGTCCTGTGGTGCTTCCGTATAAGTCCAGTGGTACAGCTGTATAAGTCCAGCGGTACTGCCATATAAGTCCAGGGGTACGGCCATATAAGTCCTGAGGTACTACCATATAGGTCCAGAGGTACTGCCGTATAAGTCCAGAGGTAATGCCGTATAAGTCCAGCGGTACTGCCGTATAAGTCCAGCGGTACTGCCGTATAAGTCCAGCGTACAGCCGTATAAGTCATGGGGTACTGCCGTATAAGTCCAGGGGTACTGCCGTATAAGTCCAGCAGTACTGCCATATAAGTCCAGAGGTACTGCAGTATAAGTCCAGGGATACTGTTGTATAAGTCCAGCAGTACTGCTGTATAACTCCAGCGGTACTGCCGTATAAGTCCAGTGGTGCTGTCCTGTGCTGTATATTATTTACTCCTAATAATGAGGTTATTAATATTTAATACAAATATTTTTTACAGGGTTTGCCCTGTGTGGTGTAGGGGTATGCTCTCCTGTGCTGCATATTATTATAATAACTCCAAATAAAAGGGTTATTATCCAAATAATTTTTACAGGCTTTGCCGTGTGTGTGTGGTTTAGGGGTACGCTCTCCTGTGCTCCATGTTATTATAATAACTCCAAATAAAAGGGTTATTATTATACAAATAATTTTTACAGGCTTTGCCCTATGTGTGGTTTAGGGGTTCGCTCTACTGTGCTGCATATTATTATAATAACTCCATATAAAAGGGGTATTATCCAAATAATTTTTACAGGCTTTGCCATGTGTGTGTGGTTTAAGGGTATGCTCTCCTGTGCTGCATATTATTATAATAACTCCAATTAAAAGGGTTATTATCCAAATAATTTTTACACGGTTTGCCCTGTGTGGTGTGGGGGTATGCTCTCCTGTGCCGCATATTGTTATATAACTCCAGAAAAATAATGGAGAACAAAAATTTAGAGGATAAAATAGGGAAAGATCAGGAACCACTTCCTCCTAGTGCTGAAGCTGATATGGTATCACATATCCCCAAGGAGAGTCCAAGTGTGTCGGCGGTAGTGATGCCTGACCTTCCCAACACTGGACGGGAAGAGGTGCCTCCTTCCACCATTTGCACGCCCTCTGCAAGTGCTGGAAGGAGCACCCACAGTCCAGTTTCTGATATTCAAATTGAAGATGTCACTGTTGAAGTACACCAGGATGAGGATATGGGTGTTGGCGCTGAGGAGGAAGTTGATGAGGAGGATTCTGATGGTGATGTGGTTTGTTTAAATCAGGCACTGGGGGAGACAGTTGTTGTTCATGGGATGAATAAGCCCATTGTCACCTGCAGCGTATTCATCATAAGTCATTGTCAAGTTCAGAAACTTTGGGTAATAGCATAAGCAGTCCACTGACACCTAAATGACGTGGTTTGTTTGTTTGTTTGTTTGTTTGTTTGTTTGAATATTATTTCTCTGTGAGGATGAGGATGTAAACACTGAAGGGGTAGGCATCTGAGGATGAGGACAACATCTTTCCACTGTGGAGCCAGTTTGTGCAAGGAAAGATTAATTGCTTTTTTTTTTGGTAGGGGCCCAAACAAACCACTCATTTCAGCCACAGTCATGTCACTGAAAAGATTGGTTTGTTAAAGTGTGCATGTCCTGTTTATACAACATAAGGTTGAATGGGAGGGCCCAAGGACAATTCCATCCTGCACCTCTTTTTCTTCTTTGCATTATGTGCTCTTTGGGGCCTAGTTTTTAAAACTGCCATCCTGTCTGGCACTGCAGTGCCACTCCTAGATGGGTCAGGTGTTTGTGCCGCCCACTTGGGTCGCTTAGCTTATTCATCCAGTGACCTCAGTGCAACCTTTTGGCCTAAAAACAATATTGTCAGGTGTGAGGTGTTCAGAATAGACTGGAAATGAGTGGAAATGAATGTTATTGAGGTTAATAATACCATAGGATCAAAATTACAGCCAAATTCTGTGATTTTAGCTGTTTTTATGTTTTTTTCAAAAATCATCCAGATCCAAAACCAAAACCCAAAAGGGTGGTTTTGGCAAAACCAATCCAGATCCAAAACACAAGCGAGGATCCAGATCCAAAACCAAAACACAAAACACGAAAAGTGCCCGCCGCACATCTCTAGTTTTTACTGAGTGTTGTGTTTCTGTATATGTACAGTAGAGTCTGGGAGAACAGGTCTCAGGAAGGTAGTCTCAGACTATAACGTATAATAATGTACTGTGTTTTAAGCTTTTTGAAACAACTGCAGTCACTATGTCCTGGATGAGGCTGTCAGCTAAGCTGCATGTTTTTGATGACAGACATTTCCAGAGTGTTACACAGGCTTACACTCTCTGCTGTCCGACTCATCTCAAGCACAATCAGTTCCTGGAAAACACTTCTAATACTAAGGATTAGTGATCATATACTGATGAAGTCCAGCAGTAGACAGCACATTCTCATAACCTTCACAATCAAGCTGTGACAAGGTCACAACAACAGTGAAGATTAAAATCATGCGCTGATAATAAGAATAAGGGATGTATGAATGAGAGAATACACAGCAATATTGGAGAGCATCTCTGAATAGCTGGCTGAGCTGGATGAGCTGAGGGACACATACAGTATTTCCTACTTCAGCCATATAGACTCAACACAGTTGTTATTATTATTATTATTATTGTTATTATTATTATTATTATTATTATTATTATTATTATTATCCTTAATTTATATGGAGCCACAAGGGTTCCGCAACGCCCAATTACAAAGTACATATGCACATAATCAGAACAGGAAAAAAGTGACTTACAGTAGTTGAAGACAGTATAGGACAAGTACAGGGTAACTAAGCATAACTACATCAGTAGACGACACTGATATAAGTATCAAAGTGGCTGAGAACTGCAGGATTTGGGCAGTTGAGGATTATAAAAGTAAGAAAAAGATAAGTACATGAGAGAAGAGGGCCCTACTCGTGAGAGCTTACATTCTAAACGGGATGGGCAGACAGACAGGAATGTCACAGATGGGGTAGACCATTCGTGGACAAAGAGTTAGGATGATATTCGGCTAGGTTTGGTAAGAAGTGGGTCTTAAGAGCCTGTTTGAAGTTCTGTAGAGAGGTGGAGAGTCTGAGGACATATAGAGAGAGAAAAGGAGAGGACCAAGAAGAGAACCCTGGGGGACACCAAGAGTTAGTGGAAGTGTGAGGGGGGGTGATGTCATGAGAGGAGACAGAGAAGGAACAATCAGAGAGGAAGGAGGACAGCATGGAAAGGGCAGTATCATACAGACCAACAGAATAAAGGATTTGCAGAAGGAGAGGGAAGGTCCACAGTGTCAAAAGCAACAGAGAGGTCAAGAAGAATAAGCAGAGAGTAGTGGCCCTTAGATTTGGCTGCATGGAGGTCATTGCAGACTTTTGTGAGGGCAGTGAAAGAAAGGCAGTGAGGCGGTTATAGACAATATGCTCAAGGAGTTTGGAGGCAAAAGGGAGAAGAGAGATGGGTCGATAGTTGGAGAGGATGCTTGGCTCAAGGGTAGGTTGATTAAGAATAGGGGAGACAAAAGCATGTTTGAAGGCAGAGGGGACAGTGCCTAATGAGAGGGAGAGATTCAGAAGGTGGGCAAGATGAGAACAGGCAGAAGGAGAGAGGTAGCAGAAGAGGTGGGAGAAGATACAGGCAAGTGGGGAGGTGGTGGGGGGTGGGAATGGATGAGGGCCATGACTTCCTCACCAGATACATGGGAGAAAGATGTCAGAGTTGGTGAGAGGGAAGGGGAGGGGTGGCAAGGGATGGGTAGTGGCTGGTTGCAGGTCTGGTGGGATGTGATGTCTTGACGTATGGAGTCAATCTTGGATGTAAAATAAGTGACAATGTCAAGAGCAGACAATGAGGAAGGGAGAGGAGATGGTAGTGGGCAGTGGAAGTTCACAGTGGCAAAGAGATGCCGGAGGTTGGCAGACTGGATAGAGATGAGAATTTTGAAGTATGATTGTTTAGCGAGGTAAAGGGCAGCACTGAAGGATAAGAGCATGAATTTTAAATGGAGGAAGTCTGCCTTAGAGTGTGATATCTTCCACTGTCGCTCGGCAGTACGTGAGCATTTTTGAAGATATCTGGTGCATTTGGTGTGCCAGGGTTGAGGTGTTGATCTGCGAGGGTGAATAGTGGTTGGTGGAGCGACAGAGTCAAGAGCATTGTATAGGGATGTGGCTTGTTTAGGGCATGTGTGAGAGAGAACAGGAGAGAGAAGTGATTCGAACAGGGAGGATAGGGATGAGGTGTCAATAGCCTCAATGTTACGCTTAGTGATGGTAGCCTTAGGAGGGAGAGATGGGGAAGCGGAGATAGATAAGTTGAAAGAGAGCAGGTGGTGGTCAGAGAGGGGAAAAGGGGAATTGGAGAAATCAGAAATATCACAGCAGAGAGTGAAAACCAGATCCAGTGAGCTCCCGTTCACATGGGAGGGTGAGGTGGTCCATTGGGAAAGACTGAGTGAAGAGGTGAGGTTAAGGAGTTTAGATGCAGGTGATTTTGTGGGGGTTATTGATAGGGATGTTGAAATCACCTAGGATAATGGAGGGAATGTCAAAAGAGAGGAAGTGAGGTAGCCAGGAAGCAAAGTTATTAAGGAATTTGGAGGAAATGCCAGGTGGATGGTATATGACAGCAAGTCGAAGATTAGTAGGTTGGTAGAGGCTTATCGCATGGACCTCAAATGTAGAGAATGTAAGGGATGGTTCTGGAGGTATAAGTTGATATGTGTAGATAGTGGGTAAAAGGACTGCTCGCAATACTATAGTTTGGGTGGAACAATTGTTGGCACACATCTGTGTAGCTACACCCACAATTGTTTAGGCTACATAGTTAATATAATTTAGCACACAATCTGTCTAAAGTGATACTGCATGTGCTAAGTAACATGACATATTTTATGAGATAGTAGTAAATATTCCTATAAATTTACCAACAGCAGAAACCTGGATGGATTCTTGAATTGATGTTTAAAGAATACATTTAATATGCCACTGATAAATACTAAATTGGTATAAACAGATCAATTTGTAAGTGGTTGCTAATTATTATTTTAATTAGAGATGAGCGGGTTCGGTTCTCTGAGAACCGAACCCTACCAAACATCACGTCCCGAGCCCAGATCCGAGTACGGCTCGGGACTTCCCGCCAGGCACGGAAACCAGAATGATGCAAAACGTCATCATCCCACTGTCGGATTCTCACGGGTTTTGGATTCCATATACAGAGCCGCGTGTTGCCGCCATTTTCACTCCAGTCCTGGAGAGTGTAGCGATAGGACGTGTCTGTCTCCTCAGTGTCTGTCTGTGCGCGAAAGTGATGTGGTGACCTGCTCTGTCTTATGTGTGTCATACCAGTGTTGTCTTCTGCTCCATCAGTTCAGTGGTGGTGTCTTGTGCTGCATCAGTCCAGTCACAGTGGTGGTGTCCTCTGCTGTCATATGTCCAGTGCTGCTGTATAAGTCCAGTCCAGTGGTGCTGTGTTGTGCTGCATCAGTCTAGTGGTGGTATCTTATGCTGCATCAGTCCAGTCACAGTGGTGGTGTCCTCTGCTGCCATATGTCCAGTGCTGCTATATAAATCCAGTGCATTGCAGTTATACTGTGTTGTCCTGCATCAGTCCAGTGGTGGTGTCCCTGTGCTGCTGTAAAAGTCCAGTGGTACTGCCATATAAGTCCAGTGATACTGCCGTATAAGTCCAGTGATACTGCCATATAAGTCCAGTGAAACTGACATATTAGTCCAGTGATACTGCCGTATATGTCCAGTGGCACTGTCGTATTAATCCAGTGGTACTGTCATATAAATACAATCCAGTGGAACTGCCATATAAGTCCAGTGATACTGCCGTATAAATCCAGTGGTACTTCCGTATAAGTCCAGTGATACTGCCATATACAGTATGTCCAATTGAACTGCCATATTAATCCAGTGGTACTGCTGTATAAATCCAGTCCAGTGGTAATGCCATATAAGTCCAGTGGTACGGCCATATAAGTCCAGTGATACTGCCGTATAAGTCCAGTGGTACTGCCGTTAAAGTCCAGTGATACTGCCGTATATATGTCCAGTGATACTGCAGTATAAATCCAGTGGTACTGCCATATAAATCCAGTCCAGTGGTACTGTCATTTAAGTCCAGTCCAGTGGTTCTGCCGTATAAGTCCAGGGGTACTGCCATATAAGTCCAGTGATACTGCCGTATAAGTCCAGTGGTACTGCCGTATAAGTCCAGTCCAGTGGTGCTGCCATATAAGTCCAGTGGTACTGCTATATAAGTCCAGTGATACTGCTGTATAAGTCCAGTGGTACTGCTGTATATGTCCAGTGATACTGCCGCATATGTCCAGTGGTACTGCCGTATAAATCCAGAGGTACTGCAATATAAATCCTGTCCAGTAGTACTGCCATATAAGTCCATTGGTACTGCCATATATAATTCCAGTGATACTGCCGTGTAAGTCCAGGGGTACTGCCGTATAAGTCCAGGGGCACTGCCGTATAAGTCCAGGGGTACTGCCGTATAAATACAGTCCAGTGATACTGCCGTATAAGTCCAGTGATACTGCCATATAAGTCCAGTGATACTGCCATATAAGTCCAGTGGTACTGCCGTATAAGTCCAGTGATACTGCCATATAAGTCCAGTGATACTGCCATATAAGTCCAGTGGTACTGCCGTATAAGTCCAGTGGTACTGCTATATAAGTTCAGTCCAGTGGTACTGCCATATAAGTCCAGGGGTAGTACCGTGTAAGTCCAAGGGTACTGCCGTAAAAGTCCAGGGGTACTTCCGTGTAAGTTCAGGGGTACTGCCGTACAAGTCAAGTGATACTGCCATATAAGTCCAGTGGTACTGTCGTATAAGTCCAGTCGAGTGCTGCTGCTGTATAAGTCCAGTGGTGCTGTCCTTTGCTGTATATTATTTATTCCAAATAAAGAGGTTATTAATATTTAATCCAAATAATTTTTACAGGGTTTGCCATGTGTGGTGTAGGGGTACGCTCTCCTGTGCCGCATATTGTTATATAACTCCAGAAAAATAATGGATAACAAAAATTTGGAGGGTCAAATAAAGAAAGATCAAGAACCATTTCCTCCTACTGCTGCTGCTGCTGCTGCTGTTGTTGCTGCTGGGAGTCGATCGTCATCCCAGAGGGGAAGTTGGAAGACCACTTGTACTACTTCAACTAATCAATTGCCTGTCCAAGATGAAATATGACAGCAGTCATCCTGTTGCAAAGCGGATAACTGAGGCCTTGACAGCTATGTTGGTGTTAGACGTGCGTCCGGTATCCGCCATTAGTGCAGTGGGATTTAGACAACTGATGGAGGTAGTGTGTCCCCAGTACCAAATTCCATCTATGTTCCACTTCGCCAGGAAAGTGATTCCCGGACTATACAGGGACATTAAGAAAAGTGTCCTCAGTGTCCTAAAAAATGCGGTTTTACCCAGTGTCCAATTAACCGCGGACATGTGGACAAGTGGAGCAGGGCAAACTAAGGACCACATGACTGTGACAGCCCACTGGGTAGATGTATTGTCCCACACAGCAACAACAGCACTGGCACCAGTAGCAGCATATCAGAAACGCCAGATCGTTCCTAGGCAGGCTATGCTGTGTATCACCGGTGTCCGTAAGAGGCACACCGTGCACAATGGCTTACCACACTTAGACTCTCTTGGGGATTTGTGATATTGAACAATGCCACCAATATTGTGCATGCATTACATCTGTCCAAATTCCAGCACATCCCATGTTTTGCACATACATTTCATTTGGTAGTCCAGAATTTTTTGAAAAATGACAGGGCGTGCAGGAGATGCTGTCGGTGGTCCGAAAAATTGCGGGCCACTCCCGTCATTCAGCCACTGCGTGCCACTCCTAGATGAGCCAGGTGTTTGTGCCGCACACTTGTGTCACTTAGCTTAGTCATACAGCTACCTCATTGCACCTCTCTTTTTTTCTTTGCATGATGTGCTGTTTGGGGCCTATTTTTTAAATATGCCAATCTGTCTGCCACTGCAATGCCACTCCTAGATGGGCCAGCTGTTTGTGCCGCACATTTGTGTCGCTTAGTTTAGCCATCCAGCAACCTCATTGCACCTCTTTTTCTTCTTTGCATGATGTGCTGTTTGGGGACTATTTTTAAATTTGCCATCCTGTCTGCCACTGCAGTGCGACACTCCTAGATGGGCCAGGTGTTTGTGCCGCACACTTGTGTCGCTTAGCAAAGTCATCCAGCTACCTCATTGCGCCTCTTTTTCTTCTTTGCACTATGTGCTCTTTGGGGCCTAGTTTTTAAAAGTGCCATCCTGGCTGCCACTGCAGTGCCACTCCTAGATGGGCCCAGTTTGTGGGTGGCCCAGTTTGTGCCACCCACTTGGGTCGCTTAGCTTAGTCATCCAGCGACCTCGGTACAACCTTTTGGCCTAAAAACAATATTTTGAGGTGTTTAGAATAGATTGGAAATGAGTGTAAATTAATATTATTGAGGTTAATAATACCGTAGGATCAAAATTATCCCCAAATTCTGTGATTTTAGCTGTTTTTATGTTTTTTTTTTTTTTAAATCATCCAGATCCAAAACCAAAACCCGAAAGAGTAGTTTTGGCAAAACCAATACAGATCTAAAACACGAGCGAGGATCCAGATCCAAAACCAAAACACAAAATACGAAAAGTGCCCGCCACACATCTCTAATTATAATTATTGTTATCCTTTATTTATATGGTGCCACAAGGGATCCGCAGCTCCCAATTACATAAACAAATATTCAAAGCAGGAAAACAGTGACAATATAGGACAAGTACAGGCTAAATAAACATACAGTAGCTACAGCAGTAGACGACACTGAAATAAGTATCAGGTGGCAGAAAACCGCAGGATTTGGGGCAGTTGTGGATTATTAAAGTAAGAAAAGGAGAGCTTACATGATAAATTATGAAGAAACTGCAGTTAAGCATGTAATTAATTTATAGAACAATTGTACATTATTTTTTACCATCAGCGTGCTCTTCATTTACAGGAACTTTTAATAATATTTTTTATTTTTTATTTTTTTTAAACGATTTTCAAAGAAAACTTCTCCAGTTCAAATTGTGTCATAAGAAATTATAATGTTACATGTCCTCAATTTTTTTGGTTCATCTTAAAGTAGCAAGGGAAAGGATATCTCAATACTTGATAAATAAACAACATACTTTGTGATTCAGTTTATTTTGAATGCCTCATTCAATTTTTGTTACATTAGTCTGTAGCAGTGGATGGTGGGAATGTTATGTGAATCCATTTCACAACTAGATCTAACTTATACCGAATATTCATTTTCTGCGAAGGAGTTTCTCTATAAAGCAGGAGACTGGAATAATCTCATCCTGTCATACAGTTGAATCCCTTTGCAGTGCATGCTGTAAAGAATGTTCCTATGAACAGATGATTATAGTAAGGAGGGTCTACAGCAGCGGTGGCCAACCTGTGGCTCTTGAGCCGCATGTGGCTCTTTCTTTACTCAAATGTGGCTCCCAACACTCTAAATCATGTGACCACAACAGATACAGAAACCGCTGCACTCCAGCCAGACACGCAGCAGCACTACAGGGACTGAAAACTGAGGGAGCCAAATACTAGAGGTGAGACATCCACTGGCAAATAGAGGCCACATAAGGGGCTGCCGCAATCACGGGCTTGGCAACCTTTAGCCTGGGGGGCAGACTCAAGCAAGCGCCGCGGCTCCATTTTTTATAGGAAATCTGCAGTCAAGTGGTTCTGGAACACTTATATTGCACTGGACCAGGGGTCAGATGGCACCTTGCCCACCCCCCTTCCCTGCCAGTCCCTGGGCACAAGTTGGGGGGACTGCAGTGACATATGAGGGTGGGTTGGAGTGACACAAGTCGGGGCTGGCTGGAGTGACACAGGAGTGTTCTGGCAGGAGAGACACAATGGGGGAGCTGACTAGTGACATACTGTAGGAGGGTCTGTCTTTTTCAATGTATTTTATACCAGGGGTGTGTCCTAGCTGGCATAAAGCCACACCCCATTTTTGCACACGCGCCTTCGGCTCAATGTCGGCTCTTTGACGTACCTAACAAGATTTTTTGGCTCTTTGTCTCTGCCTGGTTGGCCACCCCTGGTCTACAGGCACTCTGACTTCTGGGGGGTTTTGTGTATAATATATCTACCCCTGTGTATCACAGGTGAGTTTCTGCTGCCATAAAAATAGCTTATTTTCCAGGCAGCTTTTATATTGTTAAAGACTGGTTAATTTTTGACCATACCCCTGTCTCACATAATGTAATTATGATACTGCCAAGAGGGTAAAATTAGTATCAGCCTAAATAATGCTATGCAGTGCAACGTTTATACAAACTGTAAAACAAAGCATCTCTCATTCTCAGACAGAGGGATCCTACGCAGAGAGACAGAACTAGAATTGCAAATACAGTATTTTGTGAACATTTAGTCATTTGTAATACCCCTTTTCAACGGGGGCGCGCATTTACCCGTGTTTTTTGCTAGTGGAAACGGCTCCCTCTGCAAAAACCCGGGAATCCTACCCGGGTAGCTTACCGGGTTGAACTCGTGTGCAGTGTAAACGGAAGCCGCGTCGATGCGACACGGCTCCCGTTCACAGTGTACGGAAGGGTGGCGCTGAGAGATCATGTTGGTTGGTGAGTGCAGTGGGAAAGGGGGCTCTGATGCAGGTCGCAGCCGAGTAGCACCCGTGTCAGGCTCCCGGCTGCGACCCGCATCACTAGTGGAAAAGGGGTTTTATTGACTGTCTTTGCTCTAGTGGCCAGCAGCCGAGTAGCACCCGTGGCCAGCAGCCAAGTAGCACCCGTGTCAGGCTCCCGGCTGCGACCCGCATCACTAGTGGAAAAGGGGTTTTATTGACTGTCTTTGCTCTAGTGGCCAGCGTCATCACTGGGAAAATGGCACTGGCCGGAAAGGAGGGAGACGCTTCCTGATAAAGTAAGGTAGGAAGCGGGTGACCACCCCCCCTGCGCACCCCCAGGTTAAAATTGTGCGGGGTCGCTAAATATTATTATATAAATATTATAATAGTAAAGGGAATCGTCACACTCCCTTTTTAAGCCAAACCTCACCCTTTACCCTGGCCCGGCGTGGCTCTATATGGCCCTGCCTACAGCTACAGGACTAATGGCACCACGCTCATTATACTTTAAAGAAGATTATACCTAGCGCTCGCTTATATGGTTAAAGGTTAATTATTATTATTACCAGTTATTTATATTGCGCACACATATTCCGCAGCGCTTTACAGAGAATATTTTGCCCATTCACATCAGTCCCTGCCCCAATGGAGCTTACAATCTATATTCCCTATGCAGAAGAAAAAGTATGACTCTTGTTTGGGCGCACTCTTGTTTTAACTATCTAACAATAGATAAGTAAGTTCATATAGGAGTAATAACAGTGTAGTAATTGTTTCTACTCTTTCAAGCGCATGAAGGTTGGACACGACTGGTTGGAGATAGGATAGGTGTTGAATGATCAACAGGAGACAACAGTCTCATAATTAAATGTTCAGATCTTAATATTCCTGGATAATTGCATGTCGGAAGTTGGCTATAGACTGAGCCACTTCCCTCTGCCCAAGATCTGTACAAACTGTGTTTGTATTAATGCAGCCCTGATTGAGGTACGATCGTGAAGTGGGAAACCCATATGCTAGGTCCCACTTCTGAACGATAGTCTGGGTGAAGAAGAAAGAGATATTGTGGTGTAAGTGGTGATACTGCTGTTGGTATCTTATCCACAGGAAGGAGAGTTTCCTACTTCACTGGGTATTAATTGACTCATTGGACCTGGTTCCAGCAGTAGTCATACACCCAGACAACCCCCTAGGGACCCTTCTCCTCCTTTGCCTCCTTTTTCTCCCTCATCTCTCCCACTGTCCTTTCTTCCGTGAACTCTCATCCACGATTCAGAAGAGCGTGTCCCCACAGGAGACACGCTTCTTCGGTCTAACGTGGACAGCAGATTCACACATTTTCCTCAACTTTTTCTGGTATCTCCTCTTTTTCAATCTTTCTGTCCCAGCACGCATTTCCCACCAATATCCTTCCTAGGTGGATTTTATCCTCCCATTTCGGTGCACTCTCATTGGCACTGCAGGTCTGAACTTTCCTACGACCATACCCCTGTGTTCACGCCCAATCTCGTCCGATCTTGGAAGCTAAACGCAGGTGGGCTGAGTCAGTACCTAGATGGGCGACCACTAGGGAATACCCAGTGAAGTAGGAAACTCTCCTTCCTGTGGATAAGATACCAACAGCAGTATCACCACTTACACCACAATATCTCTTTCTTCTTCACCCAGACTATCGTTCAGAAGTGGGACCTAGCATATGGGTTTCCCACTTCACGATCGTACCTCAATCAGGGCTGCATTAATACAAACACAGTTTGTACAGATCTTGGGCAGAGGGAAGTGGCTCAGTCTATAGCCAACTTCCGACATGCAATTATCCAGGAATATTAAGATCTGAACATTTAATTATGAGACCGTTGTCTCCTGTTGATCATTCAACACCTATCCTATCTCCAACCAGTCGTGTCCAACCTTCATGCGCTTGAAAGAGTAGAAACAATTACTACACTGTTATTACTCCTATATGAACTTACTTATCTATTGTTAGATAGTTAAAACAAGAGTGCGCCCAAACAAGAGTCATACTTTTTCTTCTGCATATGTACATTCCTCTCTTTGACTCTGGGCGCACCGCCACACGGACTGATATCATTGCTACTAGTTAGCATCATTGTCCACTATGTGGTTTATATATTGACATTGATACTTATTTCCAAACCTAAGTCGGTGCAGGATCAAAAACCTTTTTCGTTTTTGTGCTAGCAATCTATATTCCCTACCACATGTACACACAGACACATTCACGCTAGGGTTAATTTTGTTGGGAGCCAATTAACCTACCAGTATATTTTTGGATTGTGGGAGGAAACCGGAGTACCCGGAGGAAACCCACGTAAGTACAGGGAGAATATACAAACTCTGCACAGTTAGGGCCATGGTGGGAATTGAACCCATGACCTCAGTGCTGTGAGGCAGTAATGCTAACCATTACACCATCCGTACTGCCCCAATGGCAGCAGTTAGCAGATGAAGTTACCCCTGTGTACTTCACGTAGATTATAACAATAGAAATTTAAACTGCAATTGTGTCTGTAGTGGGGCATGCATGGATAAATAATAATAATAATAATAATGCACTATATTTTAATTTATGTGAAAAATATTATAATATTAATATTTTTATTTGGCTGTTTTAGACTTACCGGGCTGCATATCATCATATGTAAAGCACAGAAATAACACTGATACTGATCTTCATCTCATGGAGAACAGTCAGATGTTAAATGTGACAGACGTTACACCGTACACGTGGTTTTAGTCTGATTATTGCTATGAAGTACTATCCAGCATTGTAATGTTTGACACAAGTCACAATGTCCAAATCGTTGCCCATACATGTCTATGTTTTTGTAAAGCTGAATCTGTTAGAAATGGAACCATCCAAAGCATGGTCATTTCTAGACATTATGGCTTCCAATACGAAGTAAAAATGGACCCCCCCCCTTGGTATTTAAATTTTAAAAAAGGATCATACTGAGAAGCATTTGCAAAGCATTTGGTAAAAAGGGACCGTGGCCTCACTGCAAGGGAAGTAGCCTTGCAGGAAAAGGCTACCTTACACCGCAGTTTTGCACTCTACTCCCCCAAACGTTTGCCACCACAGGAAAAAAAACACACATGGGCCCACACAGAAAAAACACCACACTGATATAGATAGAAAAAAAGCAAACACACTGGCCCCCACAATTACGTTGGCCCCCACAGGAAAAAAACACATTGGACCTCACAGTAGACCAAGAAATAGAGCACTATACACATGACCCTCAGCATTACATATGGTACACATACACACACCCACCCCCCTAGTATGTCATGCCCCGACTTCCCTTTGCTATTACCAGTCATGTAGGCCAATACATTGACACAGCAGGCTCATGTCCCCTTTCAAAAAAAAAAACATGAAGGCTGCACAGATCATCCTCCCCCCTTCCTTCCAGTGCCTCATCCCCTTTCGCTTTCTTTCAACATGAAGAAGAGACTGGCCACCCCACAGTGACAGATGACAGAATTATATAATACACCTCATCTGGCAGCTGCTTCCATATGATCCCACAGTGTCATCTGACATGGCTGGGACTGACTAAGGCACTCGGCTGGCCAATCAGGTAGTGGCCAACTGCTGGCTGGCTCAGTCACTGCAAAGGCAGCTGACTGCAGAAAAGTGGAGTAGGACTCGGAGCCAGGAGGGGATGGTCGACCATGCGTGGACGGGCCCGGTCTGTGACTGAAGTAACAGTGCTGTCGTGGCTGCCTGCCTGCTTCCCCAAAACACAGGCTTCACTCTCCAGTCCCCACTTCACTCCTCAAAGATGGCACCTGCTTATTGGCAGTAGGGTTACCACCTCATCTCTTTAATTCTGGACACATATTAATTACACAGGTTCTGTGGCTGATTAAAACCAGGTGAAATGGAGTCTTGAAGTCAGCCAACCACAGAACCTGTGTAATAAATATGTTTCCAGAATTAAATACAATTATGACATCACAAAACAGCTGCGTCATTCTGGGTAACTGGGAAGCGTCTCTGTATGCGGAGGCACAACTTACATAGGGGGACATGTACTAAGCAGTGATAAAAGCAAGAAGTAAGCAAGTGGAGAAGTTGCCCATGGCAACCAATCAGCTGCTCTGTATACTTTGATAGTATGCAAATTATAAATGTTACGCCAGTGCTGATTGGTTGCCATAGGTAACTTCTCCACTGGCTCACTTCTCCACTTTTATCACTGCTTTGTACATCTCCCCCTTAGTAAGATCTGTTTGCCAGCAGGGGTCAGGGTCTGAGGCGCCCCATACAACTGAACAGCTTGCTTTCCCCTAGAATCAGCCCTGATCAGGTAGAGCAGCTCAGCTAATCAGTGTATGGCTAGTTTAAGCAGATGCCAAATTAGATAGGTAGGCATTTTAATGTTATGTACTACTGTTCTCTAAACTGTGCCCACTCCTTTGACATCTACTCTGTAGATCGACCATTGTGATCAGTGCCATAACTAGGGATGTGCTAACAGTGCTATCACACAGGGCCCTGGGGGCGGCACTGATGCTGCCCCAATGCACCTGATTGTGACTTGCAGGATGCCTAGATCAGCACTCTGCAGTCAGTATGCAGAGCCACCCTGGACACTCCGAGAAAGTCCCCTGCACCATGGAGAAGTCTTAGGACACAAGGTTAATTGTTCTACTTCCCAGAGCCAGGGACCCTGTGACCATAGGCATGACATCATGAGTTTAGGGGCATGGCTGGTACAGTGTGCACTGCTGTCTTCTTATAGTGTATACTGCAACCATTATGAAAGTTAGTGACAATGATCCATGGTCAATTGGAAATTGGCCATTTAAATGCTTTGATAACTGGGTTGTTGGACTACCCTAATTAATGTGTGGCTACATACTCTGTTTCTGTGAAATGCTTACTGGTCAGAAAGATTTAACTTGCTTAACTCTGTGGGCAGTGCAATGAGTGGCAACAGATCCTAGATTGTGGCCAAGAATGCGTGGGAGATAATATGCAATAATGCACCTTTGCAATATTGAGCCTGTCTTTGCTGGCTGCAGGCTGCATGGAAGGCTTCAGCACGGGATCATCAGGAGGCCCAATATACAGGTACTCCCATACTTGGCAGCACTGAGTATATTATAGAACCTGGCAACCTTAAAGATGCAACACTATCGGTTTCCAACAAATGGAGTTAGTATATCCTTACTTGGACCTTACTTGCAAGCTAATAGAGGGCATTCAAATTTGGCATGCCCTTCTGGATGAAGCGGATGTCCCTGTTTTGTTTTTAAAGCTATGGGATCCCAAATGCTACATACCCAAAGACTCTTTCTACTTTCTTACACTTATTTATGTACTTCTCCAGTGCATGAAAGCTTTAGAAATGTTCATTAACTATCATTTGCCAAACAAAGATTATAAACTATAACCAGTAAAAGGGCACAGAAGGAGTCTTAAAAAGCCAGGAGAACCAATAAGAGACTCTGGAAGTTCAGCTCCCGAATTACATTATCAAGAACAAATCAGAGGTACCTGTCCTGTTCCCTGAAGAAAAAAAGAAGCTCTAGCCTAGCAGTAGGAACAGAACTGTGAGAGAACAGCAACAGGGCTAGCTGAATGTCATCAGCACCCACTACCTGACAAGAGAATTGTGGCGCTCAGAGAGTGCTATATCATATAGAGATAGGAGAGGTACAAGACAGCTGGGCCATTTCTGAACTGAAATCTGGGGTCTGTGTGGACCTTTTTTCTTTCTCAACTGGCCACACTGGCCCAATTGCTAAGTTTTTTGGTTTGCCAACAAACCTGATTAACCCTCCAAGTATTGTGCAATCTCTGCTTCTGTGTCTGATTCAGGAATTCTAAACACACAGCAGGGGGTTTATTTACTAATATTCGTGTTTGAGTCGATTTGTGTTGAGTTTAAACTCAAATTTTATTGGACGCATTTTCCTGCAACTTTTTGAATCCATCTACGCTAATTTACTAAGCTATCGAGGTTGTTGTTTTCGTATTTTCCGATGTCGATGTTTTTCGTGTTTTTTTTGTATTTACGGCCGCAAATCACTGTTTCGTTCGTGTTTTTTAGTTATTTACTTGGATTGTGACTATGTTAAATGCGGCAGGGTTTTTAAGCAACTACGGCCGCATTTGCACTTTTACTTTAGTTTTTCACCTTTGTTCATGATTGGTTGTGTTTCAGATGTAGGAGTGTCTGTGTGCAACCATATAAATACGCTTCAAACCATCCGCACCTCATGGGTTTAGTTATTGGTGAGGAGAGAGGTTGTGCTGTGGAGGTTGGTGAGTAGTGTTTTTTTGGAGGAGTATTTTTTGCAAGTTCTGAGTGTTGTATTGTGTTTGAAAGTAGTCTTGTCATTCTTGTAGTCTTGCTTCTTTTTGGTTTGTATTCATTTTTGTCCTTGTGTTATTTTTTTGGAGTCTCTTGTCAGTGTGTGTGTGTGTGTGTGTGTGTGTGTGTGTGTGTGTGTGTTGTGTGTTGTGTAGTAGTAGTGGAGGAATGTGTTGTTTGTCTATTTCTTTTTCAGTGTTAATTGTTGTTAGTCCAAATTATGTCTGACTACGAGGTGGGTGAGGTGAGGGAGGTGGAGGAGGTGAGTGAGGTGGGGGAGGTGAGTGAGGTGGAGGGTGTATGTGAGGGGGAGGAGGTGGGTGAGGTGGAGGAGGTGAGTGAGAGGGAGGAGGTTAGTGAGGTGGAGGAGATGGGTGAGGTTGCTGCTGCAGCCTCGAGTGACAGTGACAGTCATGCAGCTCCGCAGCCACGCACCACTACTAAGACTGGCCGCAATGTCAAATTTAGTTATGCTGAGATTGTGGCATTAGTGCGTGAGCTGATGAAATATCAGCGGTACCTATTTGGCCCAGAGGCCGCTAAGGTGACATCACGGAAGAAGACGATGTTGTGGGCAAAAGTTGTTGCTGCTGTTAATAGTGAGGGGGTGGTCAAGCGGACGGAGGACACGTGCCGCAAATGGTACCATGACATCAAGCGCCGTGTGAAGTCCAAAATGGCCAAGGAGGTGAAGTCTGCTCGGCAGACCAGTGGGGGTCAGCCCTTCATTGCCAGATATCTGGACTACGAGGAGCCCATGTGGAGCTTAATACCTCCAGAAGTTGTGTCAGCAACACGTGTCCGTGATTCGGATCGCCCCAGGCAGGATTGTGAGCATGTATTTTGTTATAACATACTTTGCTTTTTATTGGGTTAACTTGGTTTTGGTTTATGTGTGTCATGTTGGCTAGTGCATTACTTGCATCTTGGAGTAGACGGCAGTAAAAACTTTGACCTTGTTAATGTTTAATACTAAACCCAATGTAGCACATAACAGTACTGCATGTGAAATGTGTAGTAAAATGTATTGTTGTATTTGGAGTGTTGAGAAATGTGGGTATGGACGGGGCAGAGATAGTCTCAGGGACACCCCGAATCCGTAGGTTATTCCTACGCGACCTGTTCTCCAAATCCTCTTGTTTCTCCTTAAGGTCGTCAATTTCAGATCTGAGGAGGGAGAGCTCCCTTTCCACCGAGCCTTGGTATCGGCATATGTCGTCCGTTTTGGACTCTAAAGCGTCAGTTCTCGTACCGAGGGATGTCAGTTTAGATTTAAAGTCATCCACTGCCCGGTTGAGCTCTTGTTGAATGGTCAGTTTAATGCCGTCTACAAGAGTAGTGAGGACAGAGTGTATGGACGGGTCTATGTCCAGCTCCGGTGTGGAATCGGGGGGAGATGACCCTGCACGATATGTATTCTGCAGCGGTGCTTTCGATTTTGGCGTAAATATAGAAGGAGTAGTCGCAGCCGACGCTTTCCTGTTCTTGTTAGACATATTAATAGCCGGTATTAGATAGCTTGGAAACACACAATATTCATGGATCCACAGAGCGAATTAAAAAAACTGGGTGTGGGGGCCACACAGGGGCAGCATCAGTCCATCACTTGTGAGGCCAGAGTGTGGGGCAGTTTCTTGCGATATAATAATGCTCTTAAGCCGTAGGGGTTATGTATCCCAGTGCGGGGGTGGTGGGAATACGGAGAGGGATGAGAGGTGGGTTTGAAAATCCTAGCCTGTGGCCAGGTTTACAGGGAAGAAGATGCACCCCTGAGTGTCAGGGTGTATCCAGTCAGGGTAATGTGCCCGCACAGCGGCAATTATAAGTGCAGGGGGCCTGGGTAAGATCCGGGGAATCTCAGAGCAATCAGGGCAGAGCCAGAGACCAACCCATATATGATCCCCTTTGCAGCGGTCGGGCTAATGTACCTGCAGCTTCACAGGCTGTCAAAGGGCTGCTGGAATAATAAAGATGCCCACCTCAGCTGGGCTGTAGCTACCACAGGAGCGTAGGCAGTGCTTACCCCACCAGGTGACCTCGGCTGCGGGCTTCACTGAAAACTCCCTCTCCCCAGCCGGCAGCAGGCTCCTGCAGAGGGTGGTCATGGTGGATGCCTTCCACACAGATCCAGGGGCCGTGCAGCGCTGGTGCTGCGGCTCCGACTTCCGGCGGGAGATGCAGGCGCCGCTCGTCAGGGCGGGAGTGTGCTCCTCCGAGCCTCCACTGCTCCATCCAGTGATGGCAAGGTGCGAGGCTCCCCAGGTACTTCAGACGGGGCACCGCACCGCTGGAATCACCGGCGTCCAGCGCAAGCGAGGGTCTCCGCGGCAACTTCTGGTCCGGCTCCTAGGAAATTGAGGTCCCGGCTTCTATCCCGGCGCAGGCCGCAACCCGCACGGGCACCTAGAGTGTCCGCCGGCTCCGCAGCGGGCACCGGGCAGTTGCTGCCAAGCA
Organism: Pseudophryne corroboree; assembly: GCF_028390025.1. NCBI lineage: Eukaryota > Metazoa > Chordata > Amphibia > Anura > Myobatrachidae > Pseudophryne > Pseudophryne corroboree. The sequence goes on along the minus strand of NC_086452.1, from coordinate 189,049,599 downwards.
AGGGGAACACAGGGGTGGTCTCCGAAGTCGTGTGGGGTGGCTAAAAGAGGGCAAAAACCCGGCTTGTTGTAGGAGCTGTGAAGCCACACATCCGTCCTGTTGCACGGCTAGCCGCACACCCCTGTATTTGGAGTGTTAATTTGTTGTATTGGTGCAGACTTTAATTAACAAACATCAAACTTGTCCGTCATCACATTTCAACCAAAATTCAGTGTACTGTGTACTTAGTGGCAGTTTGCATAGTACATGGTATCAGACACAGTGGGCGGGATTCAAATCTTGCAGCTGCCCTCCCACCCCAATCGCACCCACCGGCAGTATACAAATGTTACTGCCGATGGGTGCGATATCAGCATTTCAGCTCGCCACCCCTGGGGTGGTGAGCTAAAATGCACGAAAAGTGACCAATTTGGACGCCCAAACGGGACTTTTCGCGATCGCGCCCATGACTTTAGTCGGGTTTAGCTGCTTTACGCTGCTAAACCCGTCTCTTATGGGCGCGATCAGCGCAATAACAGGGGGCCTTAGAATATCGCCCGCGATCTCCCGTGACTTTAGACGGGAGATCAGGGGTAATAAAAGATTTGAATAACACCCAGTGTTTCAGATGTGCTACGCTGGAAAACCCATAATTAAAAGAGAAACCAGTGCAAGCTAATTGAAGCAACATTTAATCTCTGGCCAAAAAACCCCCCAACATATTTTGGGCCGCTTGCCCACTGCATTTGATACCTACGCCAACACTGCTTTATCAGTGGCTTATGTGTTTGTGAGGTTAATAAATGTGTTTTATGTTTGCAAAAGTTTTGTTGTGATGTTGGACTAGTGTGTGTTTGTTGGGCCACATCACACAGGTTCACACAAATGTACTTTCAGACTATTTATACTTCATTGTGTAAGTAATATGTGTGTGTTTTCTAGTGTTGTTTTATACAGTTGGTATGTAGGGCCATGTTTGTGTTCTCTCCATTTAGTCATGCGTAGCACTTTCCTGAGTGCACATGCCTATTTGCCAATATTGTATGTATAATAGCTGTGGGTCTTTTGTTTGTTTTTTTGTTGGCTTTAGCTGTTCCAATTATTTTAAAATTACAAGCACACAAAATTAAAAGGTGTTTTTTTCAAAACTAATAATGTAACAAATGCTTAGCACATGCATTGTTCAGTTTAATATTTTTTTTAATTTGTTGTTGTTTTTCCGTAGTACAGTGTTGCCAAAGAAAAAAACTGGCCGACCTCCAGTCAGTCTTACGACATCGGATGATGATGATGCTGTGGCAGCAGGTAAAGTGCCCATTGTAGTGTATGTTTTGTTTGTTAAGGAATGCTACTACAATATTTGTGTTTTTACGAATAGGTCCTTCAACACAAGGCACTGCGACCAGAAGAGCACAAAAAGCGGCCACAGGTGGCACCCAAGAGACCAAGGTCGGATATCCAGTCCAAAACACAGGAAGTTCCACCACCACAAATATTATCAATAGTCTCTTCCATACCCCCACGGCAAATTTTGGACACTCCACCAAGACTCCAACCACACTCCCCTCATCTGGATGGTGAGTAGGAAACTAAAATGTAATAAGTGATTTGTCATCTGTAAATGAGGCACATTTTTACATTCGTAAACTGAAGACACAGCACAACCAACAATACGTACAGAAGAACATCAACCACAAAATGGCAACAAAGTGGAAGGTAGATTTCGACATCCATTAAATGTATGTGTGTCCACTTCAGCCATACAGTAGAAGATTGTCTGGAAGATGCTGCAACAGAAACAGATGGCCAAGTTTGCCAAAGAGTAAGGCTGTAAACATTGTTGTGTGTTGATGCTTTTACATACATTAGTTTCAACATGCAAAATCATATTGTTGTTTTTTTTTTGGCTCACACTAAAAAGATGAACTTTGTTAAACAACTGACACATTTCTCGTGGAGTACGTAGGATATAACAAACAAATAATGTTGTTGCTCTTACATTGATAGAACCAGCAAACCAACAATGAGAGAGGCATTTCCAGCCTTTAAAAGCAGTAGTGATGTTGTGGCAATTCAGATTATATACAATATGCATTCACATGTGTGGCGTGGCCTTTGTTTTACCAGCATTTGTAAAACAGATATGGCTAGCTAACCCAAAATGCTTTGTCCTTCCAGATTCAACTAACGACCCCAGCAGCCCTCCAACACAGCAGCAAGACAGTGAAATAGAGGAGACATTTGTCTTACAACTTCAGCCAATCACTGAAGCAAACACACCCCAGCACTTGTGACTACTCCTCCCCCGCAACACACACCACCACCACAACAGAGCCCAACACCAGTAGCCCAAGGCCCGGATCAAGTGTTTTGTGACAATTGGGCGACACAGCAGGCCACTAACCAGGACTGCCTGCATAGACAGACCCAAATTTTAGCAAGCCTGCCTAATCACCTCAGGAGAATAAGCCGCAATATAAGCCGACAAAACGAACCCACCACGAGAATAGCAAACACCATGGAAATCATGCGGGCAGACATGACACAAGTAATGGGCAACTTACAACGCCTGATGGATGAGCAGCACAGACAACAACAAAGCTATCTAAACATTTTGGAAACAAATCAAATGCTCATTGAAACAATATCACGCATCATGGAGAATCACACTGCAGCAACACGGGAACTCAATGCCACACTCACCAACATCAATGAAACACTCCGTTCCCAGCAGCAACACCAACAAATCACCAGTTCAGGAACAACAACTCCACTTGTCTTGCCAATGTCCTCACCACCAAGGCGCTCCACCAGAACACGCCCACACAACAGTGGTAAAGGCAAAGCAGCATCCAAGTAGCCGGCACACAAAAAATAACATACAGAAGTAGTGTTTTCTGTTTTGTATCCAATAACCAAAGAATTAATAACTGTATGATGGACACTATAGATTGTCCTGTTAGCAGCTTCAAACGTTACAAAACATCTTTAATTAACCGTAAACTAAGATTACAAGTGCAGTTGGTCTTCTGACCATTTTATGACTAAAAAGTATCCACAGCTCTATAATAATGGGACTGATGCTGAGCTGAACACAAGTCAACTGTAATTGCCCCCGACTTTTGTGCAAGGAACTAATGCAGAACTGTATGCATCTCTGCGAGAAGAGCAAACCGATCCTTATAATTGGTTTGATACTTATTATTATAATCAGTATGCGCTTATACCAGCCCTATCCACATGCAAAAGATCAGTCTATAAACAGGCGAAATTCCAGGATTCTCCAGGATTTGGGGGCAACCCTCCAAGAAGATTTTCCCCTCACGCAGATTCCGGCAACATACAGACCTGTCAGTCTTAGCGTGGAGAGCTGCGCTCCACCTCAGTTCAACGAACCAGTGTTCCTGGGAGCGTCAGGCCCCTCTCACCCACTGGCACTGCACGACTGCATTTAACAGCCTCTCTGTAGCTGCTGAGCACAGCTTGGCATAGGCGGCATCTGCATCCGCACCGCAGGGCGCCGGCATTTTTGGTAAAGTTATTTACACTGTCCCCCCCCCCGCTTCCCTAATTTACTTGATGTGTCTTATATACCACTCCTCATGAGCTGCTCAATTTAGCATCAGCGGTGCAAGTGGGCGGGTACGGGTGGGTATGGCGTACCCTTAAGAATTTAGCCATGGGTACGCCGTACCCACGCCGATGGGCCATCTCTCCATCCGCTGATCACCGCTGCTCACCGTCCCTGGATGAGGGGAGGAGAGCGCTCTCCTGCCCCTCGGTGTCTTCCTTCAATTCAGCGCCGGCCCGTGAAACAATCAGAGCTTGCGGACCAGCAGCCAAGGCTGCCAGATCGCGAGCTTTGATTGGCTCACGGATCGGCGCTGAATTGAAGAAATACACCCGCACTGACTGAGGGGCGGGGCAGGAGAGGCGCAGCCTGTGCTCTCCTCCCCTGGCACACAGGACAGCAGCAGCGGTGAGCAGCAGGGGAAGGGGGAGCATGTATACCTGGCACTGGAGGCATATCTGGCACTGCGGGGGACATGTGTATCTGGCACTGGGGGCATATCTGACACTGAGGGCATATCTGCACTGGGGGAACATGTATCCCTGGCACTGGGGGCATATTTGGTACTGAGGGCATATCTGGCACTGCGGGGGACATGTGTATCTGGCACTGGGGGCATATCTGGCACTGGGGGGACATGTGTATCTGGCACTGGGGGCATATCTGGCACTGCGGGGACATGTGTATCTGGCACTGGGGGCATATCTGGCACTGGGGGGACATGTGTATCTGGCACTGGGGGGACATGTGTATCTGGCACTGGGAGCATATCTTGCATTGCGGGGACATGTGTATCTGGCACTGGGGGCATATCTGGCACTGGGGGGACATGTGTATCTTGCACTGTGGCCATATCTGGCACTGCAGGGACATGTGTATCTAGCACTGGGGTCATATCTGACACTGAGGGCATATCTGGCACTGGGGGGACATGTGTATCTGGCACTGGGGGCATTTCTGTATCTGGCACTGGGAGCATATCTGGCATTGTGGGGGATTTCTGTATCTGGCACTCAGGGGCAATGTATATCTGACACAGTGGGGGCATTTGTGTATCTGGCACTGTGAGGCAATGTATATCTGACACAGTGGGGGCATTTGTGTATCTGGCACTGTGAGGCAATGTATATCTGGCACTCTGGGTGCACATTTGTGTATCTGGCACTATGGGGCAATGTGTATCTGGCACTCTGGGGGCATTTGTGTATCTGGCACTGTGAGGCAATGTATATCTGGCACTCTTGGGGCATTTGTGTATCTGACACAGTGAGGCAATGTGTATCTGGCACTGTGGGGCAATGTATATCTGGCACTGTGGGGTGACGTGTATCTGGCACTATTGGGGTCATATATGTATCTGCCCCTTCCCCCATATGTATATCATGCCCCTATTTTCATTGGCCACACCCCACGTGGCATATGGCCACACCCAATTTTTTGGGCTCACGCACACAGTACCTATAAGACACTTTTTCTACTTGCACCACTGTTTACCATCCACTGGACTTGTCACACACTTGTGCAAGTTATGCTCTATTTTCAGCTATTTTCTCTTCTCTTCCAATTTCATGTGCACTTCTGATTTAGGTGTGGCATCCTCCTGTGTCATTATGTCATAGCCATAAGTATAAGTCTTGTTCCTCACACGTTGTGCAATGTCTCTTTAAAGATGTGGAGTATCACTCCATTGTGTGGTGGAGAATCATAAACGAAAAACAAAAATAGAAAATGATGGTATAGTATGTCTCCATTAGTCAAACACCCATGTAGACAGACCATAGAAAATTCCAAGGTGCATACCAAACTGCTCTTGACATTTTTCTAAATTTGGTGTATTTCTATTAAAATACATATTTACTATTTTACAAATATGATACATCATTTTATTTACATTATCATTGCTTGGTGTCGGGGGGCTTGGGGGGAGGGATTGGGATTGGGGGGGTGGATCTCCAGGAATCGATGATGCATGAGGTGGCAACCCTAGCTGTGTGAAACCACATAAACGGACTGTGCATCGGCAAACCATAATTCTTGTTCTTCAGAATGAGGCATATTACTGTGACTAGCCCATATTCCCATGTTGGAGACATCGCAATCTGCTTGAGGTCAGCTGGCCCCTCACAACATAAGCACAAAAATGTGTGAAGCTATCAGTCAGTGCCAAGTGCCGGACTAATCTCTGTGATGAACTGTACAAATATAGGCACACATTCAGAGGCGGAACTACCGGCAGTGCAAGCAGTGCGTTGCACTGGGGCCCGCCTCTGTTCAGGGGCCCAAGCATGTAATGAGTCAAACTGACTCATTACATGCCGCTGTGCGCTGCGGGCAACCGCTGCCCGCAGCGCACAGCCGCCCGGAGAGAGAGGAGAGGAGCGGCGCGCACTGCAGCGGTACGGGGTAAGGTGGAGGACGGAGGTGAAGGAGGGAGCCGCAGCAGCGCTTTGTTACTGGTGGAGGCGCTGCTGCTGCTGCTGCTCCTCTGCTTCACTATAGGCTGTCTCTGAGAACAGCCTATAGTGAAGCAGAGGGGCAGCAGCAGCAGCGCCTCCACCAATAACACAGCACTGCTGCGGCTCCCTCCTCCACCTCCCTCCTCCTTCTTCTCTACTGCCCGGGAAGCTGCACAAGGAGCCTGAGCCAACAGAGAGGGTAAGTATAATTTTTCTTTCTTTCTTTCTTTCTTTCTTTCTTTCTTTCTTTCTTTCTTTCTTTCTTTCTTTCTTTCTTTCTTTCTTTCTTTCTTTCTTTCTTTCTTTTTTCTTTCTTTCTTTCTTTCTTTCTTTCTCTTTCTTTTTTTATTTGTTGGGACTGCCTGCCGCAATGTGTAAAAAGGGGGAATCAGCCTGCGGCAATGTGTAAAAAGGGGGGACTGCCTGCCACTATGTATAAAAATGGGGAATCTGCCTGCCGCTATGTATAAAAATGGGGAATCTGCCTGCCGCAATGTATAAAAAGGGGGAATCTGCCTGCCGCAATGTAAAAATGGGGAATCTGCCTGCCGCAATGTGTAAAAAGGGGGAATCAGCCTGCCGCAATGTGTAAAAATGGGGAATCTGCCTGCCGCTATGTATAAAAATGGTGAATCTGCCTGCGCTATGTGTAAAAAGGTAGAATCTGCCTGCCGTAATGTGTAAAAAGGGCACGCTGTCTGCCGTTATGTGTAAAAAGTGTATGCTGTCTGCCGTAATGTGTAAAATGGGGATGCTGTCTGCCGTTATGTGTAAAAAGTGTATGCTGTCTGCCGTAATGTGTAAAATGGGGACGCTGTCTGCCGTAATGTGTAAAAAGTGCACGCTGTCTGCCGCTATGTGTAACGAGGGCACGCTGTCTGCCATTATGTGTAAAAAGTGTATGCTGTCTGCCGTAATGTGTAAAAAGGGGATGCTGTCTGCCGCTATGTGTAACGAGGGCACGCTGTCTGCCATTATGTGTAAAAAGTGTATGCTGTCTGCCGTAATGTGTAAAATGGGGACGCTGTCTGCAGTAATGTGTAAAAAGTGCACGCTGTCTGCCGCTATGTGTAACGAGGGCACGCTGTCTGCCGTTATGTGTAAAAAGTGCACGCTGTCTGCCGTTATGTGTAAAAAGGGGAATCTGTTCGCTGTAAGGTGTAAAAGGGTCTCTACCTGGTGTAGTGGTGCTACTGTGCGGCGTAATTTGAAGAATGGAGACTACTGTGCACCGTTTTATGAATTGGTATTATTTTGTGGACACACCCCTTCCCCACGAAGCCACGCCACTATGTATTTTTGCGCGCGCCTACGGCGCGCACTGCCCACGGGGTGGACTTGGATGGGATGGGGGGGGGGGGCCCAAAGCATTTTGTCGCACCTGGGCCCACCGCTTGCTTATTCCGCCACTGCACACATTAGTATAAATTAGGAGAAAACGGCTGTTGCAGGACGCTATGTATTCTTCCTGGGTTGTAAATGATTTCCATAGACTTTAACAGATGAGCCTTTTTTTAGAACAAGCAGAGGTAGGTGGATCCATTACAATAAACATTGAAAGACAGCTTAAGATATAAAAAATTTTTAAGGTTGACTTCAGCTTAAGCTTTAAGTTTTCTACAGTGCCTGGTTCATGTTTCGTGTCTTCACTTTCCGAAGTCTTCCCTCATTACATCATTTATGCACCAATGACTACAGTACAGAAATGCCTGTTGCCAATGACTGCTTTATTATTAGTGGCTAATATAATGCTACTGACATACAACAGAGTGTCTGAACCTGCAGCTAGAATTGTTATTCCACTATCTCTTTTATAATGGGTTTTCAAATACAAATTATATTGCAAGCCCATTTGGGCAGGGCCATCTTTACCTGTTTCTTGCATACCTCCCAACATCATGAATGAAGGGGTCGGGACTTCTTGCACGGCAAAAGGCACATGCTCCCGAAAAGGGGGTATGGCCTCTTTGAAGAGGGGGTATGGCTTCACGGCGATAGCGAGACTCCGCTCCCCATATTCCGTCACTGTGGGGGCATGCCCAGTGCTTTATGAGATGCTCCCATTCCCTCCATCTCTATTCACCGCTGCTCTGCCTTCCAACTGCCCCCCCTCCCCCACCGCTGTACATAATATGTTTGTGTCGTGACTCTATAATTGAACAGTTTTCCCTAATACCTGTATGTCAGTCATTTAATTTAACTAATGAAATGCCACCGATGTAGCAAAAGTAATCCATTTAACATTTTTTTAGAACATGTCCAAACTAGGTTAAACCATGGCAACTAAAAGAAGCAGTCACTTTTACCATTAATCTCTGTCTACAATTCATCAATTCCTTTCTTACATGGCAGCACAAATGCTTTTTCTCCGTGAAAGTGGGCTTGCAGGTGTTGAAGACTGGACAGTTCCTATACTGCCAATGGAATATATTCTCCACCTTCAGTTTCTCTTTTATGTGACACAAACCTAATGAAAAAAGATTAGGGGTAAAAAGAATCAAACATTTCCCACCTTTATGAATCAAATATTTCCCACCTTCAAAAATGATATTGCAGTTATAAGTAGTGATCAGCGGGTTCGGTTTCTACGAAACCGAACCCCCCCAAACTTCACCTTTTTCACACGGGTCCGAGGCATGTTAGAACCTTCCCGCCTTGCTCGGCTAACCCGAGCGCGCCCGAACGTCATCATCCCGCTGTCGGATTCTCGCGAGATTCGGATTCTATATAAGCAGCCGTGCGTCGCCTCCATTTTCACTCGTGCATTGGAGATGATAGGGAGAGGACGTGGCTGGCGTCCTCTCCGGTTATTGTAGAAGTTGATTGGTTTACTTTATTTCTTATTTGTGGGGAGGATTGGGGAGCAGCTGTTAGGAGGAGTACAGTGCAGAGTTTTGCTGATAAGTGACCACCAGTTTTTATCCGTTCTCTGCCTGAAAAAAACGCTCCATACCATATCTGTGCTCAGTGTGCTGCATGATATATCTGTGCTGAGTGCTCACACTGCTTAATTGTGGGGACTGGGGAGCAGCTATAGCAGGAGTACAGTGCAGAGTTTTGCTGACAGTGACCACCAGTATACGTTGTCTGCCTGAAAAATACTCCATATCTGTGCTCACAGTGTGCTGCTTTATTGTGGGGACTGGGGACCACCAGTATAATTAATATTATATAGGAGTAGTACAGTGCAGAGTGCACTGCTGTACCTACCTCTGTGTCGTCACTCGTCATCCATTAAGTATACTATCCATCTGCATTGTATAACTGTGGTGCATTTTAGACTAGTTTAGCAGATTGCTGACAGTGTCCACCAGTATACTATATATAGCAGTACGGTAGGCCACTGCTGTGTACCTACCTCTGTGTCGTCACTCGTCATCCATTAAGTATACTATCCATCTACATTCTATACCTGTGGTGCATTTTAGACAGTTTTGCAGTTTGCTGACAGTGTCCACCAGTATACTATATATAGCAGTACGGTAGGCCACTGCTGTGTACCTACCTCTGTGTCGTCACTCGTCATTCATTAAGTATACTATCCATCTACATTGTATACCTGTGGTGCATTTTAGACAGTTTTGCAGTTTGCTGACAGTGTCCACCAGTATACTATATATAGCAGTACAGTAGGCCACTGCTGTGTACCTACCTCTGTGTCGTCACTCGTCATCCATTAAGTATACTATCCATCTACATTCTATACCTGTGGTGCATTTTAGACAGTTTTGCAGTTTGCTGACAGTGTCTACCAGTATACTATATATAGCAGTACGGTAGGCCACTGCTGTGTACCTACCTCTGTGTCGTCACTCGTCATCCATTAAGTATACTATCCATCTACATTCTATACCTGTGGTGCATTTTAGACAGTTTTGAAGTTTACTGACAGTGTCCACCAGTATACTATATATAGCAGTACGGTAGGCCACTGCTGTGTACCTACCTCTGTGTCGTCACTCGTCATCCATTAAGTATACTATCCATCTACATTCTATACCTGTGGTGCATTTTAGACAGTTTTGCAGTTTGCTGACAGTGTCCACCAGTATACTATATGTAGCAGTACGGTAGGCCACTGCTGTGTACCTACCTCTGTGTCGTCACTCGTCATCCATTAAGTATACTATCCATCTACATTCTATACCTGTGGTGCACTTTAGACAGTTTTGCAGTTTGCTGACAGTGTCCACCAGTATACTATATATAGCAGTACGGTAGGCCACTGCTGTGTACCTACCTCTGTGTCGTCACTCGTCATCCATTAAGTATACTATCCATCTACATTGTATACCTGTGGTGCATTTTAGACAGTTTTGCAGTTTGCTGGCAGTGTCCACCAGTATACTATATATAGCAGTACGGTAGGCCACTGCTGTGTACCTACCTCTGTGTCGTCACTCGTCATCCATTAAGTATACTATCCATCTACATTCTATACCTGTGGTGCATTTTAGACAGTTTTGAAGTTTGCTGACAGTGTCCACCAGTATACTATATATAGCAGTTCGGCAGGCCACTGCTGTGTACCTACCTCTGTGTCGTCATTCGTCATCCATTAAGTATACTATCCATCTACATTGTATACCTGTGGTGCATTTTAGACAGTTTTGCAGTATGCTGACAGTGTCCACCAGTATACTATATATAGCAGTACGGTAGGCCACTGCTGTGTACCTACCTCTGTGTCGTCACTCGTCATCCATTAAGTATACTATCCATCTACATTCTATACCTGTGGTGCATTTTAGTTTTGCGCAGTAAATATAGTAGTAGGCCATTGCTATTGATACTGGCATATAATTCCACACATTAAAAAATGGAGAACAAAAATGTGGAGGTTAAAGGGAAAGATCAAGATCCACTTCCACCTCGTGCTGAAGCTGCTGCCACTAGTCATGGCCGAGACGATAAAATGCCATCAACGTTGTCTGCCAAGGCCGATGCCCAATGTCATAGTAGAGAGCATGTAAAATTCAAAACACAAAAGTTTAGTAAAATGACCCAAAAATCAAAATTAAAAGCGTCTGAGGAGAAGCGTAAACTTGCCAATATGCCATTTACGACACGGAATGGCAAGGAACGGCTGAGGCCCTGGCCTATGTTCATGGCTAGTGGTTCAGCTTCAAATGAGGATGGAAGCACTCATCCTCTCGCTAGAAAAAATAAAAGACTTAAGCTGGCAAAAGCACAGCAAAGAACTGTGCGTTCTTCAAAATCACAAATCCCCAAGGAGAGTCCAATTGTGTCGGTTGCGATGCCTGACCTTCCCAACACTGGACGGGAAGAGCTTGCGCCTTCCACCATTTGCACACCCCCTGCAAGTGCTGGAAGGAGCACCCGCAGTCCAGTTCCTGATAGTCAAATTGAGGATGTCACTGTTGAAGTACACCAGGATGAGGATATAGGTGTTGCTGGCGCTGGGGAGGAAATTGACAAGGAGGATTCTGATGGTGAGGTGGTTTGTTTAAGTCAGGCACCCGGGGAGACACCTGTTGTCCGTGGGAGGAATATGGCCCTTGACATGCCTGGTCAAAATACAAAAAAAATCAGCTCTTCGGTGTGGAATTATTTCAACACAAATGCGGACAACAGGTGTCAAGCCGTGTGTTGCCTTTGTCAAGCTGTAATAAGTAGGGGTAAGGACGTTAACCACCTCGGAACATCCTCCCTTATACGTCACCTGCAGCGCATTCATCATAAGTCAGTGACAAGTTCAAAAACTTTGGGTGACAGCGGAAGCAGTCCACTGACCACTAAATCCCTTCCTCTTGTAACCAAGCTCCTGCAAACCACACCACCAACTCCCTCAGTGTCAATTTCCTCCTTACCCAGGAAAGCCAATAGTCCTGCAGGCCATGTCACTGTCAAGTCTGACGAGTCCTCTCCTGCCTGGGATTCCTCCAATGTATCCTTGAGTGTAACGCCTACTGCTGCTGGCGCTGCTGTTGTTGCTGCTGGGAGTCGATCGTCATCCCAGAGGGGCAGTCGGAAGACCACTTGTACTACTTCCAGTAAGCAATTGACTGTCCAACAGTCCTTTGCGAGGAAGATGAAATATCACAGTAGTCATCCTGCTGCAAAGCGGATAACTGAGGCCTTGGCAGCCTGGGCGGTGAGAAACGTGGTTCCGGTATCCATCGTTAATTCAGAGCCAACTAGAGACTTAATTGAGGTACTGTGTCCCCGGTACCAAATACCATCTAGGTTCCATTTCTCTAGGCAGGCGATACCGAAAATGTACACAGACCTCAGAAAAAGACTCACCAGTGTCCTAAAAAATGCAGTTGTACCCAATGTCCACTTAACCACGGACATGTGGACAAGTGGAGCAGGGCAGACTCAGGACTATATGACTGTGACAGCCCACTGGGTAGATGTATTGCCTCCCGCAGCAAGAACAGCAGCGGCGGCACCAGTAGCAGCATCTCGCTAACGCCAACTCGTTCCTAGGCAGGCTACGCTTTGTATCACCGCTTTCCAGAATAGGCACACAGCTGAAAACCTCTTACGGCAACTGAGGAAGATCATCGCAGAATGGCTTACCCCAATTGGACTTTCCTGGGGATTTGAGACATCGGACAACGCCAGCAATATTGTGCGTGCATTACATCTGGGCAAATTCCATCACGTCCCATGTTTTGCACATACCTTGAATTTGGTGGTGCAGAATTATTTAAAAAACGATAGGGGCGTGCAAGAGATGCTGTCGGTGGCCCGAAGAATTGCGGGCCACTTTCGGCATTCATGCACCGCGTACAGAAGACTGGAGCACCACCAAACATTCCTCAACCTGCCCTGCCATCATCTGAAGCAAGAGGTGGTAACGAGGTGGAATTCAACCCTCTATATGCTTCAAAGGATGGAGGAGCAGCAAAAGGCCATTCAAGCCTATACATCTGGCCACGATATAGGCAAAGGAGGTGGAATGCACCTGACTCAAGCGCAGTGGAGAATGATTTCAACGTTGTGCAAGGTTCTGCAACCCTTTGAACTTGCCACACGTGAAGTCAGTTCAGACACTGCCAGCCTGAGTCAGGTCATTCCCCTCATCAGGCTTTTGCAGAAGAAGCTGGAGACATTGAAGGAGGAGCTAAAACAGAGCGATTCCGCTAGGCATGTGGGACTTGTGGATGGAGCCCTTAATTCGCTTAACCAGGATTCACGGGTGGTCAATCTGTTGAAATCAGAGCACTACATTTTGGCCACCGTGCTCGATCCTAGATTTAAAACCTACGTTGTATCTCTCTTTCCGGCAGACACAAGTCTGCAGAGGTTCAAAGACCTGCTGGTAAGAAAATTGTCAAGTCAAGCGGAACGTGACCCGTCACCATCTCCTCCTTCACATTCTCCCGCAACTGGGGGTGCGAGGAAAAGGCTAAGAATTCCGAGCCCACCCGCTGGCGGTGATGCAGGGCAGTCTGGAGCGAGTGCTGACATCTGGTCCGGACTGAAGGATCTGCCAACGATTACTGACATGTCGTCTACTGTCACTGCATATGATTCTCTCACCATTGAAAGAATGGTGGAGGATTATATGAGTGACCGCATCCAAGTAGGCACGTCAGACAGTCCGTACGTATACTGGCAGGAAAAAGAGGCAATTTGGAGGCCCTTGCAGAAACTGGCTTTATTCTACCTAAGTTGCCCTCCCTCCAGTGTGTACTCCGAAAGAGTGTTTAGTGCAGCCGCTCACCTTGTCAGCAATCGGCGTACGAGGTTACTTCCAGAAAATGTGGAGAAGATGATGTTCATTAAAATGAATTATAATCAATTCCTCCGTGGAGACATTCACCAGCAGCAATAGCCTCCAGAAAGTACACGGGGACCTGAGATGGTGGATTCCAGTGGGGATGAATTAATAATCTGTAAGAAGGGGGATGTACACAGTGAAAGGGGTGAGGAATCGGAGGATGATGATGAGGTGGACATCTTGCCTCTGTAGAGCCAGTTTGTGCAAGGAGAGATTGATTGCTTCTTTTTTGGTGGGGGCCCAAACCAACCAGTCATTTCAGTCACAGTCGTGTGGCAGATCCTGTCACTGAAATGATGGGTTCGTTAAAGTGTGCATGTCCTGTTTATACAACATAAGGGTGGGTGGGAGGGCCCAAGGACAATTCCATCTTGCACCTCTTTTTTCTTTCATTTTCCTTTGCATCATGTGCTGTTTGGGGACAATTTTTTGGAAGGGCCATCCTGCCTGACACTGCAGTGCCACTCCTAGATGGGCCAGGTGTTTGTGTCGGCCACTTGTGTCGCTTAGCTTAGTCACAAAGCCACCTTGGTGCGCCTATTTTTTTCTTTGCATCATGTGCTGTTTGGGGACAATTTTTTGGAAGGGCCATCCTGTCTTGATTGACACTGCAGTGCCACTCCTAGATGGGCCAGGTGTTTGTGTCGGCCACTTGTGTCGCTTAGCTTAGTCACACAGCGACCTTGGTGCGCCTCTTTTTTTCTTTGCATCATGTGCTGTTTGGGGACAATTTTTTGGAAGGGCCATCCTGTCTTGATTGACACTGCAGTGCCACTCCTAGATGGGCCAGGTGTTTGTGTCGGCCACTTGTGTCGCTTAGCTTAGTCACACAGCCACCTTGGTGCGCCTCTTTTTTTCTTTGCATCATGTGCTGTTTGGGGTGTATTTTTTTGAAGGGCCATCCTGCCTGACACTGCAGTGCCACTCCTAGATGGGCCAGGTGTTTGTGTCGGCCACTTGTGTCGCTTAGCTTAGTCACACAGCCACCATGGTGCGCCTCTTTTTTTCTTTGCATCATGTGCTGTTTGGGGACTATTTTTTTGAAGGGCCATCCTGCCTGACACTGCAGTGCCACTCCTAGATGGGCCAGGTGTTTGTGTCGGCCACTTGTGTCGCTTAGCTTAGCCATCCAGCGACCTCGGTGCAAATTTTAGGACTAAAAATAATATTGTGAGGTGTGAGGTGTTCAGAAAAGACTGGAAATGAGTGGAAATTATGGTTATTGAGGTTAATAATACTATGGGATCAAAATGACCCCCAAATTCTATGATTTAAGCTGTTTTTTAGGGTTTTTTGAAAAAAAACACCCGAATCCAAAACACACCCGAATCCGACAAAAAAATTTCATTGAGGTTTTGCCAAAACGCGTCCGAATCCAAAACACGGCCGCGGAACCGAACCCAAAACCAAAACGCAAAAAATTTCCGGTGCACATCACTAGTTATAAGCCTTTTTATAAAAGCATGCTATAGTGTATGGCCCCATTTAAGAACGAGTCATAATACCATTTTTAGCACTTACTACAGGGGTTGTATCCTCATTACAGTATTCACCAAGCAGCAGTAAACTAAGATTACCGCTGTTTATCACTGTATCGCTTGCACCATCCAGGCACTGCTGGGTCCCTGACGGGTAAAACAGTCCTATGGATGACTGGCCGTCACACATGGGCATGACACAGAAGACCATGGCTGGCAGCGGTAGGCTGCCAGTAACAGCAAAGAAGATGCCATAGAGGAGGAGGACATCACTGGACCTCACCTGAGGGGTAAGTTATGTTAACCACCAACAACATATTAGTTATTATCACTTTGATTATACTAATCAAAATATGCCACTGGTATAAGCAGTTGTTGTTAAATGGGTCCCACAGTTTGTTTGTTTTTTTACAGTGCCAGATTTAAGCCACATGGGTTTGGGGATGAAAATTACAGTGGGCTTATTGTGAGAATTGATACGGATATCACCAGTGATGTGTGGGTGTGTCATGATGGGAGAAGGGGAATGGAGGCAACAGGAAGTCAACAAGGTTTTGCTTTTTAAATGAATGTTGCTTTAAAACATTGTGCTGACACACCCAAATTTAGCCAACATCTGCATCTCATAAATTATTACATTTCTCCCTGAGAGTTATATTGTGTAGTCTCCAGCTACACATAGAATAGCAAGAGATTAGTTATTTGTTTCCCTCAGTGACATGCGGTGAGGTGAGGCAGAGCCTTTCCTGTCATACTAACTATATACAGTATATTAAATGAAAAATACAAAGAATATATTAGAAATGTCATCTTTATATTATTCTAGTAATCTTTATAGTCAAAACTGTGGAGCAAAAAGTCTATGGCAGGTGAGGCAGTGCCTCACCTCGATTCCTTTTCCGCACATCTCTGATCAAAACTGACCAAATGTCCAGCTCTATATACTGCTGCACCTGTGTACAATGCCCACATGAACCCTTTGGCTCATATATTGTGTGTAAATTGGCTCTGGTACTAGCCAGTGCCTCCTGAGCCATTTACCTCATTTTTCCTCTTAAACTTCCAAGGCCAGGGGTGTGGCATTTTAGTAAAAAAAAATCATTGCCCTCGACTATTGCCCCTATATATTCTGATACGGATGGGCACTTTGTGATCTTTCAGATATCAGTGCTCACTGAAAAGTTTATTTTTTGCAATGTGTATGCTCCAAATTCCTACTCGAAAGGTTTCTTCCAGCGACTTTTGTCTAAATGGTAGCCGTATGTAGACTCTCACTTATTTTTAGGTGAGGACATGAACATGGTTGCCTCTCCTATCATGGATAGATCTTCATGTTCTCGACGTTTTCCATTTACACCCCCATTAGGGATCAGTTATATTTTAGACCAGTTACACTTTGTTGATTGCTGGATGGTGTTGCATCCAACTGACAGGGATTAAACTTCTTTATTTGCAGCCAATGGGACTATGGGGTACATTTACTAAGCAGTGATAAGAGTGGAGAAGTGAGCCAGTGGAGAAATTTCCCCATCAACCAATCAGCACTGAAGTAACATCTATAATTTGCATACTATAAAATGATACAGAGCTGCTGATTGGTTGATGGGGAAATTTCTCCACTGGCTCACTTCTCCACTCTTATCACTGCTTAGTAAATGTACTATGTCTCGTATTGACTATGGCCCTCATTCCGAGTTGTTCGCTCGGAGATTTTCATTGCATCGCAGTGAGAATTCTCTTAGTGCGCATGCGCAATGTTCGCACTGCGACTGCGCCAAGTAACTTTACTATGATGAAAGTAAGTTTACTCACGGCATTTTCATCGCTCCGACGTTCGCATTGTGATTGACAGGAAATGGGTGTTACTGGGCGGATGCACGGCGTTTTAGGGGCGTGTGGCTGGAAACGCTACCGTTTCCGGAAAAAACGCAGGAGTGGCCGGAGAAACGGTGGGAGTGCCTGGGCGAACGCTGGGTGTGTTTATGACGTCAGCCAGGAACGAAAAGCACTGAACTGATCGCACAGGCAGAGTAAGTCTGAAGCTACTCAGAAACTGCTAACTCGTTTGTAATCGCAATATTGCGCGTACGTCGGTCGCAATTTTAAGAAGCTAAGATTCACTCCCAGTAGGCGGCGGCTTAGCGTGTGTAACTCTGCTACATTCGCCTTGCGAGCGAACAACTCGGAATGAGGGCCAATGTTTCCCACTTCACTTGTTTTCTCCAAAATATTAAATTCGACATTGCTCCAGTGTGTATTTCAGATCATGCTTTAGTATGGTGCACTATTGCCATGTCTGTGGATGTGGGAGACCATTGCCAGTGGCGTTTCACTTCTTATTTAGTGGCATCATTGAAATTTAGGAATATGCTAGTGGCTAAGTGGGAGGAATTTAAACATACTAATATGGAGCACGTTACTAATCCCTTCTTATTCTGGCAAACTGCCAGAGTCGTGAGTACTAAGCCGGCGTCCCAGTTAGTGGGTCACCATCCATTATGGCGGCATGAGGGTATGGAGACGCATGGCTTCTAAATGGGGCGGACTGCGTCTCCCGACTGTATATGGACACAGACGCTGAACAGCGGACACAGTACCCAGACAATTTTATGCATATAGACACATAGAGCCAGTATAAAGAAGAGAGGGAAGACCGCGCACCATTGGAGGGGCGGGGCTTCACTATGAGTGGATCCAGCAGTTTACAGGTGCCATTTCCCCTACTGCAGCTGACACAGATGCTGACTGACAGGGATGCACAGCTCCACCAGAGAGACTCCAGATTACGCTGGAGGAAGAGAGATGCAGATGCACACTCCTAGCACTAAGAACACTGATAGTAAAAATAATTTAAATAAACTCTCACAATTAAAATGGAGTATAATTGAAGTTCTTAGCATATTTGCGCAAATGTGTGCTAAGAACTTCAATTATACTCCATTTTAATTGTGAGAGTTTATTTAAATTATTTTTACTATCAGTGTTCTTAGTGCTAGGAGTGTGCATCTGCATCTCTCTTTCTCCAGCATGGTATTAGAAGCCTCAGCATGATAGCGCCTCTTGAAATCTCTAGTATTAGGGTGTGCAGTCCAGGCCCCCCCTTTTTTAGACTCCAGATTACCTCAGCGGTACCAGGGGGTCATAGCAGGGGGGGAGTAATTATCAGTGTACTAAGTTCCTAATCTAGGTACTTAGTCTGCGACCCGGTTAAGCATGAAATTAACGATTTGGGTGCTGTGTGCTGGTTCCATAATCTCTCTGTGTCTCCCTGGAAGGGCTCTTTGTGGGTTAATTGTGCATTTAACCTTTTCCTGTGTGTGTGTGTGTGTGTGCTGCCACTGTTACAGTATGTCAGGCAAAGAGTGTGTTTCATATAAAGCACAGTGTTCCTCTTCTTCAGGAGGTTCACTACAGTGTACTCAGTGTAGTATCCCTTCCCAACAAGTGGGGCTGAACCAGCATGGCTGGACTCCATTAGGGGAATGATTTCCTCCATTTCTACTAAGTTATCTCGGAATGAGAAAGAGACGCAATACTTAAGACAGTCTATCACTGAGTTTATGAAAAAGGACTCAGTACCCAAACCAGCATCTCAGTCCCCTTCCATTTGTCTGCAAAAACATACTTTGGCCCATATCCTGCAGTCTGACTCTGATGATGAGGGGTCACAAATTGAGGATGGTGAGGTGGACTCAGAGGTGGGGGGAGGGTACTCTGTCGCAGGGAATAGAAGCTCTCATAGAAGCTATTAGAAATGTTCTGAATATCCCTGATAATATGACAGAGGAAAGTGAGGAATCTTATTTTAATATAAAAAAGAAATCCTCAGCCACTTTTCCTGTGTCAAAGGAACTAAGTTCCCTGTTTGAAGAACCGTGGGTTAATCCAGATAAGAAAATTTAAAATCCCTAAATGGTTGTTATCATCTTTTCCTTTTCCGCCTGAGGATATGAAAAATGAGAGAATCCACCGGTAGTGGATGCATCGGTCTCCAGGCTTTCACGAAAAATTGAATTGCCTGTCCTGGGTGCAGCCTCCCTAAAAGACATGGCTGACCGCAAAACTGAGACTATGCTCAAATCTTTGTATACAGCTCCAGGGGTGGCCCAGAGACCCACTATACCATGTGGGTGGATTATGCGAGCCATTGCTAAATGGTTGGGTAACCTAATTGAGGGGTTATATACCTTGCCTCAAGGGGAGATTATTTTACTCCTGCAACATACACAGAACTTTATGGTAGAAGCCATGAAGGAGATAGGCTTGCTTAATGCACGCGCTACAGCTATGGCAGTGTCTGCACGCAGGGGTCTATGGCTATGCCAGTGGACTGTAGGTGCAGACTCCAGGAAAGGCGTAGAAGGCCTACCATTCACAGGTGAGGCCTTATTTGGAGATGAACTAGACAAATGGATCTCCAAAGCTACTGCGGGTAAGTCCACATACCTACCTTCTGCAGCTCCACCAGCTAGGAAGGCCTATTCAGGATCCAACTTACAGTTGTTTTGGATGGCCAAGTTTAGGGGCAAGGCCAGAGGTTCCTCTACCGCCGCCAGAGGTGCTAGAGGTAAACCACGGAAACCAGCTACTGCCGGTTCACAGGAACAGAGTTCAGGCTCTGCTTCCTCAAAACCTTCCGCATGATGGTGGACCGCAATGCCTGGAAGACTGTCGAGTGGGAGCCCAACTAAACTTCTTTAGTCACATCTGGACAAGATCATGCCAGGATCCCTGGGTCATAGACCTTATATCCCAGGGCTATGGAGTTCCAGGAGCTCCCACCTCACAGATTCTTCAAATCAGGCTTACCAGGTTCACAAGAGGCAAGAATAACCTTACAGGACACCATTCAAAAACTGTTACAGACCCAGGTCATTGTTCCAGTTCCACCTCATCTACAAAACCAGGGTTACTATTCCAGCTTGTTTGTACTACCAAAACCTGACAGTTCAGTAAGACCGATTCTGAACCTCAAATCGTTGAACCCGTACTTACGAGTGTTCAAACTCTAGATGGAGTCTCTGAGAGTGGTGATCTCAGGTGTGGAGGATAGGGAATTTCTAGTGTCTCTGGATATCAAGGATGTGTACCTTCATATTCCAATATGGCCACCTCATCAGGATTATCTATGGTTTGCACTGCAGGACTGTCGCTAAAAGTTCCAGGCCCTGCTATTTGGTCTCTCCATGGCACCAAGGGTGTTCACCAAAGTGATGTCAGAGATGATGTTTCTACTCCGCAAACAAGGAGTGAACATAATTCCGTACCTGGACGATCTTCTGATAAAGGCACCGTCCAGGGAACAGTTGTTGGAGAACATTGGCCTCTCAACCAGACTACTCCTGGATCACGAGTGGATTCTGAACCTACCAAAATCTCACATAGAACCAAAATCCGGGAGTAGACAACTGGGAAGCAGACTTCCTCAGCAGACACAATTTGCACCCGTGGGATTGGGGCCTTCACCCGGAGGTGTTCTGGTGGTTGACACATCGGTGTGGATATCCACAAATCGACATGATGGCCTCTCGATTCAACAAGAAGCTCAAGCAGTATTGTTCCAGGTTGAGAGACCCAAAAGCAGTGGCGGTAGATACTCTGACAACTTTGTGGGTCTACCAGCTGGTGTACTTGTTTCC
The DNA here is from genome assembly GCF_028390025.1 of Pseudophryne corroboree. NCBI lineage: Eukaryota > Metazoa > Chordata > Amphibia > Anura > Myobatrachidae > Pseudophryne > Pseudophryne corroboree. The sequence goes on along the minus strand of NC_086452.1, from coordinate 189,028,723 downwards.
TCCACTTCCTCTGATCCCAAGAATTCTGAAAAGAATAAAAAGGGAAAAGGTTCAAGCAATCCTCATTGCTCCAGACTGGCCACGAAGGGCCTGGTATACGGATTTTCTCAATATGTTGCTCGAATATCCGTGGCCTCTACCCCTTCACGAGGATCTTCTGCAACAGGGCCCGTACGTTTATCAAGACTTACCGCAGCTATGTCTAAGGGCATGGAAGTTGAACGGCTGATTCTAGCCAGGAGGAGGATTCCTGATAAGGTCATCCCAACTATGATACAAGCCAGGAAGGGGGTAACGTCTAAACATTACCACCGTATCTGGAAGAAATATGTCTCTTGGTGTGAAAGCAGACAATTATCTCTGGTAGAATTCCATCTGGGACGTTTCCTGCTTTTTCTGCAGTCGGGAGTGGATGTGGGCCTACGTCTAGGCTCCATACAAGTCCAGATTTCGACCTTGTCAAACAATTGGCTTCTCTCCCTAAAGTCCAGACGTTCTTGAAAGGTGTTCTGCACATCCAACCTCCCTTTGTGCCCCCCACGGCACCTTGGGATCTTAATTTGGTGCTGCAGTTTCTCCAATCAGACTGGTTTGAACCGTTACAGGAGGTAGATGTAAAGCACCTTATGTGGAAGACCATAACACTGTTGCCCTTTGTTTCTGCAAGACGTGTGTCGGAGTTGGGGGCGTTGTCTTACAAAAGCCCCTACCTAATTTTCCATGAGGACAGAGCTGAACTCAGGACTCGTCAGCAATTTCTTCCTAAGGTGGTGTCAGCGTTTCACATAAACCAATCGGTTGTGGTTCCGGTTGTTACGGACACCTCTGCTACTTCAAAATCTTTGGATGTTGTGAGGGTTTGAAGGTGTATGTAAAGAGAACAGCTCGTCACAGGAAATCGGACTCACTGTTCGTTCTCTATGATCCCAATAAAATTGGGTGTCCTGCTTCAAAGCAGTCCATTGCACGCTGGATAAGGCTCACTATCCAGCATGCTTATTCCATGGCAGACTTGCCGGATCCTAAATCTGTAAGGGCCCTACTAGGTCGGTGGGTTCTTCTTGGGCAGCTGCCTGGGGTGTCTCGGCTTTACAGCTCTGCCTAGCAGCTACTTGGTCTGGTTCGAACACGTTTGCTAAGTTTTACAAGTTCAATACTTTGGCCTCTGAGGACCTTCAGTTTGGTCAATCAGTTCTGCAGGAACCTCAACACTCTCCCATCCGGTTTGGGAGCTTTGGTACTTCCCCATGGTACTAAATGGATTCCCAGTATTCCCTAGGATGTAAGAGAAAATAGGATTTTAATTACCTACCGGTAAATCTTCTTCTCGTAGTTCATAGGGGATACTGGGCGCCCGCCCGCTGCTTCATTCTTCCTGCACTGTTACTTGGTTAAGTAATGTTGTTTGGTTCAGCTGTTGCGGTTACTGTTTACAAGTTTTGGTTAGCATGGCTTTCCTCTTGTTATGGTTGTGCTGGTTCAAAATCTCACCACTTTCCTTTTTCTATATCCTTCTCTCAAAGTAAGTCCGTCTCCTCAGGCACAGTTTCCTAGACTGAGTCTGGTAGGAGGGGCAAAGAGGGAGGAGCCAGCACACATTATCAAACTTCTATAGTGGCCATGGCTCCTAGTGGATCTGTCTGTACCCCATGGTACTAAATGGATTCCCAGTATCCCCTACGGACTACGAGAAAAGGATTTACTGGTAGGTAATTAAAATCCTATTTTTACAAACATGGGAATAAGACTGGGCATCTATTGTCTAATTTACTACGTGGTACTAGAGCTAACAACTAGGTGATTTTATTGTGCACCAGTAAGGGGAGTTGGGAACATAAGTGTAAAGATGTTTTGGAGGTATTTTCTGACTTTTATGCCAATCTCTATGCACAACAGGACATTGATAGTGTAAAAAAAAAAGGCTTTTTATGAGGGGGTCTCTTTACATGCCATATTAAATTCACAGGCTGAGGCTCTTACGGCTCCTATTACTCTTGAATAAGTATTAGCTACAATTAAACACCTGAAACCTCTGAAGGCAACAGGCCCTGATGGTTACTCAGGGGTATTTTGTAAGATACTTGCCCCTAGGGTAGGAGATACACTGACAGGTGTGTTTAATGAGCTGATACAAGGCCGTCAGAGCCCACCATACTTTAATTCGGCCACCATTAGGGTGTTGCCGAAGCAGAGCCGTGACCTTGTGGATCATGGATCTTACCATCCAATTTCCCTCCTCAATTTTGATTATAAATTATTCACTAAGATCCTAGCTGAGTGGTTGAAATTTATATTGCCTATGGTAATTTCTAGTGATCAAGCTTTGTTCATGGGCGCCACTCTGTTGTCAATGTCTGTAAGGTGTTAGCCGCAATTCAAAAATTGGATTTAGGGGGTGGCTCAGGTGACCAGGTCATCATATTTTTGGATGCAAAAAAGGCCTTTGACCTGGTCACCTGGGATCATTTAGACAAATCTCTGAATAAATTTGGTTTCTTTTTTGTTACCATTTTACATGCTCTATACTGCTCCCTTTTTACTCAGGTTGCCAGCAATGGCTATATTTCCTCTCCTTTTTAGGCATGTAGGGACATGAGGCAGGGATGCCCCTTATCGTCTTTGCTTTGCTTTTGCTCTTGAGCCTCTGGCGATAGCCCTCAGGGCAAATCCTCTTTTTGAGGGTATCTCCATCAGTTCAACAGTGTTGAAAATATGTTTATTTGCGGATGACATGTTATTATTTGTTTCTAACTTATCTATTTCAGTTTCGATTAGTTTAGATACACTGACCACTTTTGGCTCTTTTGCAGGGTACAAGTTTAATGTTCAAAGGTCAGAGGTGTTAATGGTTAATGGTCCTAATTGTACTGAGATGCCTCAAAATTTGCTAGACAAGTTTAAGATCTCTACTCAAACTATGAAATATTTGGGGGTTTCGATCCCAGCCCACATCTCTCATCTATATAAAGTTAATTACACCCCATTTATATGCTTATTAGATAATTTTAAAAACTTACCACTTTCCCTATTGGGGCGAGCAGCGGTTCCTAAATCCATAATCTTTCCAAAACTGTCATATTTCATCCAAATACTTCCATTACTGTTTCCAGGAAGGATACTGCTTTGCTTTCTTGTGAGTGCTTCCATTTTCTTTGGCAACATAAAAAACCACGCATTGCTAGAAACAAACTCTATCTTGGTAAGGTAGATGAAGGCTTGGAAATCCCTAACATTGTTGCTTTGCTTTTTCTCAATCTGTGTTTTTTAGATACATTTTAGATTGGCGTACAGGTACGGATTTCTATAGACACAAAGCCCTGGAAGAAAGTATATTGGGGGTCATTTCGAACCAATTGCACGCTGCGCTTCTTCACAGCCATGTGATCGGGTCGGAACTGCGCAGGCGCGTCGGTCGCCGGGTAGTGACACCACTAACGAAGAAAGCTCTCGCAGCGGCGACTGCAAGAAGATTGATAGGAGGCAGGCGGAACTGGGCGTCAACTCACCGTTTTCTGGCCGTGGAGATCCAAACGCAGGCGTGTCGAGGCGTTTGGAGGGCGGATGTCTGACGTCAATTCAGGGACCTGCAACGCTGGATTGATCGCACAGAGTAAGTAACTCTTACCCTGGTCTTGTTCTAAACAAAACTTATTTTGCATCGCAGGGCTGCACAAGCGATCGCAGCCTTGCTATGCAAAAATACACTCCCCCATAGGCGTCATCTAGTTGATCGCAAGGGCTGCAAAAAGTTGCAGCGTGCGATCAACTCGGAATGACCCCCATTGTTTCCTTACTCTCCGGCTGCACTCCTACATGTTTCATGGTCAGATTTACCCCCAGTTGCTTTAACCAATGTCTTGTTCAGTGATACATATGCTGCCTGAGTTAGGATAAACAAAAAATTAGGACGCAAACACACGGTCTCGAAATACATTTCATTTTGGCATAACCCTGCTTTTCAGCCTGGTTTGCTAAATGTCGGGTTTGTTGAGGAATAAGGGCATAGCAGCTATCACAAATATTTATGACCCTGAAGGCACAGTTTGTACGTTTCAACGATTATGTTCCGATTTTTCTTTCCCCACTAAAGATTTTATTTTTTATATGTTCCTACAAGCGCACCACTATGTACGGGTGTGGATCATAGTATAGACAGTAACTAGTTCGACAGTCACTAGGTCGACCACTATTGGTCGACAGTGACTAGGTCAACACCTGAAATAGGTCGACATGGTCACAAGATCGACATGGAGAAAGGGCGACGTGGGTTTTTATTGGGTTTTTTTGTGTCGTTTACTTCGTAAAGTGACCGGGAACCCCAATTAGTGCACAGTGTCCCCTCGCATGGCTCACTTTGCTCACCATGCTTCGGGCAAGGTGCCTTGCTCTGCTACAGAACGAGTGTGGAAAGGGGTGAAAAGAATTGAATCCCGCCCAAAAAGTCTAACATGTATAATATGTTTAATATGTCGAGTCTATCGTACAATTGCTACATGCAGTATGAACTCATACGTGTAATGTTTGTAATGTATGCTACGTTTTTCCCCCTTCTTATGCTACGTATTCCCCCTCAATGATGCTGCTTGGCGATGCATTGTACCGCAAAAAATTCCTAGAGTACGTGAGTACACCTGGCCAATAAAGCTGATTCTGAATCTGATTCTTATTGCAGACCCCTTGGCTATGTTATGTGCCAATTTTCAGTATTGGAATTTACAGGGTAGAGGGAGGGAACTTATCCTGTTCTGATTATTACAGTGACGGCTAGGAAAATTATTTTGAGGAATTGGATCATTGCTGCTCCCCCTTTTTTGTCGACAGTAAAGATTCAATTATTGCAATTATTATATATGGACAGAAGAAACACTCTGCCTGATATTGAAGGGTGTGTGTAGCATTTTCATAGGAAGTGGGGGGTCTATATTGATTTACTTGACCCCAACACTCAATCACACATTTATAAACTGATTGACACTACTACGTGGTTTCTACTTTGTTCACGGCAGTGATGTTAGTTTCTTTGCCGTGCCAGGACCGGAATAGGGGTGGGGAGACAGGGAAGGGTTTGGGGAGTGTTTTTGTTGGATGTTTTATTATTGTGGCTATCTGGTATGCTTGTGATTATGTCTATTGGGATTATGTTCGTTGGAATGTATTATCATCTATGCTACACATCCTTTGTTATGTTTGGATTTACTTTACCAGTACATGGGTAAATCAATGAGTGCATATCAAATGTCTTCATTCATCTTATTTTATTTCATGTTCATGTTCATGACTCTGTATGAGTTTATTTGTTATTTGTCATGTCATGCACTACTGCCTCTGATTCATGATTCTTTAGGGCATATTCTTTTATGCCCCTTTACTTGAATGGTACTTGAAACATTGAAAACAAATAAAAATATTTTTTTTTTAAGTCAGAGATCGGCCGGCATCTCGCACCCCTAGCGATATCAGACTCCAATACATCCAGCCATGGGTGTCTCAAATGATGTACTTATGTACTAAAAAAGTCACATGTAGCACTTTAGTATACCAGTGTTTACTGTACTTGATTACTAAGAAATACTTTATTACTTATACAGCTGAGAGTATAAATCAGAAAAAAACAAAGTACTGCATTAAATATAATAAATATAATAAATAGGGAGGACTGTGCTATGTGCTGTGAATAAACAGCAGACCTTTCCAGACACAAGGATCATACCTCAGAGTTACCTTGTAGGGCACCTATCAGTGATCGGACACTGCATTGGCATGATATAAAAAGAGACAAAACTTAAAGCATGAATAGAGTAAGTAATATGTCTAAGTGACCATGCTATACATGGCATAAAGCTGTTGTGTGTGAAAGCCACTGATCACGGGCAAAGAAACGGGTGGCTTTTTGCCATCAGGTGAAAACCGCCCAGTGTGAAATAGCCCATAAGGTTCCACATTCCAGCCTTCCTGCTGACATATCCACTTTATCCAGTCTCTCTTTATCATTGTGACCTAGGAATAAAGTTTATACAAATACATTAGCATAAATCTTTAAACATATTAATATCACAACAGTAAATTATTTACTGGACAATAACTTGTTAGTAGTATGATTTTTCAACTTTTTTTTTAAATATTGAACTTTTATTAAAGTTTTACAACATATAAACATTATAGTATGGGGGGATACATAAAGAAGAGAGGGGAAGGTGGGGAAGGGGTAAATAGGTACACATACTGTAGTAAAATAGGTACACAGCATAGTAAGGAGATTCAAGTGCAGACACATTAACAATTTAACATGTAATCCAGAGATTCCATAAATAAGTACACTGTTATCAAAAGATTTACAGTATATTAACATTGAATCTGGGGCCTAAGTGGGGGAAACCTCCCTAGCTCTTTTTCAAGGCCCTGTAGTTTTTCCACTGAACCCATATAAGATGAGGACAATTGGCAGAGGAATAATACGCTGCTCCATCCGTTTCAAACTCACAATGAGAATGGACCACATTTTCTATAGCATCCACTGATGGGATTAAAAATGTGCGCCAATGGCGCGCTATTAACATTTTAGCTGTAATGCGTATATGACTCGTTATATACAAAACAAGTACTCTCTCTCTGCGCTATTAGAATACTATAATATAAGAGAATGAAATCTTATAAAAGGCAGCCTAATTCAACTAAGTTCCTGTTAGCAGGAACTAAGTGTAAGAGAATAGGTGACAATAGAAGAATTGGCGCCAAGAGGTCGTATCAACTCCCAATAATATATATAAAAACCCTTAGTTGTTTTCACAACTTATACATTAAAACATAATGGTGACATGTTCCATCATAAAAAGTTTTATTATTATAAAAACATAATGACACATTCAATGTCTGTATTCATACAAAAGGCGTGTGGTATATTTTTCTCAGCTCTTCACACAATTTGATTGTCATTATGTTTTTATAATAATAAAACTTTTTATGATGGAACATGTCACCATTATGTTTTAATGTATAAGTTGTGAAACCGACTAAGGGTTTTTATATATATTATTGGGAGTTGATATGACCCCTTGGCGCCAATTCTTCTATTGTCACCTATGATTCATTATATACCTGTCATTACTGGACATATCCCTGTATTCTAAATGGAGCAAAGCGAGTTTTGGGTTGGGAGTTACGCGGAATCCTAAGACTCTAGAGATGAGAGCGCAAATGGAAATCCAAAGGTTTGCCAATAGTGGGCAAGACCAAAAGATATGGTATAATGTTCTCATGCTGCCACAATTACACCTACATGCATTGGGTACATCTGGTTTCATTGCATGCAGACGAACCAGAGTGAAATACAGTCAATGCATAAGCTTATAAAATGCCTCAAAATGAGATAAGCACTTAGAGAGACGTAAGCATGACTAAAAGACCATACTCCACTCCTCGTTCGTAATCGTACACGCAAGATCCAACTCCCACTTGACCTGAAAGGGATGTTTCTGGGCGGGGTCTTAGGATTGATAATATAATTATACCATTTAGTTATATCCCCTCCGCTCAGAGGCATAACTCTGGGAGGCAACGGAGTCATCTGCCGCCGGGCTCCTGCTCTGAAGGGGGCTCCTCTCCTCCCATTCTGTGACACCATTGAAATAAATTAATTGATAGCTGCCACTATCTTTTCAGTGGCCGACTTCCTCACTGGTTCTTGAACCTTACAAATCACACCCTTTTTATTATACTGTAAATAAACATTTTAAAAAGTGTCATACCCAGGATTAGAACCCACAACCTATTACACTGGAAGCAGACGCCTTACTGATGAAGCTATTTGCTCCTGTACAGGAAATATGAGAATTCTAACTATATGAAGTTACTTCTCTGACATTTACAAGTTACTTCATATAGTTAGAATTCTCATGCTTCCTATACAGGAGCAAATAGCTCCATCAGTAAAGTGTCTGCTGTCAGTGTAACAGGTCATGGGTTCTAATCCTGGATATGACTGCTAAGATGTGTGTGATTTAAAATAGAAGACGATGAAATGTATATATACAGTAGATACATTTTTTTTATATATATATATATATATATACACCATAGTTCCCAATGTTTTTCATATTTTTTCATATGGTGGTGTGCTGGTCTCCTTTTGTCTAAACCCTTTCAGGGTAAGCATTGGGAACTATGGTATCAATAACAATTGACACGGCACCCTTCTAACATCCTTTAAGTGTGTGCGCTTCACCTCTGGACTTTATATATATATATATATATATATATATATATAATACACACACTTACATGCATATATTTATCTAAGTACGGGGGGGGCACCATTATTTATCTTGCCTCCGGGCAACTGGGACGAACTTACGCCACTGCCTTCGCTATCTTTCCTAGTTAATAATTCACGGATATACTTTGTGATAGGGAGAATTTTATGTGGAGACGGGGTAGACTGCGACCACCAATATCCTAATTGTAGAAATTTGAAAAAGTACTTATGTGATATTCAAAACTGGAATTGTATTTAGGCAATTTCTTCCGAAATTTTATTATAGGACCCTATTCCATTAGGTTGACATGTACTAGGTCAACAGTTCAAAAGGTCGACATGAGTTTTTAAAAAAAAATTCCAATTTTTGAACTTTTTCATACTTTCATACTTTATGATCCACATGGACTACAATTGGGAATGGTAACCTGTACCGACTGCAGCGGTAGCAGAGCAAGGTACCTTTGCTGAAGCATGGCAAGTGAAGCGAACTATGTGAGGGGACAGGGTGCACTAATTGGGATTCCCCATCACTTTCCGAATAAAACAACACCAAAAAAAGTAAAAAAACTCATGTCAAACTTTTGACCTGTCGACCTAGTACATGTCAGCCTAATGACCATGTCGACCTAGTGACCCTGTCGACCTAATGCATGTCGACCAATAGTGGTTGACCTAATAACTGTCAACCTACGTTGTGTCGACCCAATGACCCATATCCACACGCCTCATCCATGACACGTTATGCATCATCTAATCTAAAGATAGTTGAGATAACTTTCTTAATAGAGGAGAGTAATTAGCTAAAATTAGATCAGATACCCAGATATCTAAAGCTTCTATCCTGCCAGTCAAACGAGTAGAGCGCCTTCAAAGTGTCCACAGGAAGTCATTGATGGAGATAGTAGGCAAGAGTTTCAGGAATAGATCTGTCACGTATTGTTGTAGGTCTGAGTTAAATACAGATTCAGGGATACCCTGAATTTTGATATTATTCCGACGTGATATGTCTTCCAGGTCACATGCTTTCCTTCTTAAGTCCTCAACCTCTCTCTGTAAGTCCTCACAGCCTGTTATCAGTTCTTTGTGAGATTTAACAACTTCCTCCAATTTGTTTTCAACATGATCAGTGCGCTGACATAGAGAATCCACCAACTGTTGACACGTCTGTAAAGCTGCTGTGTAGTCAGCAGCAATGTCAGCTGTAAAGGAGGCCAATAGTAGTTTCATGGAACCAAGCGTGAGAGGTGCGTCATCACCCACGTCATAATTCGGATTTGCATCTGAAATGGTATGATCTGAGGTTATTCCTTTCGGCCTGGGTTCAGCCATTCCAGAGCCTTTTACATTTCGGACAGGGGGTGAGTGTTTGATAAAATTCACTGTTGGAACTGAGGGCGGATATTTCTGACGTTTAGGCAACATGGCTTTAGAATCCAATATAATTCTGAAGATATAGCTGAGAATACTTAGAAAAATTGAGAAAAGAGAAGGGAACAAAAAAGAACCAGACCAAGTTTCCGTGATATTGGAATAGGTCACATCATAAAGGAGCGAGGGAGGGATGACATACCAACTTGTGGGGGTGACATGTCACAAATCGTCACTTTCAACACAAGTTTTTCAAGCTTTCTGAATCAGGAGGAAGAATAATGGTTGGTCAGTGGAGACTGTGCCTGCACTAGTACCACTTCGATATCAAAAAATTGTCACTCCTTGGTTAACAAAAGGTAATGAAGCTGATAGATTGGGATGATTATTTCTGCTTCAGGTAGCCATACACAGCTCCTTACAGCTCCCTCTATGAAAGCTGCAGCCCAAGAAGCACAGTGTCAGTCCCGTTTACCGAGCGTTCCTCCCCACTTTTAGCACAGCCACAGCCACTCTCTGTACAATAATACAGAGGGCCTGCCGAGTATCAGAGCAATGGTTCCGCAGCCCCCACAGTGATGGCCCGGCTGGGAGGGAGCTCTTTCTGATAGTCAGGGCGCAGGAGGATAGAGGCCACATCGTCAGGTACACAGGGTGCGTCCGGTTCCTCCCACTCCAGCAGTTGCTCACTGAAGACCCAGCTCCGAGTTTCAGTCGGGTGGTCCTCTGTCGGTGGTGAGTGAAGCCGTTTGGTGTTCCAGCGACAGGGTGAAGTAGCTCCATGTGCGCGCCCACCGAGCTCAGCACTCGGGAGGGCAGTAGACTTGAGGCCCCAGCTTCAGGCTGGGAGAGGGCCGCAACCTGCAAAGCCAGTTAAACTGGCTCCGCAGCACCGTCCCAATGCCTCAGGAAACACCCAGTGGGGCTGTGAAATCTTTGTAGCTGCTCAGTGAGGGAAGGAAGGCCACTTATTTAGACTTTAAAGGTCTTTAATGTAGGAGCTGCAGGCAGATATGTCCTCTTTGCCTCACAGCCAAGCCACATCGATTTTTCAAAATGTTTAATACATTCAACACCATAATACATATAGTATAAGAAACATTTACATAACTAGCTAGCTGGACACTTCTAACCAGCGAAACATGTTGAGCCTTTACCTTACCTGTGCCTGACAATTTGGACTGACAACCCTTCGATTCGGGCATTTATTTGGACATTACCCTTCATTGCAAACATCACTGCAGAATCTCTGGTCATCTTACCCTCTCAGCATCTAGAGGATCACATCCCAGCTGAATATAACACGGGACTGCAAATAATTTTCTGGTCCTACCAGTAACATTTATAACTGAACTCTATCAAGACCATTACAAGATATCCGGTAAACTTGCTCATTTCAGTGATTGTGTTGACTATCTCTTAGGAGAGAGTCCTAGCCAGATACGTGGAATTTAATACAGGAATTTGTGGTTGATTATCCAATATATATTGGCATAGTGCTCATTATGTGGCTTTTTAATTGGTTTTTTTTTTTATGAACTTACCAGCATTTTTTAAATGGTTAATCCTTGATTAATACATTTTTGAATATTGGCAAGCAGTTCTATTGTGTATTAACTATTACAGTCAGCACTGGTACTCCTTTATCTGTTTATTCATTTACATGAGGCAGATGACTTTGAAAATGTCATGGATGGTTGAGTATGCACCTTTTAAAATAGAATAAAACTATTTTATATATTTTATATTTGCCCAGATCTGTGACTCTGTGACTCATTTCCTAATGCTGGGCGTGGCTAGGACCTCTCATTGGGTTAGCGCCAGGTCTATCACACCCAGCCCACAGCTGATTGGCCTAGAAATGCCCTCACACACAGGTTACATCCAATGGGAGGTTCTGCCCTTTGCCTGCTGTGTGTTCCCAGGACTCCACTCGGCTGCTGAGGGACTCACCGTCAGGGGGAATCTGTGGTGCCTGGCCCGGGCACAGGAGCCTTCACCGCCTGCTGCAGGGAACACCAAAAAAAGGTCTGCAGCTTAGCTGCTTCCATGAAGAGAAGCAGGAGAGGCATTACCCGCACCTCCCCCACTCCCAGCACCACTGCAGCCACCCCTTCCACACCCACGGTGGCTCCGGACTCCCTCCCCAACCCACGGCCGTGGGTAATTCAGACTTGATCGTAGCAGCAAATTTGTTAGCATTTGGGCAAAACCATGTGCACTGCAGGGAGGGCAGCTATAACATGTGCAGAGAGAGTTAGATTTGGGCAGGGTGTGTTCAAACTGAAATCTAAATTGCAGTGTAAAAATAAAGCAGCCAGTATTTACCCTGTACAGAAACAAAATAACCCACCCAAATCTAAATCTCTCTGCACATGTTATATCTCTGCCCCCCTGCAGTGCAAATGGTTTTACCCAACTGCTAACAAATTTGCTGCTACGATCAGGTCTGAATTACCCCCTAAGTGCCAATTTTGACTACTTTGTACTAGATAGTACACTAGATAGTCAAGATTGACTTGACTGCACAGTCTATCTAGCTTTACAATACCGACCCCACGGGAGCAAGCATCGAGATCGAATCGGTATCACAAGCTGCCTAACACCTTGAGATCTGCACTAACTTTCCTTAAGAATTTGACTATATAGTCAAAATCTTACAGATTTATCTCACGGTGTGTACATACCTTTAGAAAGAAAAAGAAAAACACTAATGGAAGCATTGCCTCAAAAGCCTGGTTGTAGCCTGGCCATATCGTATGTGGAGTGGTCATGGACCTTCATGCACATATGCACAGAGGGATGCTGGGGACGATTTACAGCCCCAATCAGCCTCTGACCATGACACTTTATATAATAAAAAAGGAATCATTTATATTTTTTAATTCTACAATTTTACTGTCTGTGCCTTTACTAAACACAATGGCCCTCATTCCGAGTCGTTCGCTCGGTATATTTCATCGCATCGCAGTGAAATTCCGCTTAGTACGCATGCGCAATATTCGCACTGCGACTGCGCCAAGTAATTTAACAATGAAGATAGTATTTTTACTCACGGCTTTTTCTTCGCTCCGGCGATCGTAATGTGATTGACAGGAAATGGGTGTTACTGGGCGGAAACACGGCGTTTCAGGGGCGTGTGGTTAAAAACGCTACCGTTTCCGGAAAAAACGCAGGAGTGGCCGGAGAAACGGAGGAGTGTCTGGGCGAACGCTGGGTGTGTTTATGACGTCAAACCAGGAACGACAAGCACTGAACTGATCGCAGATGCCGAGTAAGTCTGAAGCTACTCTGAAACTGCTAAGTAGTTTGTAATCGCAATATTGCGAATACATCGGTCGCAATTTTAAGAAGCTAAGATTCACTCCCAGTAGGCGGCGGCTTAGCGTGTGTAACTCTGCTAAAATCGCCTTGCGAGCGATCAACTCGGAATGAGGGCCAATATACAGTTGCATGCAACTTTTTAATTGGTTCCAGTATTTTTTTTTCTATGACAAAATGTGCCAGTATTAATTCAAGTTGATTGAAGATTTAGTAGCTTCCATAACATTCCATTCTATGGGTGTGCAGATACTTATGTTATTCATTTCTAAAATTATTATTTTTATTTGATTTATTAAAATGATATTGAATAAAAACGTGCTGGACATTCTAATTATGCAGAATTGCTATTGTTGGTTCAGTAATTTTTTCTTATGTTTCCTTTATATAACTATTGTTTATTTTGTATTACTAGATTAATTGCTGTTGTATGTCAACACATTTTCAATTTCATCACTCCTTACTGTTCAATTTTTCTTCGTAAAGACACTCCTTGCAACATTGTATGTGGATATACAATAGCTGGCTTTCTCATGAATGGCATTTTTGCAGCAAAAAATATATTAACTTTTAAAAATTGTGTTTACAATGACCATTAAAGAAATTATCTCACAAATTATATAAATGTTGTGGCAGATCCTTTAATGTATCATTTATTCTATGTTATTGCAGAGTTGTCAACATTTTTGTTTATTAATTTCCAAGGACAGATTGCAGGATACATGCAATACTGTCTTGTGGACGGACCCTGTAAGTACTATAATCCCCATCCTGTCATAATGACTAAAAATTGATCATGTTGATTTTAAATGCTGATTTAACATGCAGAAAAAAGTGAAAATGTAGTTTTTGCAGTTGCTCAATACTGAAAAACAGGAACAAACCTGAAAAACAGAGATATTTCTAGGGACGTCTCTCTGTAAAACCTTTGAGGTTTCTATTAAATAAGAACCAGTTGGCAATGGTTATCGTAGTATACATGTTACATACAAGCTTTTATTAATCCAGATAACACCATTCATAAATATGTAGTATTATATAAAATATTGAATCATGAATATAGGGGCCAATTCAGTAAGGATTGTAAAAATTAAAAATTTGCAAAAATTGTGAGCAATCGCAAAATTGTGAAAGCACACCCAAATGGAAAAACTGCAACACTAATTTAATGTTACAAAAAGAAGGTGGGCTTGTGAAATGTGCAAATATTGCAAAGACCTAAAAAAGTGTGCATTATTTGCGTATAAATTTACAATATTACGCATTTTTTGCTTACATGTTTTTGACGTTGCAATTTTTGCAAACAACTGTGTTTTAACCTCAAATATTGTACTACTGTACCTACTTTCCGGGACAAAAAAAAAATGGTGTTGCTGTTCTTGAACATATGTTTGTGTCTGTAGAGATATCAAAAAATAAAAGTAAAAAAAATAACCAAATGTATGTGGGTATGTTTTGTTAACAAAAAACGTGTTGGTTGCTTAAGAAGCATAAAAAACTGTTAGGAAGCTAAAAGACATTAAGCAGATCCTACAAAACAAAATGCTTGGTAAAGTTAATTAACGTTTGCTTTTAATAAATAGTGTGGTTGTCAAACCTCGGTTGTTAGTAAGCGTAAAAACAATTAGGTTCCTAACCTATTTTATAAATAAACGTGTTACAGAGTTTAAAGCTCCCTTACATGTTTAGAAGTTTCAATACAGCTGAATGAAGTGATTAGTGGTCTAAGGTGTGAGCTTCTTCAGTTGGGTGTAATGAAGCAATGATTGCAGTATACATCGAACATTCTACAACTGAGATCAGCTTGTGCAGTTTTTAAGGTAGACCTGTAGTCACTCAGAAACTGCACACCATAAATGTGCGATCAGTTGTAAAAATTGCGTATGCAGCGCCCACCGACCATCAGCATACACCCACAACACACCCCTGCTCGTAGTTTTTGCAAGTCCAGCCCTTTAGTACGCCCACTACACGCCTACTTTTTCGTAATGCATATGCAGATTTTGATTCGTCTCAGAAGTTGCATTTTTTTCTCAGTTTCTGTGGTATATGGTGCAGATTTAGCGATTTTCCACATTTTCTGCGATTTTTGCTGCTTTGCGATCCTTGCTGAATTAGGCCCATAATAATGAATATAATTCTCAAAATTATGACCTTAACAGGTCCATAGTACAAAATATCCCACCCTATGTATACAATGTGCAATGGTGTACTGAAAAATTAGCAATTTAAATTACATACAGTACTACACTGCAGCAAACCAAATAAAAATGCATTTACCTATGGAGTGCTGTGATTTTAAATCTTAGTGGTAGTTTCAATTAGCCGCAGGCTTTACCTCACGGCTTTATCTCCCTAGAACATGCCCGGATCTATTAAATTACTGCCGTGGTAAGCCTACAAATGGCCCTGGGGGTGCGCATAAAGTGGATTTTTCCTCGCAGCCAGTGACGGTTGCAGCCCCTGGGCTGCAGTGCCAACTACCTAGTACAGGGGGAAATCACTAAGAACATATAAACATACATCTGTAGATGTATGTAATATATGTGCTGGAAGTATATCCAGATCAGCAGCAGCACTGTGTACCACAGCCGCCATGGTGAACCCGGAACTCAGCATTTGGTTTCACTCTCCTAAGCCCGCCCGCAGATTCTCATTGGCTGGTTTCACAGGGAGAATGCAGCCTAATGCCAAATGTTCACCACACTGGCTGTGGTATACAGCGACGCTTACATATATCTACACATGTCTGTTTATATTTGCTTAGTGATCTCCCCTGCATTAGGTAGTTATCTCTGCAGCTCTGGGACTTCAGCCGCTGCTGCACACAGCTCTAGAGGCTTTTAGGAAAAATCTGTGTTAAGTGCAACCTTGGTGCTAGTCGCAGGATTACCATGGGCAGTAAATGAATACATCCTATAATTGATCAGGGGTCTAAACCTATTCAGGACTAAGCATGGGTAAAAACTAAATAGTTCCTGGCAGCAAACCTTGGACAAAAGCCATGCGGTAAAGCTCGATACTAATTGAAACTGCCCCTTAGTGTGTTATTTAATGAGGCCTCAGATGCAAATATGAAAAAGTAGTTTCCCCAAGTGAGAAGTGGGTAAAATACCGCTAGCTGGGATCCCGGACGTCACAATGCTGACTCCGGAATCCCAACTAGCGGTGAAATACCGCCGGATTCCTGGCGCCACATGCTTTTCGCCCTCTATGGGTGTCCACGGCATCCATAGAGGGAAAATATAACCAGTGGTGAGCGCAGCGAGTCAACGTGTCCACAGCATGGCGAGTGCAGTGAGCCCGCAAGGGGCTTGCTAGCACTCGCCCCGCTGCTGGCACACCGGTGGCTGGGATCCCGCTGTCGGTATACTGACCACCGGGATCCTGGCCGCCGGTTTTTCATACTGATCCCCCCCCCCCAAGCAATGACAGCTAAATTGTGATTTCAAATCTGATCAATTTTGAAAAGATATTAGAGCACATTTGATAACACTGCATTCGCTGCAAATATTTCACTGAAGCACAGCATCCAGTCAGAAACTTTAATTATAGAACATATTATTACCATGCTGTAGACAGATAAAAGATCACTGCTGATTGGTTCAGTTCAAATTTTTTGGGGAAAACATGACTTTTCGCGTTGCACCCATTACTAGTCGGGTTTAGCTGCTTTATGGGGGCGGAGGGTGAGTAGCTGTTATGAATGCGTGTAAACACCAGCAATGGCATTGTAGCTTGCTCCCCTCCACAGACCTTTCTTGCCCAAGATTCACAGATTTTTCACGCAGACCTATAGGGCTGAAAATACAAATCTGCAAATCCTGCCGCACTTAAACCCACGATTAAATTACGGCTGATTGGATTGGACCCTAAATATTATACAGGTTGAGTATCCCTTATCCAAAATGCTTGGGACCAGAGGTATTTTGGATATCGGATTTTTCATTATTTTGGAATAATTGCATACCATAATGAGATATCATGGTGATGGGACCTAAGTTTAAGCACAGAATGCATTTATGTTACATATACACCTTATACACACAGCCTGAAGGTCATTTTAGCCAATATTTTTTATAACTTTGTGCATTAAACAAAGTGTGTGTACATTCACACAATTCATTTATGTTTCATATACACCTTATACACACAGCCTGAAGGTCATTTAATACAATATTTTTAATAACTGTGTGTATTAAACAAAGTTTGTGTACATTGAGCCATCAAAAAACAAAGGTTTCACTATCTCGCTCTCGCTCAAAAAAGTCCGTATTTCGGAATATTCCGTATTTCGGATATTTGGATATGGGATACTCAACCTGTATTGACTAAAGTAAAGTAAATAAATGACCTGTGGTATACAATATCAAGCATACATGGCTGTGTTACTTCTGTGTAAGGATTATATGAGAGTGTCATTTTATGTTTCAAAACAGTCACATTACTGTTAATGCCTGGAAGTAAAGAAACATTTTTGTTAGAATAATACTGCAGGAGATGTGTGAGGTTTAAGTTCAACAGTTCAAATATCCATTGTTGGGAATAGTTTAAGGTTGAATTTGTAGGAGCAATGGCGTAATAGGACCCTGTACCACAAACAAATCCCATCACAGTCATTAGCTGCATCCCTTGTACTTCTGAGCAAAGCACTGAACTTACTGCTCTCCGGCTTGTGGCGTAAGGGAGAATATCATTGGTTGAGGGGTTGGCTTACATCCAGGGTTAAACCTCTATATACTTCTGCTTAATAAGAAACTACCTCAGAGTGAGAGAACCAGAGAAAGTGCTTCTGTCAGAGCTTTATCAGACACCCAGATACAGCTTCCACTACAGACTGCAGCAGAGACATCTGGCTTCCTAAAAACAAAGGCACCTACTAAAGAGAAAGAGAAAGTTTTTGTTTTTACAAATTACTTCTCAAAGATCAGCAGCACTCGACAGAAGCCAATATGTGCAAAGGATTAGCCGCCCTGCCCCACACCTGCCTGGAGAGGTGAGAAACTTGGATGCACTCTAATTTCTGTGACATAGGCGTAGCACTTCTGTGGTTCTGTGCACACTCCTCAGTGTAGTCTAGAGTGATTACTCCTTCTAAATACACTTGCACTCTTTTACATGGTGACATACAGAAACCGCTTAGAACTATAATGTTGCACATCTATTACAACAGACCGCTTAGAGCACAGATTTCATTATTCCAATGACATTTACTTTGAAGTGATAACAAATAACTGCACAAAATAGTTTATGTCCTGTGATGCCCAGATTAATGTTACATGGCGAGGACGTGTTAGTTGCTACAGAAGAGCAATTCTGTTTAATTTCACCCAAATCTCATGTCTCGTAAACAAATGCTAATAAAAGCACTAGTAAACCCCTCATTTGTCTTCCTCTAACAGAGTGAGACGTGTATTATTAAGCATCAGCATCTGCTCCTAATCAAACTTTATGGATGGGTAGTAAAATTGAGAAACTCAGGAGATGCAACTTTTATATTTCAAAGTGCTGGAGACATAAGGATATACACATTTATATAAAGTTAATATATGCAATAAATACATCCTAGTGCAAGGAATACTTATCAGTCAATACAAATCTATTAATGTTACATTTATAAATTGCACGTCGAACTCATAAATATAAATAATGTGCAGTTCAATCATTTCTACATCTAATAATGGCATCTCCACTTTAGTCATCTTCCATTCTTTATTATCTAAATGTATTTTCAACACTCTTGATTTTGTTCAATCTTTAGCTACTGCACCATTTGCAAAGAACGGCTTCTCAGCATAGTTCAATCAAAACTTCAGCCACTTAGAATTAATTTACCATATCAATAAACATACTGAGTGTTATCAGGTTGGAGAAGCACGGACTCTCCCCAGATCAAGCACTTCAATCAGTCTGAAGACTTCCTGTGAAATTATGTTTTCCATTTATAGTGTTTCATGTACTAATTTGCAATATAAAAAAAAATGATATTAACACACTAGAGTCTCCTAGAATAATAAGCTATCACTTAACAAGCTCTTATGTTTTGACCACCAAAGGATGTTATTTATTTCCTGGCTGTTACTGTTAATATGTCATCATTGCATAGACAGCTGTCAATTACACTCTTTATTAATTTAATTCTTTTCTAAACACCAAGATATTCTGCAGAGCTGTACGCATAAATATAATTAGCGTTTCTGCTATCCTAGACATTATGGGGGATATGCAATTGTTTGAAAAGTCTGTTTGGTGTCTGTTTTTTCCTATCTAATTGACAGGGAAAAACAGACACCCAACCGACTTTTCAAACATTTGAATTCCCCCCATTGTGTTAATATACCCTAAAATGTGTTCTTGATCAATCACCCCTATGGAATACACCCGTCTCCATTATTTGCACTGAGAAAAATAGGTGGCTGGTGAGAACCAAGTAAAAAAACAGAAGTGAAAAATAACAGGAAAAGGGAAACAAAACTATTTCTATGTTGCCCAATTTGCAGTGATGTCCAATTTATGTACCTAGATGGTTTGCATGGGAATTACAGCTGCAGCAGTGCATTAAGAAGAAGCGTATTATAAGGGGATGTACATGTTTTAGAGTGATGTATTACAAGAAGTGATAGCTCAGTGTCCCAATAGGTCTTACAACAGTAGAAACCAATCACTTGTATAGGTCACCAGTTGTTAGATAGGAATATAGATAAAGTGTGATATAGGCATGATAACCTGAGAAATTAATTTTCCCCTAGTGACTTTTATAACATCCACAGCAAACTTGAGTAATTTCAGAATTTTATGAGACAGCTCCATCACAGTATGTATGTATCTGTCTAAGCATCATTTAGTATTAGTATATTTTATATGTGGTACTGACACTTCCCATTAAGCTGTTATAACATAACTGATGGAAGATGTCTCATTCCGAAGTTGTCAAACTATAGAATAAATATACCAACTGTAGAACTTTCTTTGCAGGTTTTAATTATACAGAAGGTGGTCACTGTTGTTGAAAGTCACCTTTCATTCCTAAAATAGTTTTTAACAAAGTGAAAGGAATTCTATGTGGGTGGTCCCCTCTACCCACAGAAGTGTTATTTGTCTCATCAGCAAGAAGCACTTTTAGAAACAGCACCATATTACATTGTGAACATACAAGCAGTTGGCAGCAGTTGGACAGTAATAACGAATAATGTCCACCTCAGTATCTTGAGGGGTATATTTATTACAGTGCGTGTTTATAGAAGTGAAGATATTGCCCATAGCAACCAAGCAGATTCTACTTATCATGTATCTAGTACCTTCTAGAACATAATAGCTAGAATCGGATTAGTTGATATCAGCAACATCTCCACTTCTATAAGACCTCACTTTAGTAACTATACCCCTGAATGTGTCAAAGGTCAGTGGTAGGAGTAGCCGTATATAATTCATTATAGATCAAGGTCATGAAATATAATTTAGTGATTTTGTATTTCTGACTAATGTCTTGATTGTTGTTATTTCAGAACACAACTATCAGCCCCTGGGGTTTGACAGTATTTGCGCTTGATATACATGTCTAATGCTTCTTTAATATTATATTGTATTGATGATGCAATGTAAGGCTTGGAGCTATGTAATTATTTGCACCTGGGCAAGTTGTGTTGAAGTTTAGGGATTGCAGGAAAGGTCACATGTATTTTATTGGAATCACAAGACTGCATACATATATTTCAGTTTGTTAAGGTGATACCTCTAAATAAAATGTGTTCTCAGGAAAATTGTGCAAAATAAGAGGTGCTGAAAATAAATGTCCAAAAAAATACAGCTATAAAAAGTGTTCTGACATTTTCTCTAATAATGTCCAGTCGTCTTTTCTGTGCTAATTATGAACTACCCTCGAACAACAGTTATTTCTTTTGTCGCAAAAGACATTTACATTTTTTTATTAAAATTGTACTGCAGTCCCAATGATTCATTCGTCACCATTATTTAGTCAATAATTTCTACCTATTTTTCACACAAGTGGGAGCACCCTGTTTTATATATAGCTATGTGATCTTCTGAGTGTTATTACTGCAAACAGTTTTTCTGGTACATATTAAAAAGTCTATTTATTTATTTATCCAGGCAATTGTTTTATAAAATGATGCAGAAAGAACAGTTTCTGCATCATTTTATGTCTCAGCGCTATGTACTAACAGCCTAGTGCAGGAGATTTCACAGAAATCTTGTGCGTATGGCTCATTAACATTGCAGATTGTAGTACCCATTATTATCAATGTGGACTATGATCTGACCCCTATGTACCAAAATTCTCAGATGGCATAAATCGCTTTATGCCTAAGGAGGCAAAATTTCAGGTGAGCGATCTTACGATCCCTTCTCCGCAGTCACTGGCCATCACCAGAATCCTCCCCCGGAGGAGTCTCTACAGATATGCTGGGAATGTAACTCACAGGGAAATTGGTTATTACTACCGCCATTCCTGGGAGTACACAGCAGGGATGTTTTCATTAGAAATAAAAATATCCGTTGCTATACGGACCATTAATAATCGAGGCAGTGACAGGATTATTAATGCATAAGTCCCTAAATGTTTAATACAGATTTTTCTTTTTTAACTCATGATACTGGCATTTGAAGTGAGGTTACTAGAAAACTGATCAGTGCCATTGCTTTTTGGTCAGGGCTCTTGATCAATTTGTCACTCCCATCTGCTTCATCTGAAAATTGTTAAGAAAAACTTCAAGTGCATTGACATGATCCAAGCAAGTTAAGGGTAGAATTTTAACCCGGAGGGGATGGCCTTTAAACCAAAACCATTTTTTATATTCTTTACCACCAAGCAGTGGTGTCACTATGTGGGGGGGAAGGGTGCCGCACACACCCAGGTGGCACTCGCGAGGGGTGACACCAAAATGCAGACTCCTCCTGTGACAGGAGCCGGGTGCTGCCGTGTAATAATTTATAATACATAATAATAATAATACATGCAGCACTTTTGTCTCCTTTCATAGTGTAGGAGTCGGCACTGTAGACAGACTGTCTCCGGGGCCAGCCCTGCATCTCCAGGACCCCCAGAGTGATGATAACGGGCTGGAGAGCCATGCCTCCTTCCCAAGAGGCTATGCCCCCTTTTCGCATGCGTGGGGTATAACCACCGCACCAGGTGACAAAATGCATAGTGACACCCCTGCCACCAATCCTGAGACCTTATGTTTGCAGGAAATTGTATAAGGCCACGGGAAATTTATCGCTGCTAATTACCTCACCCAGGGCTAATTACCCCTCAAGCCGGCACTGATCAGGGATTTTGTTTTGCTGCCTTCAGGCACGCAAAACTAAATTCCCGATAAAAGGGCATTTTTCCCCCTAACGTAGCCGCGAAGACACATTCTGCAGGTGACGTTTCGTGGATCCTGTGTATTTTCGCCTGAAAATGGAACATTTTTCATATATGGAAAAAATGGGAGCTAATTGAATAGCTCCCCAAAAATTTGCCGCATAAAAAAAAAATCTTGTTTCATTTGGTGACACAAGATTTCGGGCTTTGACGCCCGAAAGATTTTTTGGGACTAATTGGATACTAATAGGATAATACCAGTTCTGACAAAAAGTTCTACTGTCAGAAGTGTTGGTGCCAGTGTTATTAAATATTAATCT
Source organism: Pseudophryne corroboree (assembly GCF_028390025.1). Lineage (NCBI taxonomy): Eukaryota > Metazoa > Chordata > Amphibia > Anura > Myobatrachidae > Pseudophryne > Pseudophryne corroboree. The sequence continues at coordinate 189,006,135 of NC_086452.1, read as the reverse complement.
TGTTGTCACCAAATGACACAAGATTAATCTTTGTAAATGCAATCATCTAAATGTCTCCCCAGGCTGTCGCTGTACACTAAACCTATGAAAAGAGAACAATTACATATATGACATACTTACCAACTGTTCCCAGTGGTCATAAAATAACTGGAATAATAATAAGAAACAATAGGACAAGTTTATAGTTTACAAAACACACTTAGAGTATACTGCCTGTGCATTCACTTCAGTATCAAATAAACAATTCTTTTGTTATTTTCAGTGTACTGTATAGTTTTCTTTTGATTAATATTTGATGTATTAACCATGAAGAGAATTGGTATCTTGTTTGTCAATGTTTGCTGCAACTCAGTTATTTAAAACTGCAATTACTTTACCGCAAACATCAAAATATATTTATATAATAATAAATGGTAAGTGAATATCTTGCAAAATGAGAACTTATATTTCTAGAACGCAAAAGAATGACAGATTATGTTACAGCATGATGAACCATATTAACTAACTTTGATGTTTCTGCAGTGGTTTCCAAATGTGGCCATCAAGGTACCCTAACAGTCCAGGTTTTAAGGATACACATGCTTTAGCACAGGTAGCTAAATCAAATTGGCTGCGGTACTAACTTAGCCACTTGTGCTCAAGCATGGATATCATTAAAACCTGGTCTGTTAGGGTGCCTTGAGGAGTTACATTGGGAGTCACTACTGACTTACTATAAATTATAAGGGTTTTAGAAGTCACCTAAGAGTTGTGTGCTAATATAGAACGCAATGGTGAGAGCTGACTGCTTTTATACCAGTAACAGTAACATAAGGAGATCTCTAATCCTATATAATGAAAGGCTAATGCTGCTCCTCACCTCTATGGGGGGAATTCAAGTGTTTTGAATGTCGTCAGCCACTAGATGGCGCCCAACAATGCAGTTCATTTGTTGCTCCGTTCGTGCATGCTCAGCCACCGGCATTGACATTAATGTTATGTTGTTCCGTCATTTGGACGGGCTGGTGACTAGTATTCATATTAATGTACACTGGGGGGTGCATCATAGCTTTTAGCGCAATCTGTTTTCTAGTGAACACTGGAATGGTGACATAAGAACTCACCAATTACAAGCAATGACATAAGAACTCATTGTTTACATAGAAAATATTTATACATATATTTAGTGCTACATTTGTAGATAAAACACAAGTGGACCTCAAGAGAAGTATAACTATAAAGAACATATACATAGAAGAATGAATTACATATGCTGGGAAGAGTTCTTTCAATATGAAAGATTACTGCAGTGGTGCCCAAACACGGTCCTCAAGGCACCCTAACTGTTCAGGTTTTAGGGATATCCCTACTTGTGCACAGATGGTATAATTAAACTGATTGAGGTACGACTCACTTAATTCACCTGTGCCGAAGGAATGATGTGCTTCCTTGAGGACTGCGCTTGGGAATCTCAAAATAAATACTGAAATGGTGTTCCCAGAGGCAAATTATGCACAAGGCGCCACCTAGGGCCCGGTGTGACCTAGGGGGCGCACCTGCCAACCACGGCTAGTATAGTTTACAATCCATTAAATACATATTTTAGACTCCAGGTGGGGTTGAGGGGTGGGCGCTGTAGCATAATGATCTGGCCTCCTGTGCCTCAAGGGTTAATGAAGGTTGCAGAGGCCCAGTGGCTACACAAAGTGATAGACTGCTGAGGGGCAGGGGAAGTCCCTACATTGCAGCTTTCACACACTGCTGACTCATAGACTTGCATGATTTTCTGCACAGGTGTCAGAGGAGAGTGTACTGAGCTCTGATTGGGGGCTTCCATCACATGTTCCGCTGACCTCAGTTCATCATCATCATCATCATTAAGCTTTGTGTGATTGGCTTCTGGAACTTGGAAGACCTACCTGCAGCAGTATACTGATCACTAGCTACAATTACAGATGCACTTATTTATACACAGTACACAGTGATATCCCAGCTTTACCCTTTGCTAAAATTTACAATTTCCTTACATGGTCCCCCGGGGGCGTAACCTTTGTGGGCCACATAGCACCAAACAGAAGGGCCCCTGTCCCAATAATTCTTGGAAATCACCTCTCCGCAGCAGTTATTAATATTATGCCCCATAGTAGTGCACTAGTTTATTTTATGAACCATCATAGTTCCGTAGTTTACATAATGTCACACTGCAGGGCTGCCAGTACATATTATGCCACACAGTATCTCCAATTCATATTATGATTTACAGTGTTCCCAGTTCATATTATGCCACATTCCAGTGACCCCTGTTCTTACCGTGTCACATTAGAGCACCCGGCAGTTAAAATTATGCCATGGATGAAGCGAGGGTGGCTCCAGTGGAACGCGAGCTCTGGGCACTGGAAAAGTTAGCGGGCGCACTGCCACCTGATCCCCCTCCCTCCATCCATTATACCGCAGAGGTGCGCACACTGACTCAGAGACTAGGTAGAGAACAGGGCAGGCCAGAGGCGACAGCAGGAGGCACTGACAACCCGCACTTGCAGGCTATCTGCTGCCCTCTTTATATGTCTGCTTGTAGCTGTGCAGCAGGGTTACGTCTGTCTGCTACACCGCTCTCTGCCTCCACTGCTGCAGCACCTCTTTCTGTCCCGACTTCTGCAGCATCTCTTTCTGACCTGTTTGCTGCAGCACATCTGTCTACCCTAGCTGCTGCAGCACCTATCTCTGCCCCGGCTGCTTCAGCACCTCTTTCTGCCTTGGCTGCTACAGTACCTCTCTCTGCACCAGCTGTTGCAGCACCCCTGTCTGCCCTAGCTGCAACAGCGGTATGCGGTTAAGTTGCCGGCAGAATACCGACGCCAGGATCCTGACTGCTGACAATGCCGATAGCTGTAATCCCATTAACAGGGGCTATTCCCACTCATGGGTGTCCACGACACCCATAGAGTGGGAATAGAACCTGTGGCAAGTGCAGCAAGCCACCGAGCCTGCAACGGGACTCTCTGTGCTCACCCTACTGGCGGCATACTGTCGATTGGGATTCCGTTGTCAGTATACTGATGGCCAGCATCCCGATCGCCAGTAAATCCTACTGATCCCGCTATAGCACCTCTCTCTAAATTGATGCTGCAGCACCTCTCTCTGCCCCAGTTGCTGCTGCTGCAGCATCTCTCTCTGCCCCAGCTGCTGCTGCTGCATCTCTCTCCACCCCAGCTGGGGCGGGCAGTTGGGAGATCCCCCTGTCACTTGCTGCTCTGAGCTGAGCAACTGTAAATAGATGCTGTGCGTACAGCATCTATTCCCTGGCAGAGAGGGATGGGGGTATGGCCAGCAGCACACTGAGCACTGTTCATGCCCCCGTAGTGACGAAAAATGGGGGGCATGGCTTGTGGTAGCGGCACTTGCTTTGAGGCCACGCCCCTAAATGGCAGCGTCACTCCAGGGCTTTGAAAAAATCTTGGTATGTTTATTGCATCACAGGTCCAACGTTTCGGGGTCCGTAACCCCTTTGTCAAGGTGTGTATATGTGTAAGTGACAAACCTCTTACCTTAAATACTATGCTCCACCACGTGTACGGTAGAATCCTCCCCGCGCTGCTCATCTGCTCCGGGACCTGGAAGTTTCCGGCGCTGGGCTGGTGACGTCACGTCTTCGCCGTGGCTCCACTTCCGGTCTCCCGTTGCTATGGCATTGCGTCTGGCTCCTGGCCTGGTTACCAAGGCAACCCTGCCGTTTACCATTGCGCTGTTACGCCGGGGTCTGGAGGGTGCAAAAATAGTGATAGTTGTGACATGCCTACAGGATACTGGCAATAGGGATTACCTATATGGGTCATGCATAAAAATTATCTATAAATGTAAAATATGACATATTAGACTATAGGATTCACTGTGCCGGCTACAACCCCCACCTTCATTAAGGATAAGTTAGATGATGGAATTGGGACTAAATACTAAATTTTAGGAGGAAAAAGAGTGTTAGTAGCCCTGTCACCACGTGCTCCTAATCACCCATATATCTATAGATAAAAATCATGTGCAATTTACAGTTGTGTGAAATATTGAGACTAGAGTAGTCCATGATTGCTCTTGGTTCCTCATTTCCCAAGCGTGTTCCAGAGAATTTGATCATTGAGGCCTTTAGGTCTGATTGTTTCTAATTTAAAGATCCATCTTGCCTCCAACTTCAACAACTTGCCATGTCTATCTCCCCCTCTAATATTACTGGGCACGTGATCAATCACCATCTGTTTTAATGAGCTCAGGGGGTGCTGTTTCTCTACAAAATGTTGAGCGACGGGTTGCTCCGACTTCCCACTCTTAATTGCTGCTGTGATGGCAGAGCGGTGTAATGCCATACGTTGGCGTAGATCTCTGATGGTTTTACCCACGTAGCCAAGCCCACACGGGCACATAATGAGGTATATGATATGTGTGGTGCTGGAAGTCACCCCCCCTAATTTCCCTCATTGGGGCATGAAGAAGTTGGGAGGTATGATATCTGGAATATTGGTATGCAACTTTGTAACCTGGGTTCATGCCCCCTAAAGCTCTGGGCCCCATAGCAATGGCACCCCTTGCACTCACTATGGCTATGCCCATGATTCCCTACTCCAATACATTCATCACTGCCAGTTTTCAAGTTACACATTCAGATAACTTTTTTACACCTGTAACCTGAAAAAATTGTGTTTAATTATTCAGACTCCTTTCTATCCTCATAAAATGTTTCACATGTTGAGGTCTAAAAGGTTAAAAAGATTTAAATAATAATTTCCAGGAACACTTCTTATTAGCAAGAGTGCATTAGCCTACGTGCCTCACTATCTATAGGGACCTTTGTGCTCTGTAATCCCCACCAAATTGTGTTTAGTAAATTTACTAAAAGAGTATTTTTATTTTATTTTCTATTTGCAATTTAAATTAGTTGCCCTCGGTAATTTTTTGCCAGTAAAAACGGGACTTTACTAGAGATGAGCGCCTGAAATTTTTCGGGTTTTGTGTTTTGGTTTTGGGTTCGGTTCCGCGGCCGTGTTTTGGGTTCGAACGCGTTTTGGCAAAACCTCACCGAATTATTTTTGTCGGATTCGGGTGTGTTTTGGATTCGGGTGTTTTTTTCCAAAAACACTAAAAAACAGCTTAAATCATAGAATTTGGGGGTCATTTTGATCCCAAAGTATTATTAACCTCAAAAACCATAATTTACACTCATTTTCAGTCTATTCTGAATACCTCACACCTCACAATATTATTTTTAGTCCTAAAATTTGCACCGAGGTCGATGTGTGAGTAAGATAAGCGACCCTAGTGGTCGACACAAACACCGGGCCCATCTAGGAGTGGCACTGCAGTGTCACGCAGGATGTCCCTTCCAAAAAACCCTCCCCAAACAGCACATGACGCAAAGAAAAAAAGAGGCGCAATGAGGTAGCTGTGTGAGTAAGATTAGCGACCCTAGTGGCCGACACAAACACCGGGCCGATCTAGGAGTGGCACTGCAGTGTCACGCAGGATGTCCCTTCCAAAAAACCCTCCCCAAACAGCACATGACGCAAAGAAAAAAAGAGGCGCAATGAGGTAGCTGACTGTGTGAGTAAGATTAGCGACCCTAGTGGCCGACACAAACACCGGGCCCATTTAGGAGTGGCACTGCAGTGTCACGCAGGATGTCCCTTCCAAAAAACCCTCCCCAATCAGCACATGATGCAAAGAAAAAGAAAAGAAAAAAGAGGTGCAAGATGGAATTATCCTTGGGCCCTCCCACCCACCCTTATGTTGTATAAACAAAACAGGACATGCACACTTTAACCAACCCATCATTTCAGTGACAGGGTCTGCCACACGACTGTGACTGATATGACGGGTTGGTTTGGACCCCCCCCCAAAAAAGAAGCAATTAATCTCTCCTTGCACAAACTGGCTCTACAGAGGCAAGATGTCCACCTCATCTTCACCCTCCGATATATCACCGTGTACATCCCCCTCCTCACAGATTATCAATTCGTCCCCACTGGAATCCACCATCTCAGCTCCCTGTGTACTTTGTGGAGGCAATTGCTGCTGGTCAATGTCTCCGCGGAGGAATTGATTATAATTCATTTTAATGAACATCATCTTCTCCACATTTTCTGGATGTAACCTCGTACGCCGATTGCTGACAAGGTGAGCGGCGGCACTAAACACTCTTTCGGAGTACACACTTGTGGGAGGGCAACTTAGGTAGAATAAAGCCAGTTTGTGCAAGGGCCTCCAAATTGCCTCTTTTTCCTGCCAGTATAAGTACGGACTGTGTGACGTGCCTACTTGGATGCGGTCACTCATATAATCCTCCACCATTCTATCAATGTTGAGAGAATCATATGCAGTGACAGTAGAGGACATGTCCGTAATCGTTGTCAGGTCCTTCAGTCCGGACCAGATGTCAGCATCAGCAGTCGCTCCAGACTGCCCTGCATCACCGCCAGCGGGTGGGCTCGGAATTCTGAGCCTTTTCCTCGCACCCCCAGTTGCGGGAGAATGTGAAGGAGGAGATGTTGACAGGTCGCGTTCCGCTTGACTTGACAATTTTGTCACCAGCAGGTCTTTCAACCCCAGCAGACCTGTGTCTGCCGGAAAGAGAGATCCAAGGTAGGCTTTAAATCTAGGATCGAGCACGGTGGCCAAAATGTAGTGCTCTGATTTCAACAGATTGACCACCCGTGAATCCTTGTTAAGCGAATTAAGGGCTGCATCCACAAGTCCCACATGCCTAGCGGAATCGCTCCCTTTTAGCTCCTTCTTCAATGCCTCCAGCTTCTTCTGCAAAAGCCTGATGAGGGGAATGACCTGACTCAGGCTGGCAGTGTCTGAACTGACTTCACGTGTGGCAAGTTCAAAGGGCATCAGAACCTTGCACAACGTTGAAATCATTCTCCACTGCACTTGAGACAGGTGCATTCCATCTCCTATATCGTGCTCAATTGTATAGGCTTGAATGGCCTTTTGCTGCTCCTCCAACCTCTGAAGCATATAGAGGGTTGAATTCCACCTCGTTACCACTTCTTGCTTCAGATGATGGCAGGGCAGGTTCAGTAGTTTTTGGTGGTGCTCCAGTCTTCTGTACGTGGTGCCTGTACGCCGAAAGTGTCCCGCAATTTTTCTGGCCACCGACAGCATCTCTTGCACGCCCCTGTCGTTTTTTAAAAAATTCTGCACCACCAAATTCAAGGTATGTGCAAAACATGGGACGTGCTGGAATTTGCCCATATTTAATGCACACACAATATTGCTGGCGTTGTCCGATGCCACAAATCCACAGGAGAGTCCAATTGGGGTAAGCCATTCCGCGATGATCTTCCTCAGTTGCCGTAAGAGGTTTTCAGCTGTGTGCGTATTCTGGAAAGCGGTGATACAAAGCGTAGCCTGCCTAGGAAAGAGTTGGCGTTTGCGAGATGCTGCTACTGGTGCCGCCGCTGCTGTTCTTGCGGCGGGAGTCCATACATCTACCCAGTGGGCTGTCACAGTCATATAGTCCTGACCCTGCCCTGCTCCACTTGTCCACATGTCCGTGGTTAAGTGGACATTGGGTACAACTGCATTTTTTAGGAGACTGGTGAGTCTTTTTCTGACGTCCGTGTACATTCTCGGTATCGCCTGCCTAGAGAAGTGGAACCTAGATGGTATTTGGTAACGGGGGCACACTGCCTCAATAAATTGTCTAGTTCCCTGTGAACTAACGGCGGATACCGGACGCACGTCTAACACCAACATAGTTGTCAAGTACTCAGTTATCCGCTTTGCAGTAGGATGACTGCTGTGATATTTCATCTTCCTCGCAAAGGACTGTTGAACAGTCAATTGCTTACTGGAAGTAGTACAAGTGGGCTTACGACTTCCCCTCTGGGATGACCATCGACTCCCAGCGGCAACAACAGCAGCGCCAGCAGCAGTAGGCGTTACACGCAAGGATGCATCGGAGGAATCCCAGGCAGGAGAGGACTCGTCAGACTTGCCAGTGACATGGCCTGCAGGACTATTGGCATTCCTGGGGAAGGAGGAAATTGACACTGAGGGAGTTGGTGGGGTGGTTTGCGTGAGCTTGGTTACAAGAGGAAGGTATTTACTGGTCAGTGGACTGCTTCCGCTGTCACCCAAAGTTTTTGAACTTGTCACTGACTTATTATGAATGCGCTGCAGGTGACGTATAAGGGAGGATGTTCCGAGGTGGTTAACGTCCTTACCCCTACTTATTACAGCTTGACAAAGGGAACACACGGCTTGACACCTGTTGTCCGCATTTCTGGTGAAATACCTCCACACCGAAGAGCTGATTTTTTTGGTATTTTCACCTGGCATGTCAACGGCCATATTCCTCCCACGGACAACAGGTGTCTCCCCGGGTGCCTGACTTAAACAAACCACCTCACCATCAGAATCCTCCTGGTCAATTTCCTCCCCAGCGCCAGCAACACCCATATCCTCCTCATCCTGGTGTACTTCAACACTGACATCTTCAATCTGACTATCAGGAACTGGACTGCGGGTGCTCCTTCCAGCACTTGCAGGGGGCGTGCAAATGGTGGAAGGCGCATGCTCTTCACGTCCAGTGTTGGGAAGGTCAGGCATCGCAACCGACACAATTGGACTCTCCTTGTGGATTTGGGATTTCAAAGAACGCACAGTTCTTTGCGGTGCTTTTGCCAGCTTGAGTCTTTTCAGTTTTCTAGCGAGAGGCTGAGTGCTTCCATCCTCATGTGAAGCTGAACCACTAGCCATGAACATAGGCCAGGGCCTCAGCCGTTCCTTGCCACTCCGTGTGGTAAATGGCATATTGGCAAGTTTACGCTTCTCCTCCGACAATTTTATTTTAGGTTTTGGAGTCCTTTTTTTACTGATATTTGGTGTTTTGGTTTTGACATGCTCTGTACTATGCCATTGGGCATTGGCCTTGGCAGACGACGTTGCTGGCATTTCATCGTCTCGGCCATGACTAGTGGCAGCAGCTTCAGCACGAGGTGGAAGTGGATCTTGATCTTTCCCTAATTTTGGAACCTCAACATTTTTGTTCTCCATATTTTAATAGGCACAACTAAAAGGCACCTCAGGTAAACAATGCAGATGGATGGATTGGATACTAGTATACAATTATGGACGGGCTGCCGAGTGCCGACACAGAGGTAGCCACAGCCGTGAACTACCGCACTGTACTGTGTCTGCTGCTAATATATAGACTGGTTGATAAAGAGATAGTATACTCGTAACTAGTATGTATGTATAAAGAAAGAAAAAAAAACCACGGTTAGGTCACTGGTATATACAATTATGGACGGGCTGCCGAGTGCCGACACAGAGGTAGCCACAGCCGTGAACTACCGCACTGTACTGTGTCTGCTGCTAATATATAGACTGGTTGATAAAGAGATAGTATACTCGTAACTAGTATGTATGTATAAAGAAAGAAAAAAAAACCACGGTTAGGTCACTGGTATATACAATTATGGACGGGCTGCCGAGTGCCGACACAGAGGTAGCCACAGCCGTGAACTACCGCACTGTACTGTGTCTGCTGCTAATATATAGACTGGTTGATAAAGAGATAGTATACTCGTAACTAGTATGTATGTATAAAGAAAGAAAAAAAAACCACGGTTAGGTCACTGGTATATACAATTATGGACGGGCTGCGGAGTGCCGACACAGAGGTAGCCACAGCCGTGAACTACCGCACTGTACTGTGTCTGCTGCTAATATATAGACTGGTTGATAAAGAGATAGTATACTCGTAACTAGTATGTATGTATAAAGAAAGAAAAAAAAACCACGGTTAGGTGGTATATACAATTATGGACGGGCTGCCGAGTGCCGACACAGAGGTAGCCACAGCCGTGAACTACCGCACTGTACTGTGTCTGCTGCTAATATATAGACTGGTTGATAAAGAGATAGTATACTCGTAACTAGTATGTATGTATAAAGAAAGAAAAAAAAACCACGGTTAGGTCACTGGTATATACAATTATGGACGGGCTGCCGAGTGCCGACACAGAGGTAGCCACAGCCGTGAACTACCGCACTGTACACTGGTTGATAAAGAGATAGTAGTATACTCGTAACAACTAGTATGACGACGGTATAAAGAATGAAAAAAAAACCACGGTTAGGTGGTATATAATACAATTATGGTTGGACGGACTGCCTGCCGAGTGCCGACACAGAGGTAGCCACAGCCGTGAACTACCGCACTGTACACTTGTTGATAAAGAGATAGTAGTATACTCGTAACAACTAGTATGACGACGGTATAAAGAACGAAAAAAAAACCACGGTTAGGTGGTATATATTATAATACAATTATGGATGGACGGACTGCCTGCCGAGTTCCGACACAGAGGTAGCCACAGCCGTGAACTACAGCACTGTACACTGGTTGATAAAGAGATAGTAGTATACTCGTAACAACTAGTATGACGACGGTATAAAGAACGAAAAAAAAACCACGGTTAGGTGGTATATATTATAATACAATTATGGATGGACGGACTGCCTGCCGAGTTCCGACACAGAGGTAGCCACAGCCGTGAACTACCGCACTGTACACTGGTTGATAAAGAGATAGTAGTATACTCGTAACAACTAGTATGACTATGACGACGGTATAAAGAAAGAAAAAAAAAACCACGGTTAGGTGGTATATAATACAATTATGGATGGACGGACTGCCTGCCGAGTGCCGACACAGAGGTAGCCACAGCCGTGAACTACCGCACTGTACTGTGTCTGCTGCTAATATAGACTGGTTGATAAAGAGATAGTATACAATACTACTAATATACTGGTGGTCAGGCACTGGTCACCACTAGTCACACTGGCAGTGGCACTCCTGCAGCAAAAGTGTGCACTGTTTAATTTTAATATAATATTATTTATCATGTACTCCTGGCTCCTGCTATAACAACCTGCAGTGCTCCCCAGTCTCCCCCACAATTATAAGCTTTATATACAATACATTGATGTGCAGCACACTGGGCTGAGCAGTGCACACAGACTGAGTCACTGTGTGACTGTGTATCGTTTTTTTCAGGCAGAGAACGGATATATTAAATAAAACAAACAACTGCACTGTCTCTGGTGGTCACTGGTCACTGTGGTCGTCAGTCACTAAACTCTGTCTGCACTCTGCACTCTCTTCTAATCTACAGTATCACAGCAATCTCTCTCTCTCTCTCTCTTCTAAATCTAATCTAAATGGAGAGGACGCCAGCCACGTCCTCTCCCTATCAATCTCAATGCACGTGTGAAAATGGCGGCGACGCGCGGCTCCTTATATAGAATCCGAGTCTCGCGAGAATCCGACAGCGTCATGATGACGTTCGGGCGCGCTCGGGTTAACCGAGCAAGGCGGGAAGATCCGAGTCGCTCGGACCCGTGAAAAAAAAAGTGAAGTTCGTGCGGGTTCGGATTCAAAGAAACCGAACCCGCTCATCTCTAGACTTTACCGCAATTTTTTTCTGGCCAATCTTAGCAGGTCCTGAAAAAAAAACCTATAAATCCGCCATTGGGCTGCCTTCAGGGCTAAGTGGATAGCCTCGGGGAATCAATCAGCCCGCAGTAAATGACCCCAGGCAAAACTCCCTTGTGAAGTCTAATATCCATCTAATTTACTGTAGGGAATGCAGTACCCAAGAACAGGGCTGCAATTACAAAATGTTGTGCCTGGGACTAACAAAATAGACAGCTCCCCCAAACCCCCCCCCCAAAAAAAAAAAAAAAAACCCTAAAGAAAACTTAAAAAAAAACACTACATTAATATATATATATATATATATATATATATATATATATATATATTCCTGTGTAAGGGTCTCCTGAAGCTGTGCATGGGTCCCCTCCTTTCTTAACACGCTACTGGATATAGGACATGTTCAGGTAGGGCAGCTGCATCACAAGATAATAGTGAAGGTTAATACAACTGTCACAATTTTGAGGAGATATAGGGGGACATTTACTAAGCAGTGATAAGAGCAGAGAAGTGAGCCAGTGGAGAACCAATCAGCACTGAAGTAACATCCATCATTTGCATACTATGAAATGATACAGAGCTGCTGATTGGTTGATGGGGCAACTTATCCACTGGCTCACTTCTCCGCTCTTATCACTTCTTAGTAAATGTCCCCCATAGTCCTGATTTCAGGCTTTTCAGCACTAGACCTGATGTGGACATTAAGGGCTGCGAATGTCCACATTTGTGTGAAAATGAGGCTATGGCCAGCAACAACATGAGAAAAACATTTTTTGGGGGGGGAGACCAAATTGGCTTGCCGCCAAAAAAATATTGGCGAAACATCGGGATAAATCGAGATAAAAACGTCAGTTTTTTTCTCACGATGCTTCTTCGCATCTAATTGAATTCCCGCCATAGAGTTAACTACATATTGGTGTATGGGGAAAAGTTACCTGATCTGGCAAGGGATGCAATGAATAATGTTTATCAGATGGGGCTCTGATTGCATAATGGTATTTTTGTTGAATAATCATCATCAGATGGGGTTCTTCACAGTGGATGTAATAAGTCTACACAACCTTGTCTGAAAGGAAGATCATTCATTCCAGACCGTTTTCTAACTTTAGAGTGACACTAATACCGACTAACATCAAGTGAAAAACAAAGGGACCACATTTTGGAAATATAAGAGAAATACAAAGCGTACAATATCCTGGTTGCATAGGTGAACATATAAGCGGTGTCTAGGATTAACCAATCACTTTAAAAATCAAGTTTAAAGGTACATAGCATACACCTGCAAGCAATATAATTACTATGGGATCTAATTGTACTAGCCAGGAGGTATATTGCACTATGATTATACTGTACGTGGAGGAAATGTGGCATAGCATGGACATAATCAGGACACTCCGCCAAAGGTGATAACAGGACAAGGAGAAAACTAATTATTGAGGCTACCAGATGCCTAAAGCAACATTACAGCAACTGCAATATATTCTGTCAGTAACTGATCACTCCCTGCATGGAATAATCTCCTATATTCTGCATGTCTGGGCAAAGTGGGCGGGTGGCAAGATGTGAGCAAATTTCAACCAAAAATTCCATATAAATTTTGCCTGACAATATGATTAATCATCCCAAACCACCTGAGAAGCTGAGCCGTGCTCTACAGAGATCAAGGTTGATCTTTTTGGCCTTGTTTCCACAGCTCATCACCCACAGAACACCATGGTTGTGACAGTATTATCCATTGGGGCTACTTCTCTTCAGCTAGGACAAGTCAGGCTAGAGACTATAATATCAATCTATTTTGTCATAAAACCTGCTGGTCTCTGTCAGAATGATAGAGATGAACATGGATTTCATCTTCCAATAATGATCCAAAGTAAACATCCAATTCAGCCAAGGGATGCCTTGAGTAAAATGGAGATCAAGATCTTCATTAAAAGCCTGTATAGTGGCCCAAAGGGCTGTGCATGGGAAATCCCCTCTCACATTTTTGTGAAGCTGATATTCCTTACAGATAGCCCACTGCTACATTAAACAGGTACTTCCACAAAGTATTAGTGGGTAACGGGTGTGCACACATACACAATCAAAGTATTGCAGTGTTTTTCACACTTTCAAACATTGTCTATTTGTTTTTTACTTACATTTTGTTGATTTCAAGGTCAAAATAAAGCTGGACAAAAGGTTCATTTCAGGGTGTCCATCACAAACCCTTACATTTCTATTATAAGCTTTTTAGGTCGGTGTCTTGAGCGTCGGGATCCCGACAGCCAGTATATTGACTGTATCCCCTTTTTATATCCAGCATTAGATTTCAAATGGGGCTTTGAATTGGCAATGATCACATCAGATATCACACTGCAGTGCACATATAGTATAGCTTGAAAAAAAGATTTAATAGATCTCAGAATGTTGCTGCTGTACTCTTGTTGTGCGGATATATTCCTGAATTGCTAAAGTATATACTTCTCATCAGGCATGGCGCTATTTTTTGCCCACTAAAGAAGGAGGCTGGAAAAAGCCACACACATGGGGGAATTTAATTGCCGGCAATGATCTCATCCATCCACTACTTTATGGCATTGGGATCTCGCTCAAAATTGCTCACCACCCCATAGGGTTATGAGCACTTTTGAATGAATCAGGGTGTAAAATCGGCCAGGCGTGTGAGAAGGGCTGCTGTTGCTGGTGCTTAAATCATACTTGCTGACCTGGCTGGGGCAGGTCAGTCGGCGTACAGGGGGCGTGGCTGACAGGGCAGTGGGCTGAAGGGGCGGAGCCTTGAGGATGCATCATCTTTGCTCCGCCCCCGCTTTTCGGTGCTGAGGAAAATAGGCACTGTAGAATCACGTCATCGCCCCCCCCCCCCTTCCCACCCGCCTCCATATTGTCTCCTTCCACTAACAGAAAAAGGGGAGCGCAGAGAGTGCATCTAAATCAGGGACACTTGCCTGCTTTTCCGGGGGGGCTGGGAGGGTCACCCGATTTTCAGGAGCCTCCCGGCCATTCCAAGAGGGTAGGCAAGTCTGGTTTAAACACTGCGGCAACAGATTTCACCCCCTTCACCCACAATTGAATCTCCCCTTAATTTAGAAGTGAAAGGAAAGGTGAGTGGGAAAAAGTTACACTTTATTTTCATGTGTAGAAAATAACTAATTTAGACATAATAGAAAGCAGTCACCACAATGAGAAGTAAAGGATGCTACAGGACATTATAATGTCATTGTGTATAGTGTGACATTTGAGATTAGATTAACAGCACAGAATAAATTTGGAGGAAAATGTCATAACTTTGTATAAACAGTCATAGAAACACAGAGCAATGTTTGGCAGTTGTAATAATATTTAATGATAAAGTAAACCATTATCTTTGTGGTGCTCACCTACCCAGCACAGAAACCTTCTTGGATATTGCATGCTTCTTAGCTGTATTAAAATAGGAACTGCAACAGGAACATTTCTCAAGGTATATAAATGTCAGTTTGTATTAACCGCTTGCAGAAATAAGTTATAGCCACTTTATATAATATTGAAATGTTTGAGTTAACCCTCAGATAATAGATATCAACAAATAATTTCTATGCAGCTGGGATGGATGAGGTCTGGGTACAACATGCAGACGTATCAGAGCATTTATCCTTAAGGAATTTTATCAAGATCCGCAAACAGCCGCAGCAAAGTTTTCAGAAGTTAGAACAGCAGTAGGCATCCAGTCAGACAATAATTAACAAAAAATATCTATAGATATGACAAAAAGTCATATCTCTTTGCGTGCCTATCATATCTCCCTACATGATCTCAGACCTATCCACATGCCCCCAGATTTCCCACTTTCCCCTTACACAGGGGCGTTTTAAGAGAGAAGGAGGCCCGTGTCCAGCCTCCTTTGTTCGGGCTCCCTTCTCTCTGCCGAGAGTGTTGTAGAGTCTGAGCTCTAGAGGGCTCAGACTCTATTGCGCATGCACAGATCTCCAGGAAAATGATGCAGCGGCCATTTTCCCAGTGATTTCTCTACTGCGCATGTGCAGAACTCTGTGAAATTGGCCAATGTGCCATTTTCACAGGGTTTTTTAACAGCACTGGTGACATCAGCGCAGGACTCTGGAGGGTGAGTATTAAAAAAATGGGTGCAGCGTGTGTGGTGTGGGTCCCCCCTGGACTCAGGGGTTCCATGTGCACTACACACACTGCACCCATTATAGATACGCAGTGCTATACACCTCATCCCAGTCGCCTGGAGGCAAGTTGAAGTTTGGTGCCCCATTCCCCCCCATATAAACCCCCCCCCTGAAAACAACACAACAAACATGGTGCGAGTGAATGTGTGTGTATGTGTGTGTGTGTGTGTGTGTGTATATATATATATATATATATATATTTTATCCAAAAGTGCCATCACTCCACGCTGGAATAAACAACTGGGCCCGGTGCCACGGTGCAATAATGTAATAAAGTCCTTCCACAGATGCACGGCACTCTAGGGACACGGTATGAAAGATTTAATGGTGTAGCAAATAAGTCAACATGTTTCGAGGCCTCCGCCTCTTCCTCAGGACCTGGTGTGTCCTGAGGAAGAGGCCTCAAAACATGTTGACTTATTTGCTACACCATTAAATCTTTCATACCGTGTCCCTAGAGTGCCGTGCATATGTGGAAGGACTATATATATATATATATATATATATATATAAATAAAGAAAGGAAATTGGCCCCTAAAGGTTATTTTAACCTATAAATACAGGGAACCCAGTGGGTTTCACAATTACCATTGATTTTAAAACATAAACATGAACTGTTCTTTCATAAAAAATGTATTAAAATGTACAGAAGCAATGAAGCAAGTCCATCATATTACACAGACAAAATGATGTAATTTCTCTTCGAATACTCCATCTTTGAAGTTGATAGAGGAATATTGGCAACTTAGTGCAGTATCTTTAATCTTCCTCATATACTATTCAGAGATAACATCAAATATAACAATCCAACGCGTTTCGTCTAGTAACTAGACTTCATCAGGGGTATGTCTAAAAATTATAAGACAGCCAATAAGTATTTATACACTACAGTAAAAATCATAATAGCAATAGTATGGTACAAAGAACAGTCAATGAACAATAGGATGTGCGAGACATGGTGAAACAGAGCAAAGAGACAATAATTGGGCTGTTGACAACAAAATGAGAACTCAGTTAGGTGGTGATCATAAAACTCATATATAATATCTATTATCATTGGGTATTTTACATACCTTTTGGTATTAACATTTATCAAAATGTGATCAATCAGAGTGGACACTCAGGATTTTTCAAAGAATAACTTCAAAACATCAAAAAGGAGACTGCCGAAGCTTCAAGCCAGTCTAATTAAAAGGTAATTGATTCATATTACTATCAAAAAATTGATTTATCAACCATTGTATGGTTCATAAAGTAGAAACATCACATACCTCATATATTCGATTGATCAGAATTCAGCTATTTCCTATGTTTCTAACTTTCAAAAGGAAGGTGAAAACAGCAAGATCCTGCCAAAAATGGACCTAACAAATCAATTGATTTTATTTAGTGTATATCTAATCCAATCTAAACCGAGAGGGAAAAAAGAAAGAAAGAGGAGGGAGGGAAAGCTTGAATATCCACCCCCTCACCATTATCCTCTATTAGGAAAACACACATGCGTCTAATACATGGATCACAATATAATTGTTTAAATGGTCAGTGTAAGCTGACTCCTATATACAGAGTCTCCTGTTGGAAATACACTATGAATGACTCTAATGATAGCAGGAAACTGCGTTAATCAAGCTCTACAAATATATAGATATTCAAATATTTATAAGGTTATTACAGATGAAATTCTTAAAGCATCATGACATACCTCATGTGTCAAACACAAACGTGAAATACAGATACGGATAAGCTGTCCATACAGATTCACACAGGAAAAAACCTAAGGGTCAATTAGATAATAACCAATGATTTTAAGTATGGTAGCAGTACTGAACTACAAGCTGTATCACCTGTCCTCTGTGATAGTTTCAAAAATTGTGATATCATTTGTTGCTCACATGCTAACAGGCTTATAGTAAATCCTATATATACTGATTATAACTCATAAATGAGGCACAATGTGTGTTCAAAAATCACCCTTAAATGTCACTTTTTTTGTACATAACACTTGGCACTATAAAAAGTCTGAATTAGAGACTGAGAGGTTAAAACATTAAAGGATTAAGTGCCTATCAGTCTGACCAAAAAAAATATACATATCATAGATTAAATGAAGCCCTCTTCTAAAAGGTATAAAGAAAATCCTTACTTTCCAAACAGACAGCCAGTGGTACTCCAGTATCCTTGCAATGGACCATGGGAGCTAAATTCAAACTTTTATAGGGGAAGTCATCTGACATCATTTCCCCAATTAAACTAATGTGCATAAGGTCTGTGTCAATCTCCTCCACACACCAGCCAATCAATCAATTAACTGATCAATAAACATGTGAAACTGAATTAGTATCGGAGTAATTTTTGCTGCAGTGAAATGTATAAACCATAAACTATATTTGGTCTGTCAGGTAGATGCGGGCCTAGTATGGGGTCTCTAAGTAGGAGATGCCAGTGCTTATTCAAAATGCGTCTGATCTTCAAATTCTCTTGATTGAATTGGGTAATGAAAGGTCTTTCGGGTTTCTGGTTATCCTTAGGCTTCCCTTCTGAAGAAAAGAACCTCCTTCTATCTATCTTAGATGCTCGTGTCTGGTCAATGAGTAATGCTGATTCTTCATATCCTCTATCGACAAATTGTCTAACCAAATCTGATGATTGTTCCCAATAGTTAGACAAGGTACTACAGTTCTTTCTTAACCTCATAAATTGTGAGTATGGCACTGACGTCTTCCATCTAGCGAGATGGCAGCTGTTGTACGGTATAAAGCTATTAGCGTCAGTCTCCTTGAAGTAGGTTTTGGTGTTCAGAACACCATCACTGTCCACACTTAAAAGGATGTCTAAATAATCAATAGTGGAAGAATGATGTTTATGTGTGAATCTGAGGTAGTACGAATTCTTCTGTATGGAGGAGATAAAGCTAGCCAATGTCTCTGGTTCTCCATCCCAAATCAAAATCAAGTCATCTATATATCTTTTATAGAACTTGATGTTATGGTATCTGAACCCCTCATTAGTGTATAGGTATTCCTGCTCCCACTGGTCCATGTATATATTAGCATACGATGGGGCAAATTTGCTCCCCATCGCTGTGCCTTGTCGCTGCAGATAGTAATGTCCTTCAAACTCGAAATAATTACGGTTCAATACGAACCATATACTCCCCAGCATGAACTCTCTCTCATCTTTGGAGACCATAATGTCTGCTGACAAAATTTTCTCCACTGCCTCTAACCCCTTGGAATGGGGGATGGAGGTGTAGAGAGCCTGAACATCGATGGTTACCCATCTGTAAGAGGAAAGCCACCGTATTTCATTGAGACTTTTTAAAAGACTAGTTGAGTCCTTTAAATATGACAACTGGTTTTTCACATATGGCTGTAATTTAATATCGAGAAAATGTGATAAATTGGCTGTAAGTGAATCCACACCTGCCACTATAGGTCGACCTGGGGAGGAATGGTACCCTTGTGTACCTTAGGCAGGTGATAAAAGATAGGTATCTTCGGTTTTTTATTTAAAATGTATTCAGATTCCTCCTTACATAGCACTCCTTTATTCTTAGCCTCATAGAGTAGATTGTGAAGTTCTTCTACAAATTTTTCAGTTGGATCACCTTTGAGTAATTCGTAGGTGGAAGTATCGTTAATTTGTTTCAGAGCTTCAGTGACATACGTGGATCTCTCTTGAATGTCGATGGCACCCCCTTTATCCGCCATTTTGATCACTATTTCGTCATCATTTTTAAGTTGTTTGATGGCTAATCTCTCCTGAGACGTGAGGTTGTCGCAGAATTTACCGTTTTGAAGCTTCAATCTCCTAAAGTCCCCTTTGACGTACATATTTGCCAAGATCGACAAATAAATCGAATTTATTTACATGTTGGTTCGGAGCAAATTTTAGACCTTTATTCAATATTGATGTTTGTGGGTGGGATAATTCCTTTTTAGTAAAATTGATGATGCCTGGTTTGGAGGTTCTTGTAGGAAGTTGATTGCCCTTCTTTTTTTGTTGGGCGATTTTTCTTCCACCCCTTGTGCCTCTTCTCCTGCGTTCAAATGTCTCTTTACTCCTTGGGGGGAATTCAAGCGGGTGTACAACTGTTCTCTCTCTTGTTGATAAGGGAAACCTATATTCTTCCTTCTCCCTAAAAAAGCCCCTCTCCTGGGGGAAACTGACCTAAGGGGTCATACCGGTTATAATGCGAGTACTTGTCTCTCAGTTCAACCGGGGACTGTTGGAATCGATGGGACGGTTTTCTCCCGTATCTTCGTCCTGGGGACTGGTTGGAACTCCTCCTCCTCATCCTATAGGTGTTTTCTCGTTTGGGATGTTGTTGGGAAGGATAATTTCATCTTTGATGGAATACATCATCATCATATTCATCCGGTTCTCTCCTCCTCACCCCCTGTGAGTAATGTTCCCTATAATCCTGTTTGGAGGGACCATTGGCGCCCCAATCGTGTACTTTACCATTGGTGTAGTCAGATTTATCCCTAGAGAATTTCTTTTGCTTGCGCAAAATAATTTCCTTCTCTAAGGAGTTCAGTTTGTACTGGAGATCGGCTACATCCCTCTTGAATTCCTCATCATCATTAAATTTGATGAGATCAGACTCAAGTTTGCTTAGTTCAACTTCTAACCCTTCTAGTTCTTTCTTCCTCTCAGTCACAATTAGATCCACTAATTTGGCAGCGCTCTCATCAAGTATCCTATTCCACTTGATATTGAAATCTTCACTCAATGCACCCAACACAGGGGTCTTATTTAGCCTTAGGCACACACACACACACACACACACACACACACACACACACACATATTCGCTCAAATATATATTTCCATGTCTATACAAGATAGACGAGGTGACACTCCAACGGACTTGTGATAAAGCAAAGATGTGTTTAATCCTTCATAAACTGACGATTCAAGGCCCTACGGCCTTTTCTTTAGGGTGTAACACACCCTTATGAAAAGGCTGTAGGGCCTTGAAACGTCGGCTTATGAAGTATTAAACACTTCTTTGCTTTATTACAAGTCCGTTGGAGTGCCGCCTCATCTATCTTGTATGGAAATGGAAATCTGTAAAATCTGTAAACGTATGTAAGGAGGGCACCCACGCAATTATCCCTTGAACCAAGAGTGCCATTCTACATGTGGTTATATACATATTTTTTTTATTAGTAGCAGTCAGATATGCAAATTAGTCCATTAATTTTTTGTACAGTCAGTTTCCAATGGTAACCGATGTCAGTGCAGTCACCTCCAATTAGCCTCAACCACAGGCAACAGTTTTTTCAGCACATGTAAAAGAATAGAGAGCACACTCAGTGAGTAACATGTAAATATCATTTTAGTAAAGAATAAAAGCTCACATTCATCACAATTTAAAATCAACAGCATGAAAACCATATTCCAGAGCCAACCAGCATTGACACTCGCTCAACATGCGTCCACTGTATCTGGCAAGTGACGTCACTAACGTCCTTCAAGCCACGCCCAATTGGACTTCATCAGGGGCTGTGTCCCAAACATTACTGGCTCCACATTTATCCTAATGTCTAGATTTGCCTGGCCAATCATGGAGACTCAATCAAGTACAAGCAACACACCTGTGCACAAGTATACAGGTATATATATATATATATATATATATATATATATACTGCAGAAACAGGCGGCATTCTCTGCGTTTGAAATAAAGACAGACAAGCAAGTCTGATGTTCAGTGTTTCAATGTCAAAGCGGCATTTTCGTCAGGATGATCATCCTGACGAAAATGGCGCTTTGACATTGAAACGTTGAACATTAGACTTGCTTGTCTGTCTTTATTTCAAACGCCGAGAGTGCCGCCTGTTTCTGCAGTATATACCATTGGACACAGCGCAGCTGTTACCACAAGGAGGGCACTGGCAATACTATCTGATTTCACTTACCTTAGGGATTTGGGAGTGCCGTGGACTTTGTGCTTCTATATATATATATACTGTGTATATATATATATATATATATATATATATATATACATATATCAACTTATTGTGACAACAGCGCCAGACTCACAAGATTGAGCCGTCTGCAACATGCAGAATCAGTGTTCTCTGGCAGGTCCCACCTCACAGACCAGTAGCAGCCACAGGTGCGCCATCACTTGCTGCAGTGCAGGCTGAGCAGTACCAGGAGGGAGCCATCCTGTCCCCTACTTCAGGTGTAAATGGGGCTCCTGGGACAGAGCCGATTAACTCTGCAGCAGCAGTGGGTGCGTTACAGAACTCCCTTGGAAGAGCAGTGGCCAAATTTGGATCCCACTGTGAACCACACAGGTGCTGCTTTACATGCAGCTGCCCCTTCATGGCTGGGAGCCCAGAGTTAGGTGTCTCCATTGCCTCTGGGAGTCCTGCCCCTAACACCACATCAGACCTCCCCACAGTTCATCAAATCTCCACCCTTTATATGCCCTTCACACCTCCACATCAGGGCACCCAATGTGTCCATCAGACCTCCTCGCATGAGCCAGTTTTCTCACATGCATCTTACATGCCATCAGACATCCCCAAATGCCCATTAGACCTCTACACTTGCTCATAACAGATTCTCACATGTCCCTAGACTTCCCCACATGATCTACAGTATACATAATAATAAGACCACTTCACATGATATCAGATATCCCCACATGCTTCCAGAGATTCCCCATATGATCCTTACATGCTCATCACTATCATGCTATCAGATATGTTACATGACCCCCAGACCTCCACACATGCCATAAGATCTTCCAACATGCCACTTAAGTGACCATACAATCTACTTGCATGCTGTCAGATGCCCAAACATGACCCTTACCTGCCCATTCCATCCCCTCACATCCCCTCAGACATCCCGACATAGAGATGTGTCCTCATACACCTTTACATTTTTGCTTAATTTGGCACAAAATGCTTAGCATGGCTAAAACCTTTAGAATGTAAGCGTTTACAAGCAGGGCCCTATTCCCTCATGTGCTTTTCCATCTCTTGCTTAACCTATCTTCTTTTCAATACTCCCTTCGATGGCACCAAATCCCTCAGTTTTCTGTCGCCCTGATACTTATGTCAGTGTCATCTGCTGATGCAGCTATGGTTATATACCCTGTGCTTGTCCTATATTGTCTTGAATTGTAAGTCACTGTTTTCCTGTTTTGTTTATGTACTCTGTAAGTGGGTGCTGCGGATCCTATGTGGCATGAATTATGACGCTCTGCCATGAGTAGCGATTGGATGGATTCCCAATTTTTTTTGGCCCAAAAGAATTTGTATAAATGGCAGATTAAAGAAGCATAGCTTAAGAAAAAACACAAGGTGCAGCTATGTCGCAGATTCCATATGGCTTAAATAAGGAAAAGTATTTGTGGACACATCTGTACCATCACTGCATGCCCCAAGACATCCCCAAATAAACATTACATGACAATAAGATCACACCACCAGTCATCAGACACCTCCACTTGCCATCAGATATCCTCACATGCTCCAGACCCCCCCATCCATGCCCCCAGATCCCCCTTCCCCCTCTCCCCCATTAGACCTTCAGGGCCATAGACTGCTGGGCCATGCCTGGGTACTTTCGCAGGTGTGGCCTATAATGGGAGGCTTGGCTTTGCCCCCTTAGAAAAAAATATAGGAAAAAGTATTTTCAGCATTCGCTGAACAGGAGGGCACGGTTAGTGTCTAGGGTGGGCACAATAAGTGTTATTGTACCCCCTCCCCAATCACAGGCACAGGCAGAAGAGAGTGCTGCTACTCAGCCTCCCTGGCCCCACAGCAGCATGTATCCAAAATAGTCCATAGAGGCAGTGAACCTGGCAGAATTCTAGGTCTTTGGATTTCAGATAACAGATAATCAATCAGTTACCTCTGTACAGATCACTAAGGAAAGTTTTGGAGTGCACTAAGAACTTGGCCTTTCAATGTCTTTTGAGAATACAATTTGGACAACACTGAGACAAAAGAATGCAGACAAAATAAATGATATGAATATGCAGAAAGGTTATAATATGAAAGGAGGTGACAGTACTGGTAAGTGGGAAAGTATATTAGAGCAAACAAGGGAAAAGGAATGCAAAAGTGAATGCATAGTGCCTTGGTCGGGTATTAAACTCCTGACCTCAGTGCTGTAAGACAGAAATGCTAACCACTACGTCACCCATGCTGCTTCATAACTAAGTGAATACTCTTACTGCTGCATTACCATGTTACCACTGTAAAACTCTTCAGTTCACAGATCTCTGTAAAAGAGCTCCTTAGAGTCATGATCTAGTATAAAGAGAAAAGCAAGAGAATATCAGCTCATGGGGATAGTGAACAGTGACTCAAAAAGAAGTTTGACTGTAATATATTGTAGCCATACCCCCTGCTGTATACTGATGGTAATCTTGGCATTGTATAGCGGGGGCGGGACCACGATACCACCTTCGTACCACCTCATTGGCAGTGACACCCCCCCGTTCCCTGTGATGCGTCATATACCTGCACTGGCACCCCCTCCCGATTGGCCAACCTAGCTGCTCTTTACCAGAGACAGAAGCAATGAAGTCAGCAACTATGCCTTAATAAAATATAACAGTGGAAGCCCATACAACACACCCCAGTGTAGGCTTCCACTTTGAGCCCACTTCACACACCCTGCACCCATAACTACAAACCATCCATAATACTGCATAAACTGGCGCTGCAGAACAGCAGAAATCACTTGGAAAATGGTGTGGCGCCCATTTCCCCGGTGATTTGTATGTATCATAGAGTAGTCACTGGGAATGTGGCACAGACACCATGTTCGATGAGACCTGCACATCTTCGATAAATAGACACTTTTACGACTTTGTGACCCAGTTGAAAATTACGTCAAGTTTTCCCATATTTAACTATGGACAATGGCCATGTTATTTGTGTGCTATGGCATACAGTAAGTGAATGGAATGTTTTAGATTTTATTCCGCAGTTCTCCTCTGTGCATTCTCAAAGAACCGAGCGTTAAAACGTCAGAATCCGTTTTGCCTGTGCTGTAATTATTTATGTTACATAATGTCTTCTAATCAGTCATGCTATATCAAATGGCTACAGAAGCCTTACTCAGTCTAAATAGAAACTCAATCTAAATGCAAAATATACATGAATCTTACCATGGAAAGGATGACTGCTCACCTGAAACACTAACAACTGCTCTGTGCTTCTCATTAGTGCATTTTAATCCTACCTATATTATCTGTACTTGTCTCGCTCACCCACATGGTATCTTGAAACGCCAGTGCTTGTTTTTATTTCTTATTTAACTGTGCGGATATTTTAACACTATTGGGTGGTTACCCACTGGTGTTAAGAGACTGCCAATGACACAGCATGTCAGATGCCAGAGTATTTGACATGTGGAATGTAGCTAGTGCTTGTACTCTGCTTGAGTGGAGAGAGATCAATGGAATACATTTTATTGACTTCCATATGTTTACATACGTAGCCATTTTATCACTGCTTCTGACTGACTGCAAGTGTAAAGGGCATGGATGTAGATTTCATCATCATGCTTTGCTAGCACTTAAACCATTGGGTAGTTGTTTGTTCTAATACAACTACTCAGGATTAAACTTCTTGAGTTTGTTATTAAATCCTGTTTGAACTAAACAAAGTACAGTGTAATCAGTAATACTACTGTGGTAATTATGTATATAAGAGGCATTACTACTGTGGAAATTATGTGTATAAGGGGCACTTCGGTGGGTATTATGTGTATAAGTCGCACTTCTGGTTGCATTATATCTAAGGGACACTACTTCTGTGGGCATTATGTGCATAAGCAGCACTACTACTGGGGGCATTATGTGAAAGGGGCACTACTACTGTGGGAATTGTGTATAAGGGACACTACTTTAGTCATTGTTTATAAGGGGCACTACTGTGTGACATAAAAATTATAAAGGGTACCATAGTATAGTATAATGTGAATAAGGGGCACTACTAAGTGATGTAATGTAAATAAGGGGCACTACTGAGGGACATAACGTGAATAAGGGGCACTACTGTGTGTCATAAAATGAATAAGGGGCACTACTATGTGGTGTAGTATGAACGTGCAGTGTAGTGTGAATAAGATTGTGATACTGTGTGGCGTAATTTGAATTGGTTCTATTGTGTGACCACTTCCCCTCATTGTGAGACCATTGTCCCTTTATAAAGAATGGGAGGTAGGTCACAAATTTATAGTTTGCAGGGGGGGTTCAAAAAACCCTAACACTAGCCACGGCTTAATTTACTGGGAGCGAGGGGGGGGGGGGGGGGATTTTGGCAGGGTAAATTAAAACCACCACCTCTTCATTTCCACTTTAAGCCCTGAAGTAGCCAGTATTTTCCCTGCATGCAAGAGGGGAAAAAAAGGAAAAATAAATAAATGCTTTTGCTCTGCATACATTGCACCCAAAAGCGCTTTAAGAGAGGAGGGGGCTGTGTGCAGTTTCTGATTGCGGACCCTACTCTCCGGCGGTGCAGTAGATTCTGGTATTGTGCAGGTCTCTGGGAACATGGCACCCCCGCCACATTCCTGGGGACAACTCTATTGGGCATGCGCAAATCACCAGAAAATACCCGGGGCAGACATTTTCCAAGTGATATTTGCGGCTCTGCAGCCAGCGCCAGGCCAGGGTGTGTGGTGTGGACTCAGGGGCCCGTGTGCACCACACACCTTGCACCCATTATAGAGACGCCAGTGATTGCAACATGATTGGTAAGGAGCAAAATTCAGTTACTCTATTTATTGTCTTTTTCCCAACTATGCCTCATAGTGTCTGTAAAGGCCCATACACACTGGGTGATTTTGAGCTGAAAGCAGTTCAATTTTAGTGTGTTGAACTGCTTTCAGCTCAAAGTGTGTATGGACAAGCGATGAGCGGTGAGCACCGATGCGCGCTCCCACTTCATTGCTGGCAGCCGCCATTCATCTACTGGTATTACCAGTAGATGAATGGCGGGGTACCAGTAGATGAACGGCGGGGTGAGCTTTTTTCCATAGCGTCCTGTTATGGAAAGCCGCTCACCCCCGCTGACATCGTTGGGCAGCGGGGAAAAGCGCTCAGTGTGTATGGACCTTTAGTTATCCTTGGAATCTACATGAAATGTGCTGATGTGAGGTGACCATGTGCTGTACTGCAAAGCAAAGGTGGTTTCAGGTCAACAGAATGCTTGCGTTAAACAGATATTTAATATATGTTTTCTATATTGCATGACCTACCGGCCAGCAGTTGTTTCTGCTGAGACAGCTGTACATAGATATCATAAGCATATGGTCTTCATTCCCATTAGGTTACAATTCAGTGGTTTTCAGCCATTGCATATAAAGCCTGTTTGCTCAATCATGGGAAATGCAGCGTCGCCTGTGTAAATGTTTAATTATGAATCTTTCAGCAGGAACACATTAGGCCAGCTGCAGGTTGATATGATGCTGGTTTTGACCAGGAATCCCGTTCAGCCAATTGGCAGAGGCACAGAGAGCCATATTATAGCAAATTGTCCTCTTAGACATCAATAATCACAGCTAATGGTCTTTTCTAGCCAAGAGAGAAAATGAGGACTTAATGCTGTAAGTCGTAAACAAAGTGTGTGTAGCTGCTGCTTCATGAGGCACATCATTCACACACTTCACACCTCCACCAGGGATACTCTGCAGGTAAAACACATTTACTCTTGTAACAGATTTATAGATCTGCTTTACCAGTGGTTCTCAACCTCGGTCCTCAAGTACCCCCAACAGTTCATGTTTTCCAGGTCTCCTCACAGGATTGCAAGTGAAATAATTTGCTCCACCTGTGGGTCTTTTATAATGTACTAGTACAAGAAAAAAGAGAAAAGAGTGTGATGTCAACGGCAGCCTGTATAAGGGTGGTCTAAACCCGTAATTAAGTAGATACAATAAAGGAAAGATACTGTCGCCGGCTGTTAATCCAAATAATAACGGGACAATTTCACCATTATCACAGTAAAATAAACATACAATTTATTACACATTCATAAAATGAGGTTTTATATTCCTCAATCAATAAAAAAGGAAATACTATAAAGCATTTGATCTCATATGCAAATATAGCACTAGTTTTGCCCTCAGTAGTTATTTAAGCGGGATGCAGTCAGTTTACCTCCAATCAAAATCCCAACGTTCAAAATCCCGACACCAATTGACCGATGGTTAAAATCCCGACAAGGTCAAAATCCCAACATGGACAAAATACCGACATTTAAAATACCGACAAGCAGGGGTGTATCTACCCATTGGCCAGGATGGCACTCGCCAGGGGCGCCAGCTGAGCAGGGGGCGCCGCCTGAAGGTGCCACCCTCAGCCAATAGGTGGAATCCCTTACGCCATAGTGTCTGGCAATACCTGGTGTGCCGATCTGCCTGTGCATTGCCTGGGATGGAGGGCGGAGGATTGCTCAGCAGGCAGGAGCTGGCACCAGTGTCCGGCACCGCAATGCGCTACAGGGAAGAAATTGAAAATAAACTACAACTCCCAGCTACCCTTGCTGTCAGGAGCTCCCGGCGGCAAGGGCTGCTGGAAGCTGTAGTTTATTTTCAGTTTCTTCACGTAGTTTTGTGCGGTGCCGTACACTGGTGCCAGCTCCTGCCTGCAGAACAATCCTCCGCCCTCCATCACAGGTAGCTCGGCACAGCAGGTATTGCCAGACACTACGGTTATCTGCTGGGATGTTGTGGGGTGGGAAATAGGGCTATGTGCTTGGGTGGGACAAGGGCTATGTGCTGTGTGGGGAGGCTATGTATGTGCTGGGAGTGGGAGAGACTACTGCTATGTGCTAAGGGCAGTCTACAGCTATGTACTGGGAGGGGGATGGGGACTATGACTATTTGCTTGGGGAGGTGAGGGGCTATGTACAGGGAGGGGGACTAAAGCTATCTTTGCTGGGAGGGAACTATTGTTATGTGATGGGAGGGGGGTGGGGACTACTGTATGACTGTGTTGGGAGAGGTGGAGACTATGGCTATGTGCTGGGGGGACTATGACTATGTGCTTGGGGAGGTGCGGGCTATGGCTGTTTACTGGGAGGGGACTGTGGCTATGTGCTGGGTGGGGGATGGGGACTATGACTGTGCTGGGAGGGGGGAAATAACTTGGTGCTGTGTTCTGGTGGTGGCTATGGCTATGTGCTGACTACAGCTATGTACATTTGAATAGAAGAGTTAGGTAGTGCGCTGCACTGCACGTCGATACACTACTGTTTGTTTATACTACCTGGCCTTGGGTGGCATTGCTTCCTCAGCCAGGCCAGGCACTGCTGATGTCTCATCAGTGTTATAAGAATTACTGTGTGGGCATAATGTGTAAAGGGAACTGCTTCTGTGTGGGCATGATGTATATAAGGGTTACTACTGTGTAGCATAATTTGAATTGGGGGTACTGTAGTATGGTCATGCCCCTTTCACACAAGATCATGTCCTTTTTTTGCACATGTACCTTCCCTATTTCAAATATGGGGGGCGCCCGGACCCCTAGATACACCCCTGCCAACAAGGTCAAAATACTGGTATGTAAAATGCCGACAGGTCAAAATACCAACATGAGTTTTTCATGATTTTTTCATTGAAACCGACTTATTCATACTTTACCATCCCAGTGGACCTGGGGGGGGGGATTATAATAGTGTGCCGAGCTCGCCATGCAAGGGGACGCGGTAAACTTTATATGGTCTCCATGTTGACTTATGTCGACATACACACAAAAAAACAACAAAAAATGCATGTCGGTATTTTGACCTGTCGGCATTTTACATGTCGGTATTTTGACCTTGTCAGTATTTTAAATGTCGGTATTTTGTCCATGTCGGTATTTTGACCTTGTCGAGATTTTGACCATCGGTCAATTGGTGTCTGGATTTTGAACGTCGGCATTTTGATTGGAGGTATTTCATACCGATCCCATTTAAGCCACACAATCTGGCTAGGACTCAGTTCCATAGAAGCTCACAAGTTCATTTAAGTATGGGATATTACCAGATATTTCAAAAGTAGTCCCCTAGGTATCTCAATTGAAGTGTAGATCCAAGTGGCAAACGGGGGTTGATCCGGATCCACAGATGCTTGTGTTAGTATTGTGCAATGGATGCAAATGAGTCCAAAAATAATGGCAGGAGTGAGGGTAAGAGGGTTCAGCGCTTGTGGTCACACCTCCCTCACATAAGTCACGCATCCCTGGCAGGTTATCTACTGCCCTGTTTTCCCCTACCACCGGCCTGATTCCAGTCTCCCAAATGATGGAAAGCATGTAATGCATACTTACCTACTTTTTGGCTGCGGGAGGGGTAGACATGTCGTAACCAGGCATGGGCACGTCTTCAACATAGAGGGGCAGTAAGGGGGAATGGATGCGCGGAATGGATGCACGCTCGCTTCATCGTGGCCCCACCCCCGCTATGCAATAACTAACTTGTCATAAGCGGCATGTCCATGCCCTTCATCTAATGTCCCCATCTGATGAGGTGATTGCAAAGGGCATGTTGTTATCTAACAATAACATCTATGTGTATATTATTGCATCCTGCTAATTCATGCTACACAGAAAAGGCAACTAGCCTATCATGGCTATTTGTCTTATTTGTTCCAGCATAGCCAGATTAAGGGGGATGCAGGGCATAATGTACCCCGGGCCCCCCTTTGTCTGGGTGCCCCCTGGCTAGAACACACTGACATCACTAGCTTTCCCTCTTAAGCAGCAGCAGAACCAGCAGCCAGAATGTAAGCAGGACAGTATGCAGTGAAGGTAGAGACACAGGAGTATCATGTTTCATGAGCTGCCAATAGAGCTTTCCGACCAGAGGAGAGATAGGAGCGTGGAGAGAGCTGTAAATAACACAGGGACCCCAGCTCCTCCTCTTCTCTGTTTGGTTGTCTGAGTCTTGTGTAAACTGTTATGCAACTCTCTACAGAATGACTTATCTAGTCTATAGATCTGGGCGGATAAATGGAGAATGAGGTTCAATACAGACAAATGTAAAGTTATGCACTTTGGGACTAAGAACACTCAGGCAGCCTATAAAGTAAATGGGGAAAATGTAGGGATAACGGTAGTTGAAAATGATTTGGTTGTGCTCATCGATAATAAACTTAGTAGCAGTACGCAATGTCAAAATGCAGCAACAAAAGCTAATAAGATGTTAGCATGCATAAAACGGGGAATGGAGACAAGGGATGAGAGTAATCCTGCCACTGTATAAATCATTGGTCGGCCACACCTGGAATATTATGTACAGTTCTGGGCACCTCACTATAAAAAGATATCTTGGAACTCAAAAAGGTTCACAAGTGAGCCACCAAACTGGTTAAGGGGTTAGAGGCACTGGATTATGAGGAAAGACTTAAAAGGTTAGATATGTTTACACTGGAAAAGAGGCGACTGAGGGGACATTATTAACATTTTTAAATACATTAAGGGACAATACAAGGATTTATCAAATGATTTGTTTATCAAAAAAACACTACATAGGACACCCCCTGAGGTAAGAAGAAAAAAAATTCTATACACAACAGAGAAAAGGGTTCTTCACAGTAAGAACAGTAAAGATTTGGAATTCTCTGCCAGAGAAGGAAGTAATAGTGGAGCCAATCAATACGTTTAAAAATGGATGGGATAAATTCCTAGCGGAAAAAATATCCAAGGATACAGCATTTAATTGATATAAAAAATTATAATACAGGATGAAGTCGATGGACATTTGTTTTTTTCAACCTCAACAACTATGTAACTATGTAACTATGTAACTAAACCATTTGGGTCCAGAGATAAAGACACACACAGAGAATCCTCCTGAGTCCGGTCCCAGTGTGTAAGTAGTACAGAGGCGGCTGCTGCTATTCTTGCATATGACAAGATAAATTATTTTATTTTTCTATGTGTATTTTAAGGTTAAGTTGTCTTTGTTACACTACACTAACTTTTTATATAATAGTTTCAATTAGGTGTAGCTATACAGCACCCAACCATTAATAAACTACAGGTTGAGTATCCCATATCCAAATATTCCGAAATACGGAATTTTCCAAAATACAGACTTTTTTGAGTGAGATTGAGATAGTGAAACCTTTGTTTTTTGATGGCTCAATGTACACAAACTTTGTTTAATACACAAAGTTATTAAAAATATTGTATTAAATGAGCTTCAGGCTGTGTGTATAAGGTGTATATGAAACATAAATGAATTGTGTGAATGTAGACACACTTTGTTTAATGCACAAAGTTATAAAAAATATTGGCTAAAATTACCTGCAGGCTGTGTGTATAAGGTGTATATGAAACATAAATGCATTCTGTGCTTAGATTTAGGTCCCATCACCATGATATCTCATTATGGTATGCAATTATTCCAAAATACGGAAAAATCCGATATCCAAAATACCTCTGGTCCCAAGCATTTTGGATAAGGGATACTCAACCTGTATTAGTTTAAAACAAATATACATCATTGGTTTAAATTTAATATACACAAACCATACCTCCCAACATGACCCATTTCTATGAGGGAAAACATGCTCTCTACCTGGACTTCCCTCTTAATTTATGATTGCAATCATCTGTGTTGAAATACCTTTCTTATCAATTAAAAAGTGCAACACAGGTGACGCCAATCATATATTAAGTCCAGGTAGAGGGCATTTTGTCCCTCCTGGAATTGGACATGTTGGGAGGTATGCACAATCTATTATACACCCCCCCACCTTCCACCGGGGGCCCCCCTGTGTTAAGTGTCCCATGCACCCCTATGGCTTAATCCGGCCTTGTGTTCCAGTCTTTATGAATGGTCATAAAGCTTTTATTTATACAGACAAAACCAAAATAATGTACATGATGATACACAATTCCTATACACATTCATGACTAGACTACAGTTGGATTCTAGTGCCTCGGCAGAACTGTATTTCCATCGAAAAAGTAACTTAGTAATCACCTTTAAGAGAAGAGATCAAGCCTTGGGTGATGGAACATTTCAAGTCAGAAGCCTAAGGCCATGTCCACACAGGTGTTATCAGTGTATACAAAACCTTGAAATTTATCATTGACTGTAAAAAAAAGTGCTGAAAGGGAAGCTGCAGAGCCTCCTGGCAGTATAGTGTTATAAATTGCATTATATTGTACCAAACGATAATGCTCCTGAATGCTGTAGGTAGCGAGACAGTGACACAAAGTAAGGAGAAGCTGTATGCAAATGTCCATCTACTTACTTTATATTCTGGACTATGGGGGTAATTCTGAGTTGATCGCAGCAGGATCTTTGTTAGCAGTTGGGCAAAACCATGTGCACTGCAGGGGGGACAGATATAACATGTGCAGAGAGAGATAGATTTGGGTGTGGTGAGTTCAATCTGCAATCTAAATTGCAGTGTAAAAATAAAGCAGCCAGTATTTACCCTGCACAGAAACAAAATAACCCACCCAAATCTGACTCTCTCTGCAAATGTTATATCTGCACCCCCCCCACCCCCCCACCCCTCCCTGCAGTGCACATGGTTTTGGCCAACTGCTAAAAAGTTTCCTGCTGCGATCAACTTGGAATTAACCCCTATAAGCATTGTAGGGTATTTAGCAGACATTGGGGGTTATTCAGACCTGATCACTGTTGTGCGAATTCGCAAGTCAGGTGATATCGATCGATTGCGCATGTGTACGGATTGTAGTATTCATGCGCAAGGCCAAATATTGAAAAATCCAGCATCTTTTTTTACCGCTAGGCGTGCGCAAGTTGATTGACAGGAAGCCGGCATTTGGGGGTTGTAACTGGACGTTTTCTAAGAGTGTCAGGAAAAACGCAGGCGTGGCCAAGCATTTTCAGGGAGGGTTTGTGACATCAGCTCTGGCCCCGATCAGCTTTATACTAGTGCACTGTAGAAGTAGGTCCTAGGCTATGCACAGACTGCACAGACTTGAAAAAGCATTTGATGGTGAGTGAGTTGTGAATGGATTTGCAGCTGACCGGCGAACGCCAAGATTTTCACAAGACTTGCACTGGGCGGGCTTTCACTCTAGACGGTGGCTAGTTGATCACATACCTCTGCAAATTCGCAGAGGAGCAATCAGGTCTGAATAACCCACATTTATTGGCTTAATCCAACACACCTATCTGTGGCCATGTAGAAATAATGAAGAATATTTTTGAATGCAGAAAGCATTTCTGAAAATGGACGATCCATGCACTGCAATTATCATACATTGGGGCAGATTCCGAGGTGGATGCAGTGTGGATTGGTGCTGTGTCTTTGGCTGCGGGCAGCCGTGAATTTCCCATGAGGCACGTGCCTAGGGTTGGCACTTGTTGTGGGGTGGCACTAAATACGTGTCAGACTGAAATTTACCAGTAACTGCAAAATATTTCCACTTTACTGTACCATACCACATCTTGAGCCAAGTGTAAATGGGTAGGACATGCACAGTCTGCCTCTGTAAGCTGTTATAAGGGACAATTAATATACTGGCTGTTGGGATCCCAGCGTTCAGAAGACCGATACCGGAATCCCGACAGCTGGTGTAATGCCGCCGGCTGGAATCTCTACAAACGCGGGGTTTTCCCACACGGTTGATGGGTCCACACCACCATCCAAGTGGAAATAGAACCTGTGGCGAGCAAAGCAAGACACTGAGCCCAAAGCATGGCGAGTGTAGCGAGCCCGCAAGGGGCCTCACTGCCAGGATTCTGTCAGGTGGGATACCACTGTCGGTATAATGACAGCCGGCATCCCATCTGCGGTCACTCGTATGTATTCCGTCCTAAGTAAGTATGCATACATAATTAAAAATAAATAAATCATAATTCATGGTTTTTCTTTTATTATATTAAATGGCCAAACATCAAATGAGGCCTTATAACCAACCAGTGAAAATAATATACTTAGGCAAAGTGGGACGGCCATTACTGTTGTGCCTAGAGGCGCCATTACCCCTAAATTCACCCCACCCCGCAGAGATCTCAGTAAATATGCTAATGCTGCAGGTGGTATTTTTTGTACAAAGATGCCCACTACCGCGTCCTCAGATCTGTTGCCAGCACCCGAAGACACAGCATGAGATCCACAGTGTAAACATGGGCCAGCCCATCAGAGATCTTAGTAACCCTCAGGTTACTATTGGGATTCTGCCCGAAGATCAAAACATTGGGGGTCATTCCGAGTTGTTCGCTCGCTAGCAGATTTTAGCAGCATTGCACACACTAGGCCGCCGCTCTCTGGGAGTGTATCTTAGCTTAGCAGAATAGCAAACGAAAGATTAGCAGAATTGCGAATAAAAAATTCTTAGCAGTTTCTGAGTAGCTCGAGACTTACTCCTACACTGCGATCAGCTCAGGCCGTTTCGTTCCTGGTTTGACGTCACAAACATGCCCTGCGTTCGGCCAGCCACTCCCCCGTTTCTCCAGCCACTCCCGTGTTTTATCCTGGCATGCCTGCGTTTCTCCGCACACTCCCAGAAAACGGTCAGTTTCCGCCCAGAAACACCCACTTCCTATCAATCACACTCCGATCACTTCAACGATGAAAATTCTTCGTTCGGACGTGAGTAAATCTACTAAGTTTTGTGCTAAAACACTTAGCGCAAGCGCACTGCGTACCATGCGCATGCGCATTTTTGCCTTAATCGCTCCGTTACGAAAATCGGCAACGAGCGAACAACTCGGAATGACCCCCATTGTTCACCTCTGAATCAGCCCCATTATCCCCTCGGACTCGCTGGAGAATAAATGGGCATCCATAATATGGCATTATTTTTTAGACTCCTGATCCATACAAGGAATAAATGTTTCAAAAATTAAAATGAAACCTCATGAGCAACTCAAATACTCCAGCCTGGAATTACACTGCCTGTGATGCTCAGACAGCCAGTAGGAAGAATGATTTGCTCAACCTTAATTTAACTTCATGTCTCCACTGTCCTTTGTTGTACCCGGTGTTCTTGTCCTGTATGTCCACAGTGTAACAGTTCATTAGTATTGTCACTGGAGTCACTGCACAGTTTGAGCATGTGGACAGACTTCTGTCTCTGAATGACGGATGGGAGTGAGTTTAGGAAACCACATATTTATCCCATATGGCCTCAATTTCCTATGATCATAGGCAGCGTGAGACCCTCTGCACACATTTGCACATTGCAAGTGTGTAAGTGCTGTCACTACTGAGAACACTAATGGTCAGAAACTAATGCAATGGATAAATATTCTATTCACCACTTCAAAATCATGTTGCGACATCAGATGAATAACTTGTACACATTTCTCAATACAAACCCCTCTATGAGACAATGTCCCACTTACAGTCTGTCTTCTGGAATAAAATATAGTTCCAGCCTAGTGTGCAGATTTCCTCAGAAATCATCAGTAAGCTGCTATAGTCTCACCCCATTCTGCTTTTCCAACATGACCCCAATGCAGTGAATTGTTTGTAGAACAGTAATCCCAGACTCTTAGTTTATTTTGTCAAGTAAAAACAAATAAGTCTGCCAGACATTTATATAATAAATGCAGCACACTTTCCTGCATCAATGAACACCCAAAAACATCCAAAATACAGATATGATTCTACCTTGATGGACTCACAAAACATTATTATCCAAGTTAACCCCTTTAATACCCCTTTTCCACTAGCTAAATGTACCCGTGTTTTTGCATGGGGGCGCGCATCAACACAGGTTTTTAGAAAGTGGAAACGGCTCAACACGTGTTGAGTGACCCAGGAATCCTACCCGGGTAGCTACCTGGGTTGAACACGGTAACACGGTAATTGTGCAGTGGAAACGGTCATTACCCATGTTTCAGAACTGAGAATGAGTGACATCAATAGGCTTTTACAGAGCTTATCCGGGTTAAGTGGAAACAGATCCAACCCGGGAATAACCCGTGTCGAATTGCAGTGGAAACGGCGGGGCCGACATGGGTTGTAGCCGGGTTAAACATCCTTGATCGGACTCGATACTCAGATGGAAAATGGGTATAACTAAACAGTCACCAACAGTGGCAGCTGCTGTCCCTGTGCTGCAGTACCATCCACAGTGTGCAGGGGGAGCTGGCCAGGACATATGAACAGGCATGTGAAGTTGTATGTAATATATAACGGCAGCAGCTGCTAATTCCTACGGAAGGAAACCAGGACATATGAACAGACATGTGAAGTTGTATGTTATATATAACGGCAGCAGCTGCTGATTCCTGGGGAAGGAAACCAGGACATATGAACAGACATGTGAAGTTGTATGTAATATATAACGGCATCAGCTGCTGATTCCTGGGGAAGGAAACCAGGACATATGAACAGACATGTAAAGTTGTATGTAATATTTAATGGCGGCAGCTGCTGATTCCTTGGGACGGAAGCCAGGACATATGAACAGACATGTGAAGTTGTATAAACCTAAAAACAAAAGATATACCAGGCAGGCGCTTGACCAAGGTAGTTAAAAATAGAACAGTTTAATATAAACATAACACTTAAATTGACACAAATACACACATACTAGATACAATTAAAAAATGTATGATAATCAGCCTGAATCAGAAAATGTTGTAGTGACCAAGCTGATACAAATAATTTGTAGCTTTTGGAGTCTCTGGAGTGAAAGATAGAAATGGATTACTGACTATAATTACCAGTGTAGCACGTAGCAAGCGGAGACTCTCAGATACCGGAGCCATATGCCTTTGTTTAGAACGGTGGGAGTCTTACCCGATGATGTATTGCCGCTAAGCAGACCGCTGGCCAACAGGTATTGGATGCGGTAGTGCTATTAAATGCTGAGTGTGGCTGCTACATCCGGCACCCAGTCCGCCAGAGGGGTATGTTCACCCGTACATTTAAGCGGTAGATAGAAATGCTGAATGCCACTGAATCGGCTGCTGGTATCCCGAAACGGATTTGATGTCAAGCAGTCACTTTACGCAGCCACTGGATGTGGCGCTGCATAGGGTTTATTGCAGAAAACCGTCACAGGCACAGGTTGATGAATTGGTAACGGTAAAACATAAGTTGAGATGGACCATGTGCGAGTGCCTTGTCTCACTGGTCCGTCACTCCAGAGGTCTCCCCTCCGTTTCCTCAGTGCGTTTCTCCGTACTTTGGGGCAGCTTTGTCAAGAGGCAGAGTATATCCTGAGTGTCCCAGAGTGAGCTTTTTATCCTCTCCTGCAGTGATTACCATCAACGGCAGGTGTTTCTCTATAATCACAGGGCTCAGGTGTGCTAGTAATTCACAGGTTTTCACATGTGAAGTTGTATGTAATATATAGCGGCGGCAACTGCTGATTCCTGGGGAAGGAAGCCAGGACATATGTTACATACAACTTCACATGTCTGTTCATATGTCCTGGCCAGCTCCCCGCCTGCACACTGTGGATAGCGCTGCAGCCCAGGGACAGCAGCCACCGCTGGTCACCAATAACAAATGTTTTAAACTTGCCAGTTAGCACCATGAGCATAACTCAGAAAGGATTGCCCCGAAAACGCTTGGTCACCACCCCCTGCCCACACCGTGAATGCCTCTGCCTATCAATCATGCAGATGCTTTCGCAGTTAATGCGGTCCGAGGTTCACGATCACGACAGGGGTGAGGTAAGTATTCTGACCCCCTAAATCACTAAC
Source organism: Pseudophryne corroboree (assembly GCF_028390025.1). Classification (NCBI taxonomy): domain Eukaryota; kingdom Metazoa; phylum Chordata; class Amphibia; order Anura; family Myobatrachidae; genus Pseudophryne; species Pseudophryne corroboree. The sequence continues at coordinate 188,967,862 of NC_086452.1, read as the reverse complement.
CCTCCATTACCACAGCCTAATCCTTACCTCCCTCCCCCTTTCCGCAGGCTAACCCTAACCCTCCCCCTTAGTGCCTAAACCTAACCCCCCCCCATTCCCGCTAGTGCCTATCACTAACCCCTAAACTATACTTTCCTTCCAGATTCTGTCGAGATTCCAGCATCAGGGTGTTGATCTGTTCGGGATTCCGGCATTAGTGTTCTGACGGGTGTCAGGATCCCAGCATCGGTATTCTGACTGCCGGGATCCTGACAGTTGGTATCTTGAATGTAAACCCTGTGTATAATACCCACATGAACCCTTGGGCTCATATATTGTGTGTAAATCTGGCTCTGGTACTAGCTAGTGCCTCCTGAGACATTTACCTCACCGCACATCCCTGCTGTACATATGCATCAGATATCTGCATTAGTGGCAGTGGACGCTTTTCCTGTCCTTGTTTCCCTTGGGGTTGTTGTTGAAACGAAGGGCAGTGTCTACATTAAAGCTTTTAATCAGAGTATTTCCTCTTCTTCAATGTACAAATTAGGTGGCACAGGCATAGAGGAAGTATTGCTGATAGCAATCTATGCCCGTCCATTGTGTCCTCTCAATCCTGTCCTGACCTCAAATATTGCACGTATTTGGCTTCAAGTCAAAGACTTTATTATAATTATCCATTTGTATATACAGGTTGTATTTAGATATTTTGTCATGTGATTGCCATTTTTTAGAGGTATTTATTTGTAGAACTTGTTTATGAATTAATGTACTGTTAAAAAGGTTTACAACAAACCTTATTAAAGTAATTGGTTCATTCCAAATGCAACAAATAACTGCTTTTATGGCCATCCATTACCGAAGAGTGTAGACATCTCCAAACATGTTTTCTGAGAGGTCAAAGTAAATAAACATTGGGTAAGAGTTTAAAAAGAGCTAATTGAGCTTACTGAGAATTGTTGTTGCAAATTTATATTGTTAAACTAAATATTATACCTTAAAAAATAAATGTTTGCAAGTAATTTTATCTAGAATATGGCTAGTTCATTTACAAAAAATTGACTGTATGATGGGGGTAATTCAGACCTGATCATAGCAGCAAATTTGTTAGCAGTTGGGCAAAACCATGTGCACTGCAGGGGGTTCAGATATAATATGTGCAGAGAGAGTTAGATTTGGGTGGGGTGTGTTCAAACTGAAATCTAAATTGCAGGGTAAAAATAAAGCAGCCAGTCTTTACTCTGCCCAGAAACAAAATAACCCACCCAAATCTAACTCTCTCTGCTAATGTTATATCTGTCCCCCCCCCCCCCCCCCCTCCTGCAGTGCACATGGTTTTGCCCAATTGCTAACAAACTTGCTGCTGCGATCAACTCAGAATTACCCCCATGGTTTTGTCCACCTGCTAACAAATTTGCTGCTACGATCAGGTCTGAATTACCCCCAGTGCACTGTATTTAACAAGCTACTTGCAAGACAGGGCTTCACTATCTTTCATTATGTTGTAGTGGGAAAGAATGAAAGTGCAAATACGGTAAGTCTATAAATTCTTAGGAGTAAAACAGGTTTGCAGTTCGCTGGGTACTGTAACAAATGTAAATTTATTCAGACACAGGAACGTGGCCAGCAGTGTCACTGCAGCTTCACTTTGTAGTAGGCTGCAAATGTGTTTGTCATCCACTGTATATTTTATGATGTTGTAAAATAGGAACCACGGGCCTCACAGACTGAGGTGGCTGTAGATGAATATCTGAGATATGCAATTCTCATACGTCAGAAGACATAACTGGGAGATGGGCTTAGTGCTATTGGGTATTCTGGATGTATATAATCTCTAATGACTGAACTCCCAGACATAACACTGGAGTGTGGACCTATATTACTGAAAGAGAAGGGGGCAGCAATTTAAACATTGCATCGGTTTTATAGTTAATCACAGTCAGCACCACAAGTTGGGTAAATGAAGACAATTGGAGCTCCTACAATAAATGATTTATAATAACAGTTTGACTGGTCATTCTATAATAGGAAGAACTGGGATGCGGTCAAGATCCCGCCGGACGGAATCCCGGCGGTAGGAATACCGACACCGGGATCCCGACTGGCACAATCCCGACATATTCTCCCTCTGTGAGTGTCCACAACACCCATAGAGGGAGAACAAATTAGTGTGCCCGCAGCGTGGCGAGCGCAGCAAGCCCGCAAAGGGGCTGCGTTGCACTCGCCTCTCTGTTGGGATTGTGCCAGTCGGGATCCCGGTGTCGGTATTCTGACAGCCGGGATTCCGTCTGGCGGTAATACGTACTGATCCCGAAGAACTTCAGTAGGGAGTTGCCATATTGTATATGGCAGTGTTTCCCAAACAGGGGTCACAGTATGTTTTAACCCTTGGAGATAAAGTACCAGCCAATCAGCTTGTTAATGTCATGTTACAGGCTGTGTTTGAAAAATGACAGGAGCTGGTTGGTTGGTGCTTTATTTCCGTCCACTTTATCTCTCGCCAAGGCTTAGTACATAGGGTGCCTTGAGGTCTGAGATCTAACAGTTCAGGCTTTAAGGATATCCATGCTTAAGTACAGTTGACTTAATTAGTACCTCAGCCAGTTTTATTTGACCATCTGTGCTCAAGCATCGATATCCATAAAACCTGGACTGTTAGGGTGCCTTGAGGATCAAGATTGAAAAACCCCTTCATCATCCCATGCCCTGGTAATTAGTACCCGCTCCTTCAACTCTCTGCACCACTGGGTGTCAATGCAAAAACTGTTGATGAAATGTACCTTCAGAGAAAAGCAATTATGTTTTATATTGCCAAGCAAAACTCGTTTTATCCCGCCATCTCAAATCCTTGCATTTCTAAAATAAAAGAAACCACTGTACTGCCACTGTGACTGAGAATGGATGCATGTACAGTATACAGAAATTCAATGCTTAATCCAAACAGTGGACATAAAGAAGTAGCCAGGCTCATCCTGGATGTGGCTAATCACTCCTGCCATTAGATCATTAGATTGATGTGGTGCGCATGCATGTAAATAGGTATATTCGCACCCACGGCCCACTGACTTATCATGTGATCGCGGGTGCAAATAGTCACATCCGGGTGCGCTAAGTCGCTCCCGCAGTGCATGTGCACATGTATAGGCATCGAGGGTAACATAATCCTGGTTATATCTGTACCACAACATAGGACATACATGTCACAGCATCCCCGGTATCTATCGGAAATAAAAGTAAATCAGTAATTAGAGTTCTGAGAAAATCATTTACATATTTGAAATATTTCCACTTCAGCCAGGTTGGAAAATAGTATAGTATGTTATAACTCTGGAGGATTAATCTCATCCAGCAACCAGTGGATATAGCACTTGATCAAATAACTGAATGTCAAATAATAATATCATCCTCAGGTAAGTAGTTGTACTGTATGTGTAAAATAGCTGAAAATAGCTGAATCAGAATTAAATAAATTCCCTTTTTAATTTTTTAATTTTTTTTTTTAATTTTGTCTAATGTTTGGCTAAATAATACGTAAAAAGACAAATCTAAAAATAAAATATATACCATAACAGATCAGTTCTTTGTAAATTACTGGTAATAAAAAGCATTGCATCAAACCCTTAACTAAACCACAGCTGTCCCTGTGGCAGTTGGTGATGAGCCAAAGAGAAGATTTCCTATTTGTGTGCTGTAGACTCACCTCACCTTGGGGTATATTTACTAACAATTCATATTTTATGCGATTTGAAGTGTAAAAAATCACGGCTGACATCGACAGTGTATTTGTGCAACTTTTTGTTTCGTAAATCTGTTTTTACTATTCTGTCGTATCTTGAAGTTTCGTGTTTTCCGATGTCGATGTTGTTCGTAATTTTTTTGTTAGGATCTCGGCCGACGTTGATATGCGTTCGTATTTGTGTGTGCTTTGTTTATGAATTCGTAATTATTTTTTTACGTGGCGGGCTTACAGTTAATCACGTACGGATTTTATAGGAACTTCCGTTTTTTTCTACTCGAACGTGATTGGTTGTGTTCCTGAAGGAGGTGTGTGGGTGGCCAGGACTACAAAACCGCCCCAAACCATCCGAACCTCGGGGGTTTAGCTAGTGGAGAGGTGAGAGGTAGAGGTGTGTGTTGTTGGCGTTTTGGAGAGTGATTTTGGAGTTTTGTGATCGATTGGTGCGTGCTGTATTGTGTGTAAGTAGTCTTGTGTTTATTGTTGTGGTGTTTTTTTTCAGTTTGTGGTTGTTTTTTGTAAGTAATTTTTGTGTGAAGTCTCTTGTGTTTGTTTTGTGTGTGTGTGTGTGTGTGTGTGTGTGTGTGTGTGTGTGTGTGTGTGTGTGTGTGTGTGTTGTGCGGTGTGTAGTGGAAGTGGAGGTTTGTGTTTTGTGTTTTTATTTCTCAGTGTATATTTTTTTTGTCTGTAATATGTCCATGTCCCAGGTGAGTGAGGTGGAGGAGGTGAGTGAGGTGGAGGAGGTGAGTGAGAGGGAGGAGGTGAGTGAGGTTGAGGAGGTTAGTATGAGGGAGGAGGTGAGTGAGGTGGAAGGTGAGGTTTCTGCTTCGTCCTCCAGTGATTCAGAGAGTGATGTTGCTGCTGCTCCGCAGCCACGCAGTACCACCAAATCCGGCAGGAATGTGAAGTTCAGCTATGCAGAAAATATGGCGTTGGTGCGTGTGCTCATGCAATATAACCAGCAGCTGTTTGGTCAACACGCCTCCAAGGTCCCATCTCGTCGCAAGTCTCAACTGTGGTCCAAAGTGGTTGCGGCAGTGAACTGTGAGGGCGTGTTGAAGCGTACAAAGTGTCATGACTGAGGTTTTTGTGAACCCGGTGTAGTGAAGTCTGTGCGGGCGACTGGAGGATTATGTGAATACTACCACTGACCTGGTTTGGAAATGTTGTGGACTCGAGTATTCTTCCGATGACTGGGAAGAGGAACCGCGGCAGAGATGGCCGAATCTAGGCTCTCCTCATACAGGATTAGGTCGGCAGACAGGAAGCACGTGGGGGCGCTGAAGGTCTCCTGAAAGACAGAACTGGAAAGGCGCTGATGAATCAGTGAAGAATACCAGGTTCAACTGTGCTAAAGGGCACGGGGTACTTGGAGACACTGAGGTGCTTGGAGACACTGAGGTGCTTGAGGACACTGAGGTGCTTGAGGACACTGAGGTGCTTGAGGACACTGAGGTGCTTGAGGACACTGAGGTGCTTGAGGATACTGAGGTGCTTGAGGATACTGAGGTGCTTGAGGATACTGAGGTGCTTGGGGACACTGAGGTGCTTGGGGACACTGAGGTGCTTGGGGACACTGAGGTGCGTAGAGGCACTGGGATGCGTGGAGGCACGGAGGTACTAAGGCACGGAGATGCTGAGGCACGGAGGTACTGAGGCACGGAGGTGCTGGAAGCATGGAGGTACTGAGGCACGGAGGTGCTGGAAGCACGGAGGTACTGAGGCACGGAGGTGCTGGAAGAACGGAGGTACTGAGGCTCGGAGGTACTGAGGCACGGAGGTGCTGGAGGCACGGAGGTACTGAGTCACGGAGGTGCTGGAAGCACGGAGGTACTGAGGCACGGAGGTGCTGGAAGCCCGGAGGTACTGAGGCACGGAGATGCTGAGGCACGAGGTGCTGGAAGCACGGAAATGCTGAGGCACGAGGTACTGAGCTCTGGAGATCCCAACTACAACAGTAGTAAAACTGAAACACGACTTCTGTGGTTTTCAGTGGAGAACACGGAATTCAGTACTGTGCCTTTAAGACGAAACATTGCAGCTGTGCCTTTACTTTGAGACTCAGGGAAAATGATGAAATCAAATGGCAACACACAAGTAAACCAAACGGTAACAAGGGAACAGAGTTCCCACAGGAACTTAGGTACAAAGGTTACCTTAAGGGAGCTCAGCATAAGACTCACACAAGGCTGTATGTGACATGAGGAACTGGCCCAGATTCCAACTCAGCCTCCTGATTTATACTTCCTGGTCCCTGATGATTGGTGGGCAGGATTAGGTGATGTAGAGAGTCTCAGGCTGGCAGAGGATTGGACAACTCTGGGTCAGGTGAAGTCACTGTCATGTGACTACTCTAGAGGAGGCTGTGAAGTGCAGCGAGGCCTAGCAGGCCGAGAGAACACTGAAGCCTGAACTTCAGATTACTGAATTCAGCCTCACACAGGAGATCACCACAGGTGGAGCTAATTAACTATTACCTCTCAGGCAGAGAACTCAGGAAAACTGACAAGCTGTTTAACTCCGTGAGTGAAAAGACACAGGATCCAGGACAGATGGCAGGGGTAAGTCACCAAATATAAAACCTACAGTCAGGATTGTGACAGTATCCCCCTCTTCAAGGGTGGACTCTGGACACCCATCTTGAATCTTAGAGGAACTTGAGAAATTCATACAGAAGAATTTAGGACCTTCGTTGATGCAGATTCCAAAGGTTTAGGACTAAATTCTTTAACTACAGCGTTACTGAAAGTCTGTAAGTCATGGAACACAGGATCATTACTCTCAAAGAGCATGTTGGCCCACTCCAAAGCTCTTCCTCTGAATGCCAGGAACAGATATCGAGTAACGTTGGAAAGAGTTACTGCACCTGAAGGATCAGACTCCATCCGAGAGAGAAATTGTTCAACCAGAGCGGCATATTGCAATAAATCTCCATCAAAGTAAATAGGTGGAAAACCATCAGACGAAAGCTTAGAGGATGAAACTGAAGAAAGCTTTGGCTGGACGAGTAGGACTGGATTGGATCCGAGGATACTTGAATTGGCTGGAGCCAAAGGAGACGGACCAGGCTGGTCCTGGAGTATTGCTGGACCGGCTGGAACCGGGACGGACTGACCAGGCGGAGCCTGGAGTATTGATGGACCGGCTGGAACCGGAACGGACTGACCAGGCGGAGCCTGGAGTATTGCTGGACCGGCTGGAACCGGGACGGACTGACCAGGCTGGGCCTGGAGTATTGCTGGACCGGCTGGAACCGGGACGGACTGACCAGGCTGGGCGTGGAGTATTGCTGGACCGGCTGGAACCGGGACGGACTGACCAGGCAGGGCCTGGAGTATTGCTGGACCGGCTGGAACCGGGACGGGCTGAGCCCTTTCTTCACAGGGCTGGGCTGAGGCAAGAGCCCCCACTTCACGGGGCTGGGCTGAGGCAAGAGCCCCCACTCCACGGGGCTGGGCTGAGGCAAGAGCCCCCTCTTCACGGGGCTGGGCTGAGGCAAGAGCCCCCTCTTCACGGGGCTGGGCTGAGGCAAGAGCCCCCTCTTCACGGGGCTGGGCTGAGGCAAAAGCCCCCCCTTCACGGGCTGGGCAGCACTCTGTAGACTCTCTGGCTGGGCAGCACTCTGTAGACTCTCTGGCTGGGCAGCACTCTGTAGACTCTCTGGCTGGGCAGCACTCTGTAGACTCTCTGGCTGGGCAGCATGTAGAATCTCTGGCTGGGCAGCACTCTGTAGAATCTCTGGCTGGGCAGCACCCTGTAGACTCTCTGGGGCTGGGCGCTCTGAACCCCTCACTGTGGCTGGACGCTCTGAAGACGCCCCTCCTGGGGCTGGACGCTCTGAAGACGCCCCTCCTGGGGCTGGACGCTCTGAAGACGCCCCTCCTGGGGCTGTGGACACGGACTCCTCTGTGACTGTAAATGGCTTGAACATTCTTCTCTGGACACCCAACTTGGGATAAGGTCTTTTAACCACCGGACCCCAGTCATAAATTTGAGTCTCTCTCAGAAGAGTAGCCTTCTTGATACCCCCGTCAGCAGCAGAAGGATCGGATACTGTGGATGACTTGTAGACATGAGCACTATGATACTGAGATTTGTCACTATTACCTGGCTTGCGAAGAATGCAGTCTTTAACAAAATGACCAGAATTTCCACAGTAAAGACAGAGATGTAGCTCCTTACGCCGCTGACGTTCAGCTTCAGAGAGCTTGGGCCGTGGATAGCTCTGATGAAAAACTTTCCCTTGCGCAGAGGAAGAGACTCTATTAACTGGATGGGACAAAACAGGATCAACAACGTTGGTAGTATTCCTGAGGAGATCAGGCATCACAGAGAGAATACTAGGCAAAAGTTCTTGTAACTGTAGTAACATCTGGTAGAAAATCTGCAGTTGGTCAGGAGTCTTAGAGCAGAAGGTCATAGAATCTCTGGAGGACGAATTCCGCTGCAGACACTGTGCCAATCGATGCTGAGTCGACTCCAGACCTTCCAAGCGTCCTGCAATATTGCTTAGGAGGTCATGCGTCAGACTAACACTTTCGGCCGGGTCCATGTGGCCAGTTCCTACTGTCATGACAGAGGTTTTTGTGAACCCGGTGTAGTGAAGTCTGTGCGGGCGACTGGAGGATTATGTGAATACTACCACTGACCTGGTTTGGAAATGTTGTGGACTCGAGTATTCTTCCGATGACTGGGAAGAGGAACCGCGGCAGAGATGGCCGAATCTAGGCTCTCCTCATACAGGATTAGGTCGGCAGACAGGAAGCACGTGGGGGCGCTGAAGGTCTCCTGAAAGACAGAACTGGAAAGGCGCTGATGAATCAGTGAAGAATACCAGGTTCAACTGTGCTAAAGGGCACGGGGTACTTGGAGACACTGAGGTGCTTGGAGACACTGAGGTGCTTGAGGACACTGAGGTGCTTGAGGACACTGAGGTGCTTGAGGACACTGAGGTGCTTGAGGACACTGAGGTGCTTGAGGATACTGAGGTGCTTGAGGATACTGAGGTGCTTGGGGACACTGAGGTGCTTGGGGACACTGAGGTGCTTGGGGACACTGAGGTGCTTGGGGACACTGAGGTGCGTAGAGGCACTGGGATGCGTGGAGGCACGGAGGTACTAAGGCACGGAGATGCTGAGGCACGGAGGTACTGAGGCACGGAGGTGCTGGAAGCATGGAGGTACTGAGGCACGGAGGTGCTGGAAGCACGGAGGTACTGAGGCACGGAGGTGCTGGAAGAACGGAGGTACTGAGGCACGGAGATGCTGAGGCACGGAGGTACTGAGGCACGGAGGTGCTGGAAGCATGGAGGTACTGAGGCACGGAGGTACTGAGGCACAGAGGTACTGAGGCACGGAGGTGCTGGAAGCACAGAGGTACTGAGGCACGGAGGTGCTGGAAGAACGGAGGTACTGAGGCTCGGAGGTACTGAGGCACGGAGGTGCTGGAAGCACGGAGGTACTGAGTCACGGAGGTGCTGGAAGCACGGAGGTACTGAGGCACGGAGGTGCTGGAAGCCCGGAGGTACTGAGGCACGGAGATGCTGAGGCACGAGGTGCTGGAAGCACGGAAATGCTGAGGCACGAGGTACTGAGCTCTGGAGATCCCAACTACAACAGTAGTAAAACTGAAACACGACTTCTGTGGTTTTCAGTGGAGAACACGGAATTCAGTACTGTGCCTTTAAGACGAAACATTGCAGCTGTGCCTTTACTTTGAGACTCAGGGAAAATGATGAAATCAAATGGCAACACACAAGTAAACCAAACGGTAACAAGGGAACAGAGTTCCCACAGGAACTTAGGTACAAAGGTTACCTTAAGGGAGCTCAGCATAAGACTCACACAAGGCTGTATGTGACATGAGGAACTGGCCCAGATTCCAACTCAGCCTCCTGATTTATACTTCCTGGTCCCTGATGATTGGTGGGCAGGATTAGGTGATGTAGAGAGTCTCAGGCTGGCAGAGGATTGGACAACTCTGGGTCAGGTGAAGTCACTGTCATGTGACTACTCTAGAGGAGGCTGTGAAGTGCAGCGAGGCCTAGCAGGCCGAGAGAACACTGAAGCCTGAACTTCAGATTACTGAATTCAGCCTCACACAGGAGATCACCACAGGTGGAGCTAATTAACTATTACCTCTCAGGCAGAGAACTCAGGAAAACTGACAAGCTGTTTAACTCCGTGAGTGAAAAGACACAGGATCCAGGACAGATGGCAGGGGTAAGTCACCAAATATAAAACCTACAGTCAGGATTGTGACACAAAGGACACGTGTAGAAAACGCTTCTACGATATTAAACGCAGTGTGAAGGCCAAGATGTCCAAGGAAGCCAAATCAGCATGGAAAACTGGGGGCGGACCTGCCTTTTCGTGCAACTTATAGGGAGTGGGAGGAGCCTGTACGTAGTTTGATTCCTGCTGAGGTTGTCGGGGCCACTTACGTACATGATTCTGACCGCCCAAAACAGTAACCTGTTGTTATTTTGCATAATATTATGTAATACCAGCCAATCAGGTAGGTTAAGTGGGGGCACTGTTGTGGTTGGCCCCACTTAACCTCGCGGCCTCCCGCAAACCACTAAGTTCACACCATTGCTTATAATGGAGCAGAGATCATCTACATTCTTTCCTCTGCACTGCCGCATCACTGACAGTCCAGCCCAGCGCTGCCAATCAGGAGAGCGCCAATATGTGGTGCTCCCTGATTGGCTGAAGGAACCCTCTTTGACAGCAGTCAGGGGGGGTCCCGCCAGACGGGGAAAGGGGATCCATGTGTAAACATGGATCCCCTTTCAGTGCGTGGTTTGGGAAATGCGTTTTGTTATTTTACCAAGTCCCTGGATTACAAATGTAAAGAAGAGGACCGATCTACCCTGGTTTTTTAGTAAGTATAATGTTTATTTACAGGTACCCCGTGGATTCTACTGGAGAAGAGGACCAACTGCTTTGTGTCAACATAGGTAAGTATGTGTGTATGTAGGTGTGCATGTATGTAATAAAGTTGTACTATCACGGTGTGTGTGTTTTGTTTTTATTTGGGTATTTTTTTTGTAGTAGAACTACAGGTTCCAGCGGGACCATTTTTTCACTGCATGCTGGTACTTGTGGTTCTCCAAGTACCAGCTTGCAAGGGAGGCTTGCTGGGACTTGTAGTACTGCTACAAAAAACAATATTCTTATTTTTACACAAAAGGCTATCAGCCCCCCATCCGCTGCCCTTGGATGGGGGGACAGCCTCGGGCTTCACCCCTGGCCCTTGGGTGGCTGGAGGGGGGGACCCCTTGATTTAAGGGGTCCCCACTCCTCCACGGTACCCCGGCCAGGGGTGACTAGTTGGTGATTTAATGCCAGGGCCGCAGAGACCAATATAAAAGTGTCCCCCGGCTGTGGCATTATCTCTCCGACTAGTGGAGCCCGGTGCTGGTGTTAAAAATACAGGGGACCCCTACGTCTTTTGTCCCCCGTATTTTTTGCACCAGGACCAGGCGCAGAGCCCGGTGCTGGTTCATAAAATATGGGGGGACCCCTGTCAATTCCCCCCCCCCTATTTTTACAACCAGGACCGGCTCAAAGAGCCCGAGGCTGGTTATTCATAGGAGGGGGGACCCCACGCCAATTTTTCAAAACATTTCTAATGTTAACAAACCCTTGCCCACAGATATGCATGCACGGATCTCATGGATCCCTGCATGACTATCAAAATATGCTTTACAAATGCAGTTCTATTTTTTTGGCGTGCTTTTTTACGATTTGTAATTTTTTCATGGCAGGGTTTCACGAATCCTGCCCGACATTTTTATAGTAAATGACCGTGTTCTATACCTAAACAGCCGAATTTGACCGATGGTGTATTTAATCGTAATTTTCAACTTTGACTTTTACAAAAATACGAATATCAACATCACTGCCGATATTTGACTTTCATAAATTCCCGATTTGGACACTTTGAAAAAAAAAGACAAATCAACCAAAATCGACCAAAAATGAATTGTTAGTAAATATACCTACTTGTCTTTCTTTGTCTAAAAATATGACCTAATGACCATGCTTAGGAGTGAAGTCTGCTATAGAGTATTTTTTTTTATCAAATTCATTAGCTGAAGTGAAAGAATTACTTGGTGCATACTTACCCATTCTCCTAAGACTTTTTAAAAATGTTGCCATTTGAAAGGTTTTAAATATTGATTTAATTTTTTTCTAAATAATCTGTTTTTTTATATTGTCAGCTTTGTCTATCAATATTTTGTTGTTCATTTTTACTTCCCTTTTTAAACTGTAATTATTTTAATAAATTCAGAATTATTCTCAAAATTACCCAATTTCTTTAAATGGGCTACATTTATCCCTTCCTCCAAAATATTCTGAATCATAAAAAAAGTATCAGTACATTCAAATTTATATTTAGATGGTCTGCCAGTATAGACTGAGAGATTTACTGTAGATCAAGTTTAACAATCATTTTCCTTCCTACATGCAGCTGGCACTATTTCCAGATAGAAAACTAACAATGATATCAACTCATAACTTCAATGATGGTAACTGTACATTTAAATTAGAGATGATCGGGTTCGGATTTACTCAGCTCTTTACGCCAGATTTGTCGCCATTTCTTATTTTCTGGATTTTCCTTATTGGCTAACCAAAAGACGTGACGTCCAATAGCCAATAAGGAGATCTGGGCAAATCCGAGTAAATCCGAGTAAAACCGAACCCGCTCATCTCTAATTTAAATCCCATTGTATGAGCCATAAAGTATTCTGGTCCTGGTTCAGAGGTGTGCACAGTGCCGATATTTACGGATTTCAGCGAGTTTTTTGGGACTGCACGTGTCACAGTTGCACTGCGTATGTGTGTGATTGATTACCAGCAGTAGTCTCAGTGAGTATTTAGATGTAAAGTAATTGACAGTCAGGGTGCATTTCTGGGAGGTAACGGGGTGGGGGTGGCTTGTCAAACATGGGTGTGTCACGAGATTTTTTTGGGTGTGTCCCAGTCTGCTACTGCGTCTACATTTGCAGATGTACTGGCTCTGGCATCTTAGTTCCGATGGTCATACTGTGCAGCCATAGAGCTGTTGAGACATTTGATGTTGCAACCGATGTTGGCAATGGTGTGTCTTTTGTATGTAAGCGGTGGATTGGATGCACCAGTGGTGGGCGTCTCTGTACAACTCCCAGTGGCTGCGGAATTTGCATATTTTCACAAAACCACTGTGTACGGGATCGCAGTCATGATGGAATTTGCGTCCACCTCTGAATTATGCCTAGTGTGTGCAGATGTCAATATTGTTTCCTTCTTGGTCAATAATGTAGCTTTTTCCATCTGTCATTTTTGAAATATAAATAGTTTGACATGAAAAACTAAATATGTGTTTTCAGCCTAGCAAAATTCTTTCATCAATGCGGTAACCCCTGAATAAATGAACAGCATTACTATATATAGCAGCTGATCAGTTTGATGAAAAGACAACACTCCAATTATGGAAACTTTCTTTCCTTTGGTTGTACTCTTCTTGTCCTGTGTGATCTCCTGGCCTTTTGTTTTGACATATTTATGTGGCCTGCATGAGGTCTCCTTGAGGTTAGATGGCATTTTGCGTCACGTATGTCTATTGCTCCTTAGTCTGAATGCAAGGAAGCTGTACGTGATACACCTGGTAAATGGGTGATTATGTTGCCCTTCCTCACACCACAAATTGATGTGACTACAGTATATAAGCATATAACCTTATATGACATCTGCAATCTGTAAACACTTCTATACACCTGCTGTTCTACTTTCCAAAGAAATGTAGCAATAATAGGATCACATACTATGCGATTACTAGTGAAAATAGCCTGCCTCACAGACTGGGAGAAGTCTTTATAAAAGCACCAGGAATGGCTGGGGACAGAAGGTTAAGATAAAGGTGGTTTGTTTTTGTTTTGTATAAGTGCCAGAGTTATAAGATACACTCTATGTAATAAAGATGTAACTAATATATTTCCCCCTTTTAATGACACCAGAACTCAATTATGGTCCAATTTCTAAAAATTGGCCTCAAATCTTTGATACTAAAGACCACATACCTGTACATCATAACTAATTTGTCCCCATCCAGTGCTGCCTGCAACCGTCACCCCTAAAGACACACAAAATGGTTATAAAACACACATAACACCTGTATGATCCCTTGTCTCTTTTCTAGTTGTCTCTCAAGTCTCTGCGGCTCCCTTTATTTGTCCCTATGTCTCTTGTCAGCACCTATTGTACCTTTGTCTACAGTATGCAGCTGTAATGTTCTATGTGTTCTCTATGCCCCTACCTCACCCGTATCTATTAGTGTATATTATATCCTGTGCCGAGGCAGTGACAGTAGAGCAAGAACCGTCATTGATGGGAGAGTGGGACAACAGTAAGGCTAGCACTGCAATGAAATCACATCACAATCTCTGGGGTTAATATGTGAGCTGCTAATCTGGACTCCCTCTGTTTGGATCAGCAGGATGGGCACAGAGGTTCTAGGCAGCACAACTAGGCTAGTCCTGGCCCAATCAATATAGGCCTTGTGCTGCCCCTATTACTATATCCTTCTTTCTGGTGGTTATTCCGTATTACTCAGTGTATAGTGGGTGCATGCAAGCAACAAAGACTATGTTATTGAGTCATATTATGCTTGTTGGGTTGGCATATCTAAAGATGTGTGACCTATTTTTATTGGTGTTAAATTGCATCCTATGAACAAAGGTTCCTATTGTGGACTGAAAATGCCCAGAGCATTGACATTGATTATTTCAGTGTCTGGAATTATCTTGTAGCTTATATTCAGCCATGTTCTGTAATTAACCATATCTATATTATTTTCCATATTTAGCCATGTTATTTCCCATATACAGCCATGTTATTTCCTATATACATCAATGTTATTTCCTATACTTAGTCATGTTATTTACCATATTTAGCCATGTTATTTCCTATATACAACCACATTATTTCCCATATACAGCCATGTTATATCCCATATTTAGCCATGTTATTTCCTATATACTGCCATGTTATTTCCCATATACAGCCATGTTATTTCCCATATTCAGCCATGTTATTTCCCATATACAGCCATGTTATTTCCCATATACAGCCATGTTTTTTTCCATATACAGCCATGTTTTTTTCCATATACAGCCATGTTTTTTTTCCATATACAGCCATGTTATTTCCTATATACAGCCATGTTATTTCCCATATAAAGACATGTTATTTCCCATATAAAGACATGTTATTTCCCATATACAGCCATGTTATTTCCTATATATATAGGGTGACCATATTATTCCTTTTACCTGGGACACTCATGGATTACACAGGTTCTGTGGCTGATTAAAACAAGCTGAAATGTAGGCTTGAAGTCAGCCAGCCACAGAATCTGTGTAATCCATGAGCATCCCAGGTAAAAGGGATAATATGGTGGTCACCCATAACAGCCATGTTATTTCCCATATACAGCCATGTTATTTCCTATATACAGACATGTTATTTCCCATATACAACCATATTATTTATTTCCCATATTCAGCCATGTTATTTACCATATACAACCATGTTATTTCCCATATACAGCCATGTTATTTCCCATATACAGCCATGTTATATCTTATACAGACATGTTATTTCCTATATACAGACATGTTATTTCCCATATACAACCATATTATTTATTTCCCATATTCAGCCATGTTATTTACCATATACAACCATGTTATTTCCCATATACAGCCATGTTATTTCCCATATACAGCCATGTTATATCCTATACAGACATGTTATTTCCTATATACAGCCATGTGATTTCCCATATACAGCCATGTTATATCCCATATGCAGCCATAGGGATGCATTCAATATCCCGGCTGTCGGAATCCACGCACTCAGCATACTGGTGGTGGGATCCCGACTGCTAGGATACTGACACCTATTCTACCACTTGGGGTGTCCACGGCACCCCTGGAGGGAGAAAAAAATAGCGTGGTGCGCATTGCGCGCCACCGTGGACGCAGCGTGGCAGAGCGCAGTGAGCCCACAAGGGCCTCTTTCTAACTCGCCTCGCTGCCGGCATTCCGTTGCCCGTCATCTCGCAGTCAGGTTTCTGACTGCTGGGATGACGGGCGCCGGTATATCGATATCAACCCCAACCATGATATTTATTTCCAATATTCAGCCATGTTATTTGCCATTTGAGAAAGAAGAAGTCCATGTAGAAACAGGAAGTGCTGACTCAAGGAAAAACACTGAGGACTGTATAAGCTGTGGTCAGCTGTCCGGTGACCTTAGCCTAAAAGCAGAGCTAACATGCCAAATGATGATATAAAATGTTGGCTCCACTTCTTCATTATACTTAGACATCATGGGACAAATGTAATAGAGTGAGAGTTTCAGAAAGTGAGAGATTTGGTAAGGTTTTTCAGTTTTTTTAAAGTGGCAATCATTTACACTGCAAAACCAGGTTGATCTTGCAGTGTAAATGATTGGCACTTTAAAAAAAACTGCAAAACCTTACCAAATCTCACTTTCTGAAACTCTGACTCTATTACATTTGGCCCCAAGTTCTCAGAAATTGTGATATGCAGGTTATATGCAGTGCTTCATAATGATATAAGAAAAGGGCGTTAGGAAGAATGCTGAAATTGTGGACACCTAATACTGGGTATTAAGAATACCCAGTATAAATACCCATAATATATTTTTTATTAAGAAATACCCTTTCCTTTTGGGACTCATTACAAATATTTCCAGATTTTCCATATCTGTTACTTAACTAAGCAGGAAAGAATAACCATTTGTAGGAGGCAAATACAGTTTATATTACTTCCCAAAGCCGCTAAGATAAGAAAATCACTAATGCACTGTGCCTTGGTAAATAAACTGGTAAATATGCATTTCATTGATGTGTAACATTTCCTTCTGTCAATTTAGAGTTTGGATTAAAACAGCAGCATAAAATATAAGAACAGAAACACCTGAAATACCAAAAAGTAATTTACAATTTGAAGCAAAATATACAAATAAAAAATTAGAATAAAACAGGAGTCTCCTGTTTGTTAAGGCACCCCTTATGATGTCTACACACGAGACGATATGTTGCCCGATCCCGCAGATCATAGAGACATATCGATACATCTTCTAGTGTGTACCCATGATATGTGCTCCTGCAGGTCGCTAGGGACTTCCCCCTTCTGCCCTGCAGCAGGGTGGACAGGGGCAGAGCCAATCCTAATCAATATGATGCCCTAGGCAAGATTCTGGCAGGTGCCCCCTAGCACCGCTGCAAGTTCCGCCTCTGACTCTGCACTCCTTTCCCATCACCATCTCCCCTCAATCGTAGCAGTCCTCAGTTTGGTGCTCCTACCCCCTATATTTTAAATAGGAACAGTGCGCATATTCGGCGAGTAGCTCAAAAAGGGGCATGTTCTTTTGGGAAGGGGCATGGCCACCCAAAAGTACCACTAATTATGCCACACAGAAGTGCAACTTTATTGACATTATATGATGCAATAGTGTCCCTTTTTCACGTTACATCACACAGTAGTACCACTTCAACTTGTATACATTACTAATCACAGTAGTGCCCCTTATTCACATTACATCACACTGAATTGATCCTTATTCACATTACACCACACCATATTGCTCTTTATTCACATTACACCACACCATATTGCTCTTTATTCACATTACACCACACAGTAGTGCCTTTTCTATACATTACACCACACAGTACAGCACCTTATACACATAATGCCACACATGAGTAATGCCTTTGTACACATAATACCACACAGTAATGCTCCTTACACATATGCCAACCTTTAGTAATACCCTTATACACATAATTACACACATAATGCCCCTTACTCATATGTCGCACATTATTAATGCATTTATACACACAACACACATAATTCCCCTTACATGTATGCCGAACACTATTGCACAATGAACCGGGGTGTGGATCATTAGATCGACACTGTCCAGGCCGACAATGTTTAGGTCGACCACTGTAGGTCGACAGTCACTAGGTCGACAGGGTTGGAAGGTTGACAGGATTTCTAGGTCGACATGTGCTAGGTCGACAGGTCAAAGGGTTGACATGAGGTTTTGGGTTTTTTTTGTGTAGTTTTCTTCATAGAGTGACCGGGAACCCCAATTAGTGCACAGTGTCCCCTCGCATGGCTCACTTCGCTCGCCATGCTTCGGGCAAGGTGCCTCGCTCTGCTACCGCTTTGCATTCCAATCGTAGTCCACGTGGATCATTAAGTATGAAGAAGTTCAAAGAAAGAACAAAAACCTCATGTCGACCTTTTGACCTGTCGACCTAGCACATGTCGACCTAGAAACCCTGTTGACCTTCCAACCCTGTCGACCTAGTGACTGTCGACCTATAGTGGTCGCCCTAAACATTGTCGACCTAGACAGTGTCGATCTTCAGACCGGATCCCAATGAACCTATACTGTGATCTCTGCTTGGATACAGATGTGTCCTCATACATCTTGCCTCAATATGCCATGCAGCTCCCATCCAGCTCTGCTTACTTTGGGTGCCTTGTTTTGTGAAAATGTGTCTTATTTTCATTGCTACATATGTGACTAGGATGCATAAGCAGCCTCTGCTGATTGAAATGATAATTAGCATGCTTATATTCTGTGTGTGACTGTAGCTGTATCTGCATACGAAATGCTACGTTACAGTGATTTTCAGGAATACACTGTAATATAGCATTTTGTATGCAGATACAGCCGCAGTCACACACAGAATATAGGCATGCCACATATAATTTTAATCAGCAGAATCTGCTTGTTCCCTAGGCATTTCAAATGCCCTAGGCATTTGGCTAATTGGCCTATGCATGGCTCTGGACAGGGGCATGTTGCTAGTGACCTGTGGGATAGCGCAAATCATGGGTACTACCTAAACAATGCAGTAGGGATGAAGGCGGATGACACTTGTGATTACATTCCGCCCCCATCGGACCTGGCATCTGCAAGTGTGTATGCACTTGCCGCATGCCAGGTCTCATCGGTGGCGACACATTGCTAAGTGTGTACCCAGCTTAACAGTCAAGGTTTGAAGGCTATCCATGCTTGTGCACAGATGGTACAATCAAACTGACTGAGGTACTAATTAAGTCACCTGTGCTTTAACATGGATAGCTTTCAAATCTTAACCATTAGTACCATGAGAACCGCATTTAGGAGCCACTGCCCTATATAATATAGGGAATAGTGTACCTTCCTATGCAGAGGTCATGTATCTGCACATGAAAACCGCAAGCTTAAATTACGTTTACATTTTTAGATAACTGCAATTCATAGAGCAAATAACGCATTGCTGTCTGTGGACTTTTTGAAAATCAGGACATATTTACAAAGTACAACACAGTGCAGAGTCTCTTAGGAAGTGCATTGGGTTTTGATTTACGCAATTGCACCTAGAATTAACACCAAAGTGCATTTATCAAGCACTAAAGCAGCAAATGCAGAAAACCAGAAGTGTGATCATGTAGGGCAGGCCTGGCCAACCTGTGACTCTCCAGATGTTGTGAAACTGCGCATCCCAGCATGCCCTGCCACACTGTTAGCATTCCCTTATAGAAAAGCTGTGGCAAGGCATGATGGGACTTGTAGTTTTACAACAGCTGGAGAGCCACAGGTTGGCCAAGCATGCAGTAGGGCAATGTGAGTGTGTTCTTTTCCCTAATGAGAGTGCTGATAGTTTCATGGAGTAGTGCTATAATGAGATTCCCTTTTGTAGAACAAGATTATTGAAAGAAAAGGTTCACTTACATAAAACTGCCATGTGTAATACAGGCCTGATGTAGCCATACGCTTATGATTAATTTAAACTGTAATTTAAGCTAAACTAAACAATATTTCTAGGTACACTTTTCTGAATATGTCTGTTTTCTAAATAAGCCCCTATATTTTGAATATCTGTTATAAAGTTGTGTGGTATACCTAATACAATCAACATTTTTAATGTGGATTTGATTTTTATAATTAGACCCCAACTCAGAATGCGAATATCAATGATTTCCTGCAAAAAAAAATTCAGAAATATGCTTCTCTACAGTAACTGAATATAATTCTGTTCCATTTCATATACAGTGACTTGCAAAAATATTTAAACCATAAAAAGTTAACACAGTTGTCTATATCATAAATGACACTTGCTCCAGACAGTATTTTTATATATAACAATAGACTAATAAATAAAAAGTAAAATATATATATATATTTTTAAAGTTGCTTGGTTAAGTATTTAACCACTGTGCTGTAGAAGCACCAAGTTTACACAGATGAAAAATGTTGCCGTAACAATTGGCTTTTAATTAGCCAATACTTGTAAATGGGCCCCTTAACACAAATAGCATTGGTCATACTGTCAATCTGAAGGAAAGCTGTGAAAATAAAGACAGAAGAGCATCAACATTAAAGATAAAGTTATGTTTTGCCCAAACTATTTCTATGGCACAAGTAACAAGAGACAACCCCACATTTATTTATTTTTTTATGTTATTTATTTTATACAATGAACTCTACAGTATAGTACTTGTTTAAGTTATTACGAAACATTAAGTAACATTGTTCATGATAAACACACGCGAACACAAAGAATAGTATTCAATTAATTAATTGTTTATATAATGCCAAAAGGGAATGAAATGTAGTGTCATAAATCAGAATGATGGTGCAAAACAAGGCATGAAATAATATTCCGGGTGTTCCCTTCAGTAAGCAGCTTGACAAGTTTTAATTGGATTTTGTGTATTGACACAACATTGAGTGGGAAAGCAATGTGACACCAACAGCTGCCTCCCCACATTACTAAAGAAATGTGCTCAGAGGCGCATTAAGCATATGCATGTTGCAAAAAAAAAAGTTATTAAGTTCTAATAAATCTAATCAACATAGTTCGGTTTTTGTCATGAGTGCTACAGTATATACCGTGGAGTGATTACGCAAGTTACAAATAAAATGTGGTTCAAAGCTTCAGAATTGTACCAATGAGCAAATGTCCCAGATGTATAGATGCTAGCAGATTATTACACTGATGAATATTCTTTAGAACACTTATGGAAGCTATTAATGTCTGAAATTTGGAGGAAACAAGAAAAATTCCATGCACAAGTAATTTCATCAAGGCATAGGACACAGGACATTAAAAATAAGCAGACAATACTCAGACAAAGCTGGTATGCAGTTGTTGATTTCTCAAAGGAGACAGCCAGCTTTAAACTGGACAGCATTTATAAATAGGATTAGCAACATGTGCTCATTAGTAAAGCTGGCTGTTATGTGATGAGTTGACCTATTCTGTGTTGAAATGGACAGAATAGGTTGTCAGCATATGGTTGTCAGTTGTCAGAATATGTTGAAATGGACAGAATAGTTTGTCCTACTCAGTGGCGCTGATGCAGAATGTATGCCTGTGAGCACAGCCAGGGCCGGTTCTAGACCTTGTCTCGCCCAGGGCGAAAGTTTCCTTTGCCCCCCCCCCCCCATCCCCCCGACAGGGAAAAACATGGTTAGTGCGCACCGAAGGAGCATAACTACAGGGGCGTGGCTTCATAGGGAAGGGGCATGGCCCCTGTAGTTGTGCCCCTGTAGATTTGCCCCTGTAGTTATGCCCCCTGTAGATTTGCCCTCAGTAGATGTGCCCCCTTAGATGTGCCCACAGTAGAGATGCCCCTGTAGTTATGCCCCCTTAGATGTGACCCCCAGTAGAGATGCCCCCTGTAGATTTGCCCCCATTAGATGTGCCACCAGTAGAGATGATCCTGTAGTTATGCACTCTTAGATGTGCCCCCAGTAGAGTTGCCCCCTGTAGATTTGCCCCCATTAGATGTGCCCCCAGAAGAGATGAACCTGTAGTTATGCCCCTTTAGATGTGCCCCCAGCAGAGATGCCCCTGTTGTTATGCCCCCTTGTAGCGCTGCTTATAAACACAAAAAAAAACAGTACTCACCAGCCCCACTCCTGCTTCCCCACTGCTGCTGCTGCTCAATCTCTGGCCGCCGCCGGCTCCTCTCTTTGGGAGAAACGTCATGACGTCTCTCCCATAGCAGCGCCACACAGACACTAGAGGTCAATTATGACCTCTAGCATCTGACAATGGAGCCGGCTGCTGCAGCTCTGGCTGCAGCAGGCGGCCACACTGCCCACGGCGCTTGCTGCTGCCAGAGTGCGGGATGCGGTGGGCGGCGGGGGACTGTGGCCATGCCCGCGGACCGCAGTGCTCCGGGCGCCGGCTCTGCTTGCCCGTGCCTAGATCCACTCCTGTGCACAGCATATTGTCCCACTGTGCATGATCTGGAGCTGAACATACAGTATGCAAGTATGGGTAATATGGGTAATACACAGTTGTGTGATTTGTGTGCATTTTAAATGCATCTACACCAGGGCTGGCAACAGAAATGCAGTTGCATGTAGAGTAGTAATGCAAGCTGAGCCATTTGCTACAGGTTGCACCCCATTACCCACATGCTGTTATGCATCCCAGGCATGCCCCCGTGTATGGATGCAGCCCTGCCAACAGGCCCGGCGACAGGGGGGGTGAAGTTTGCAGATATAGGCTGACTCTATTCCAGGGCCCTAGCTCTCCTTGCTTAGCTTCTCACTCTCCCTAGGGCTCCTCCTTTGAGGTAAAATGGTGAAGATTTTCACACAACACTTAAGGTCACTGGGAGAGCTGTCAGTACCCTTTACACAGCAGATAAGCAGTCGCTTACTATCAATCTTTCCTTTAATGCATTTAAGAGTCAAAATATCTCTCTCTCCTTTGCTTTTATTGCTCTCTGAGAGGTTCATCAATGTTTAGTTCAAGTGACAGGTTAACCTCTTATAATTGAGACACTATTCTCTCCTGTAAATAGGTTGGTTAAGTACTTATATCTGAAATCTATATATATATATATAAAAGGCACTGACTCATCACAAAATCTCCTCACCCATAAGGCTGCACTTCCTTGCCAATGGCAGTTTTCGAGTAGTCCGTTATTCAAATAGGGGAGCCACACCCAGCAATGTTTGACAGTGTTTAGGGCTGGCAGTTGATGTGGCTCCCCTATTTGAATAATGGAGTCCAGGAACAGAGTATTGTGTCCTCCCCACCTCCCCCCCACCCTGCGACTTGGTATCGCCGGCACCATGCATTCTTTATATAGGCTGTCTTAATTCTACTCTGTGAGGTGGTATTATCTCACTCCTTTTAACCCACAATTTTGAAAAATCCCTTCTTAGTGGGTGCCTACATCACAAAAGCAAGCTACTGTCCAAATTTCAAGTTCCTAGTCCTTATGGTTGAGGAGATTTTGTGATGAGTCAGTGGTATTTGTCTTTTATATATCTACTTTACATGGTCCAGGTGCATCTACATGTGACAGACATCTTTTATATATTAATATGGGGGGAAGAAAGGGATGGGGGAAACTTGAGCACAGGTGGTGAGATATAATATACCGCTGAATGAATTGGAAAAACCACAATAGTTTGAAATTACGTCCTTCACTGAAGGGTACTATAACAATAACTCATGTGGAGGTGCACCCCTGAGAGTAAGCAATAGTGTACCAAAAAAGTAGAAAAAGAGACTCTCATTTTTTGGGGGCACTCATTGAAAGATATTACATAAAATATAACTTTTATTGATTATCATAAAAAAAAAATTGCCACAAACCAAGACTAGGACATGAACATGTACACATAAATACCAGAATTCACAAAAAAACAAAAAACAAAAAAACCCACGCCTAAATTTACGCATGGTATGAACACACCGTGGGGAGATACACGTGACCTGGTCAGGGTCAATGTTATTGATCCTGACAATAGTTCCTGCAATAATAAGCATTGACAGTCCCCTAACAAGAGGAGACAAATTGTAGGTTGATATAGTCGGCTGAAACAAGAAGCGGTAGCCCTATAGATAGATTTACCATAAATTTCAGCCTGTTGTAATGGATGCTACTGGCGTAGAATATAAGTAACAATAACAGTGTTGATTAGTATGTGTCCAAACTTCATAGCACATACAATCTCCCCATCGATTGCATATCATATGTTCCCTTAGAGAGGTAGTAGCGAAATAATCTAATAATTATTCAAGATCTAGGATATAAATCTCCATAATATGAGTAAAAACTGATCCTGTACTAAGACAATTACAGGATCAGTCTTGGTTTGTGGCAACATTTTTTTAATGATAATCAATAAAAGTTATATTTTATGTAATATCTTTCAATGAGTGCCCCCAAAAAAATGAGTCTTTTTTTCTACTTCTTTAGTACATCTTTTATGTATTATAAGGCATAGTGCTCAGTTATCATTAAATTCTGATCAGTGTTTTTTTTTTTTTTTTCGTTTCGTTGTTTTTAGAGAGAGAGACTATTGTAAGTGGAATTTAGAAAAATATATAATATGTCAATTGAATTTGAAATCAAATTGCAGAATGCAAGATACACTTTTTCTACTGAGCACCTTTATTTATTGCTTCCATAACTGGTGGATGCTGTTTATCATGGTAACAAGTGTCGGAGATATCACTGGATTACATTTTATTACATAATGCAGAAAGGTACATCGTGGTAAGCTTCAACCTGCTGTTAACTTCTATGTTACTATGGCAACTGACCAGTGCATAAACATTCATACTAAGGTGTCATAGTGAAAAAAATAATAAGAAATAAATCAATTAGTTGGAGCTAGTGAAAGTATATTAACTACAATATGTTTGACACAGGTTATAAAAGTGCAAGAAGCATGGTTCTCTAATCTTTCCCAAGATGTGATTAGATTTGTTCTTAAAAACACAGTGGACATATTATATTACAATATACTCTTCCTAATGGAACACACTTATGAAATGACAAAGGACTGTAACAAGTGCAGATCAATTCAATTATCTTAAGTGCATTTATAGAATTTATAGGTCTTGTAGTTAATCATCTGAGAGCACGCACATGGGTATACCTGTTCTCTCCATAAAATATGATTCTGAAAAACACATTTTGACTATGTTTTATTTAAATATAACTTTTTTTTTCTGATAACACCCATCACCAATGTTACTTTTTTTCTGCAGAGCCAAGGAGATTAAGACCAAACTTGGGACTCTCCTCCAGAAGCCAGAAAATGCCATAGACTTAATTATCCCATACCCCGAGAAGCATGAGAAGACAATCAAGGCACCCAAGTAGGTATCTCCACACTAAAAGGTTAAAATATGAAATAGAGGTTGGTGAATAAACTTTTCACCACAAACAGCATTTACTGATCCAAATTCTTAGAGGTCTATTTATGAAGAAGTGAAAAGAACATGAGCCTGTGGAGAAGTTTCCCGTGACAACCAATCGGCTGCTCCATACAACTCTATAGTATGCAAATGATAAATGTTATTTCATTGCTAATTGGTTGCCATGGGCAACTTCTCTACTGGCTCTCCTCTCCACTCTTTTCACTGCTTCTATCACAGTTGTGAGTGCCACTGTCTATAATTCACTGCTCACAACTCCTTCTAGCTGTGCTGTACAACTTGATTTATGAAATATGGTCATGAGCTTGTTCAATGAAAAAGGTCTATGAAAAAACAATCAAGATTTTATTACATAATATATATGACTGTGTGTTGGTGCAGGAGTTGGCAATAGAATAGGAGGATAATACATCTGGAGGCAGGATCATAACTAACTTTAGTTTTTGCTATGAGACACCTGGGTAACGGGGAGACCAGTGTTAAGGAGAAGGGGGCTGGCGACACTGGTCTATCGGCTATGCAGGCCCCCACCATGCTGTTTTGAACATGCATGGGGGTGGGCACATGCATAGTGATTACTCATTTGGGCATTTTTTAGTTGCTGACACAAGTTGACAAGCCTCACAACAAGTATTGTGGTGTGACCCAGTAGTAGCTTGTTGTTATTCTGCCTGGGGTGCTCGCTAGTGAGACATCATAGTTAGGGTTGTTACTTAAGAATCAGAAAAAAGGCATTGGGCCTTGCCATTCTCTGGGCCCTTGCTTTATGGCATCAAAATGCATTTTTTTTCTAAAGTTTTAAAATATAAGAGAGAGGGAGAGCCAGACAAAAATGGGGACAAAGATGAGAGATAGACTGAAGGGACTGAGATGAGAGAGGGACCAACAGGAGGGACAGAAATGAGAGAAATTAACAAACAGAAGGGATATGGATAAGACAGAGAGGGCCAAGCGGGACAAAGATGGGAAAAAGAGAGAGAGAGAGACAGGTGGGAGAGGTAGGGCAGAAATGGGAAGATGGCGAAGACAGAAAAAAAAATCTGCAACTACGGACGAATGACGTTTCCTAAATACTGGTATTTAAGTAAAGTAATATTTAAAGAGAAATTATGCAGTTTCTGTAAAATATAACTAAAGAGTAATGATACCAGTTGCTTCTTATCCCATCTTACTGTAAAATAAAAGGGATTTTAGAAGTCATCTTTAAGCTCTGTGACTTGTATGAAAGCATGAGAAGAGTTTTTAAATGAAGACAGAATTCCTCAGTGGCGGCTTATATACTAACATTTTACAACGAGGAACATTTTTTAAATTATATTTACTGACAGCTGAAATTTTTACTTTTTTTAATCTATTTTTATTTCTTTATTGTCAGTTGCCCACTATGGACTAACCTTAATATAAGCCTCAGCAACAGTGACACCCACAGTCTACCAGATGGTACTACACCCACTTTCCATTATAGCTCAATAATACGAATATTCAGTAAGACTTCTTATAACTGGCCATGTAGAACAGAGGGTTCCAGCAAGTAAGCGGGACTAAATCAAAGAAACCTCTATGTGGGGTCACACTTTATGAAAATCACATTGACATAATGCCCATAAAGAGGATTTTTTGCTTTAGCCCTGCCCACATGCAGGATTCCCCTGTTCTGTACAGCTTTCTTGTTAAACCCGGGGAGCACCACCAACAGATCAAATGTAAAGGCTATGTTTAAAAAATTACAGTTAGGAGCTGGTTGGTTGGTACATTATCTCCATGCACTTTATCTCCATCCGAGGCTTAGTAAATAGACCCCTTAGCGTGGAGTGGGATCTTCCCCTTTTCTTTGTATCAGCTATCCATTAAGCTCTGCATACTCATATCCAATATATTCTGACTTCTGCTGTAGATTAGAATGACTCCTATACATATACTGATGATTTCTTTGTGTTACAAGCCTGGTCCTACAGGCAATCTGCAGACGCCCTGCATAAATAATGTCTGTAATCTCATTGCTCTAATTATCTAACTAATGACAGAGCTATATTGAATATTGTGACTGTGGTATATCCTTAATCTAATTATAGGTAATTATTGGATGACTGTGAAACATCCCAGAGAACATCTAATTTATTTTCTAGCTTATCTTTTACTGCAGGCTCAAGTGTAAGGCCAATGTGTCAGTTGCCATTACTGACAATGATGTCTGTGTGAGAGGAAGGTTGCACCACACACCCCTATTGAGCACTTTTAGCACCAGTAGAAATGAGAAGACATTTGTCACTGGCTTTTCTCATGTGCTTTCCCTCTTGTTAAATACAGTATAAGGAGATCAGAACACTGGATAAGCATGTTGACTGGCTGCAATCAGTGTAATCAGTGAAGCAGAACACAAGTAATTAATGGGACTGGTAGCCATTTTTTACCTTGTGAGCAAAGTGGGGGGGGGGGTGTATTTCTAGAAAGTAAGAATGAGGCTTTGTAGTTGGAGAGAGTTCAAAGGTCATGGGGCTGTACATTGTGGAAAGTGAGTCTTGGGTGGAGGGGGGCTACCTATTTTGTCAGTCCTGGGCCCTACAATTTCTGATGGCAGCCCGGGTGGTGTGGCAGCATCCTCTACCTGCCGCCCAGCCTACAACCAGACATTGGTTGTCAGAATGCAGGCTTGAGTTATCCACCAGTTATCCACCAGTGGCTGAGAGACATTCACTTTATGGAAGCATGTGGAGACAAAAGGTGCTAGTGTTGGACTGAGGCATGAAGGGCCCACCGGGAAATGCCGTGTTAGGGGTGATGCTATGGGGCATGGCCAGACTCCAGAGGGGGTGTGGCCAGCCAAAACAGAGGCTTGGCTAACCAGTAGAAAGTGTATGGTCTGGGCTCCTTTAGAAATATATTCCATGTATAATAATTTGCCAGAATGTACTGTATAAAATGCACCATGTATAATGAGTCTGGAACCTGATCTCTAGATGAGGGTATGGGTCCTCAGGCAGTGGGGCCGACCGGGGTTTTCCCCTGGACCCATGTGGGACAGTTCAACCCTGCACATCGCAGGACCACAGGAGGGGCATGTACCAATTTTTTTTAATTGGTTCCCATGAATGGGTATGTAGGAGCCCCAGTGCATTGCCTTCCCCCGGGGCCTGCAATGATGTTAGGATGGCCCTGGCCACAGATGAATAGTAATGTAAAGGAGGTATACTTTACTGTAAGTGAGGGAATGAGCAACTCAAAATGATCCTGGTTATATCATTATGATGCGTTTTAAATTCTGAAATATCCCAGTCTCTTAGTCACTCTCAGAAAAAATATATTACTGTAGTTTATCCTCTATAACATCAGCCCGTTCCAGATTGCATGAGCCATGAGTCTTCTGAGCCCTGCATAATGTGATTTCAAAAACATACCCTGTTTCTAAATTGGCTTTATTTTCCCTAAATGCACAGTGAGACACACTAATATCCTTTGCATGTATATAATCTGTAATTTCTCAAGGCATTTGTACTGTACCAATCTGTGCATTGGTTGAGAGATGTCATATTAGATTTGATTCAAGAGCCAAATATATGAAAAAGTCTCCCAGTGGAGACACAGTAACAACAGCCAAGACCACAGCAATTTGTAGGAGTGCAATGAAAATGTATTTCCCATGCAATAACACTGACATATAGCATTTAAAATATCTTAAATTCTTTTAATAGTATGTAGTCCTTTATATATTCGTGCATTTATTATTAAACAGTTTTTTAAACTCACATTTATCATTGTAATTTAAACATCATTGTACCACATTTTAATATAGAATTTCTGTCTCAATAGAGTATATTTAACCTAGCGCTGGCTCCTTCCTAATTGTGGCAGGGGGGCTGGTGCTACCGTGTTGCCCGGAGAGGAGGCAGCCAGCCCCAAGTCCCGGCACCTGTGCATTGGCAGGTGCAGGAACTGGCACATGTGCAGATGCCTTGGTGCGGTTGTGCATGCGTAAAACCTCGGATTCTATGGACTGCATCGACTGCAGCCCATGGAAGCTGGCTAGGGTTAATGTGGCAGGGAGTGGCTTCCTAGAGGAAACCAGCTTTCTGGTAATCGCAACATGATCTGGTGACTACTTTGTGTGTCTGTGACTGATATGTAGGACTCTGGATTCAGTAATACTGAGTGGGGTAGCAGATTTTACCTGCGGGGGCTGCAGTCCTGCATCCAATATTTAAAATCTGCCACTGCAAGTTACTGCAATTGTTAAAGAGTTAAACACTCACACTAAAGGCTAAACCATGCTCATATAATTCTCTCCTCATGTAATAAACATGGATGTCCCTTTCATGGGATGTCTTTCTTTACTTTGAGCCGTTTTGTAAAGGCATCTACTGTATTCACTTCACAGCACAGACAGACTGAATTTATTTGGCCAAATTCAATAAGTCAGAGGAGACTTTCTCTCCTGATTAAATATTTCTCAACCATCCCAATTTGGGCAGGACTGATATATCACTTACCTGTGATTTGGATATTCATCTCATTTTGCAGCTGGAGTTGGGCGGTATCTCCCTGTCACAGGCACTGGATGGAAGAGCCTCTAGTGTGTTCTACAAGAAAATGTAATATATAAACACTATGATATTACATATATATATATAAAATGCCATCTGGCGGACCATTCCTATGCACACTATGACATGACTATACCCCTGTCATTATTCCAAAATCACAAATGTTTACAGGTATTTGATTAAAGGAACATTATAGGACAAATTGTGTACAATTGCTGCTTAAACGACTTTTTAGGAAATAAAGATGTCCCAGATATGTTTTTAACCAATGTAAAAATCCCCCCATCCCTTTAAAAATTTCAATTACTAAACAAGTGTTTTAAAGAGGACCTGTCATGTTTTAGCTAAAATCTTTGCTTTATGCATTATGTATTTGCTGAAATGAACAATGTTCCAGAAGAGAAGATAATATATGTCAGTAAACTAAATGTAAATGCTGTATGTAAGATACAAAGGTGGCTTCCTCCTACCACAGATCTCCTGCCTGGTGAGCATAGAGAAGCTGTCAAGGAAAGTTTCCTGGGATTGAGCATGAGTCAGTCATTTGGCATTTGCATTTTAAGCGTCAAGATATTTCATGATGTCTCTTGGCAAATTGTAGTATTTGTAGACCTACAGATGAAAGATATTGTGTCCTCTTTAAATAAAATTTCCAGGAGAGCATGTAAGTGTATTTGATTCCTGATGTAAACCTGGCACATATACCACTGGTGCAGAGCACCACGCATCATGCGATTTGTGTTTAAACTCAATGTGAGCCCATTACCTTTCAATTCTGGGCCCATGCCTTTGTAATTGAGTCAAAACAAAGCAGGTGTCATGAGACATGTTTAAGGTTGTAGAAAGGCTAAACCATGCCCATTTCAGGCTATGTCCAATACTTTTCCAGTTGGCCACTTACAAGCAGAAAATCTGAATAATTCAAGAAGTTATGTTATATATAGAAGTGGAATAAACACTTTTACAAATCCCATTATCGGCTTTCACTTTGTTGGAAAAATATAACAAAGATTGCATGGACAATATTTGTTTACAAATTGGACACCAAACTAATATAAATATTTGGTATTCCTAATTTTATTTAGGAATAGTTTAGATACCGTACATGTTTTGGCTCACATTAAATGAATATGAACAGAAAGTAAGAATTCAGTCTGTGGCCTTGTGACTTCATATAATTGCAATATGCCTCGGCAACATAGAGTCCTTATCATTTAACCTAGGTGATCATTTAGATACTATTCAGTAGCCTAACTAGAAGCTTATTGATTGCTATGAGCAACTTCTTCTTCTACTTGTCCATTTTAGAAGGTTTTATACACGTTCCCCTAATTACAATAGTATGTGTAGATGGAGCTCTATTGTTCTTTATAACCAGAGCCCAAAACATTAAGAGGGGGTAGGGTTGCTGAATAAAAAACCCTGTACGATTATTTGGCCATGCCTCCTACAGCATCATGGCAATGGGGACCCAATATTCACATGCCGTTATTGGAGTCCGAAATTTGTCAAGCTGACCCTGCTTGTTTTAATACATAAGTGTTGCTAATATTTGCAGTTGTGATCACCTGTGGGTGTAGGCTTTGTGTGAATAGCATGCTACTTTAACATGTACTGTTTTACTATTTCACTGTGAACAATGGGGGAACGGTTAATTCATGTATTCTCTGTTCACACTTTGGGTTCGATTCAGACCTGGACATAGACGCATGGCCGTATCCAGGTGGTGACCGCCTGGCTGCCTAAGGCTGTGCTGCCAGGGCTCAACCTTAGATCCGAGGCGTCCGCAATTACATGGGGGGGGGGGGGAGGCAACCTCACACATGCTGGGAAGATTTGCCTTGTGCTGGGTACCCCCCCCCCCCGCATGTGCAGAGATGAACGCAGTTCTGGCTGCGTATGCAGCGATATGCATTCATCTCTGAATAACCCCCTTTACCCTCCCTGAGTACCACCTGCAGCTAATATAATGGTTCTGATAGATAAGCTAATATACCTCCATCTATTTTTCCTTTAACAGACCATCATCAGATGAAGCCCTGCAATGGCGAGATTCTCTGGAGAAGTTGCTGCAGAACAGCTGTAAGTCCCCTTCTGTCGTCTTCTTTTTCTCTCTGCTCCTCTCAGCTTCCTGTCTGTGTCCTGTCACTAAAGGCTTAATTTCTCTCTCATCCATGCTATTGACCTCATATACCGTAGTTTCATGTTTTCCCACAAGTAGGATTTTTGTAAGACTGGAAAATGCAGACCTTTTTGTCCTCCACTCTGAAATGACCCTGTCCTGGTTTGGATTCCTGGAAAAGGTTCAAGGGGGGCCCTGCAAAGTGTTTGTTGCTAACAGATACAGCACGTGTCCCAAACTATCTTTTAAAAATGTTTGTATCTGCTGCTATTGTATAGCCCACGCTAATCATATGGTTTACATAGAGATAAAGTAAATATGTCAGGCTGCCATGAGAATGGCTATTTGCACTTAAATACAGATGTTGCTGATGATAATAATTAAGAAATGAATATGATTTTAAATGAATAAATCAGCAGCATCTGTCACCTGAGTGGAGGTACAGTAATTGTCAGTCACATCCAGTAAAAACATAATTTTCTGATTAGTAGAGAAGTGTAAGTGATTGACAGTTACTTCCACTTGGAATAGAGATGGTGTGTGTTGCAATACCAACATGATATACGGTATGTAAAATACGACTAATTTGTCTTAACATCAAATAATCAACCAGCTCCAGCATTTGACAGTCTGGGGAATGGTTTCCATTAGAACAGCTATGGTGCCCATACAAGTGCAGGACTTCTGTACCGTTTGGCAAAATATATTATGCATCTTTCCCAGAGGTACACTGAAAAACTGTAGGGCGTTTCTCAAACCATCTGAGCTTCCTGGGCCATATTAGTTGTTAAGATTAACTTTGTCACCCCAATAAGCTAAGTATGATCGATTGGTGTCCCCAAGAGAAGAGAAAAACAGCACAAATATCCAAACTTAAAATATAGATTACATTGTCTATTTAATAATTCAATCCACCTCCTATGTCCAGCTAACAGGGACTCCAGTCTTCACCTTATTTACCAAGCTGTGAAAAGCAAACTCCTATTGGGGGCACATGAGAAGTAGGTAATTAATGTCCTGCCAACAGAATTTTGATAAATAGTCATACAAAATCATTTTTGATTGCTATGATATGAAGCAATAAGAAATTATAGATTATGGGTACGCACTGCCACCAATGATAAATCAGGCCATAATTGATGAAAATGCTCAACAAAAAAATTGTTCACCATTTTCCTAAATATAAAATATAATCTTTTCTTACTTGTTCCATCATAATCCAAATGGAAATTCTTTTTAAACCCATTGTAGCATGAATAAAAAACATTCCCATAATCGGCCAATCACAGCCACTCATAGCAAAAGTGATAGGGTGTAAACATCAGATTAGACTCCAACCTCTTACCCGTCTAATACAAAACTTTTAAAGTAAATGAACCCTTCATATACTCTCCTATATCGGTTGGCTTAGCTTTATTTATGACTTAAATAAATCATGAGTGTGAGGGGACTTGGGACTGTTTTTTTATTATGTGTCACTTTTGATACATGTGAAGGTTTTTTATTACATTGCTTGTTGAGCTCTTACTAAAGTGCTCCTAAATGCCCAGCACCAGTATGTGGCAGAGATCAGGTCTCATACGATACTTTTAATGGAACCTGTATGGATGTGAAGTGCAATTGCAAAGGCAATTTGAATAATGTTAAAGACTTCATTAAAAAAACTGCCACATATAATAAAAGCAATGCAATATTTAAAATGAAAAATAAGTTATTTTATGGTTCCCTCATTACCAAATCCTCCATGAGTGTGGGGGGGCCCTACCATAGGGATTAAATGTTCCAGTCTAGTAAGTACCTGAAAAGTATTGAAGCTCCTCCTAACCCCACTGGCTTGTGGGGAAGAATAATTAACAAAATGAACTCCCCAGTGGTCCCAGCATAAATGACAGGGTCCACAAAGACCACATCTGATTGGCTGCTTGGAACTCATCTTCACTGGCAAGCTAATAAAAAGTGGTCATAATAGGAAAATACTTGTGATTGGCTGGATGATGACATCCCTCTAATTTTGCTTGCTAATGGCTTCATTTTTTATTGGGATTTTGATGGAGTTTTTTTTATTTGTACTATAATGGCCCAGGGTCTTAGATACTTCTGCCAAGTTTACTGTGACAATAGCACAGTTGCACCTAGGAGTCCTAATTTCATGAGCCCCTATGCTTTTCAGGGTGAGCCTGGTAGTCAGCATGAACAGCCTGAGGCTGGATTAAATGTGGTAGAGGGACCCTACCCTTGTGCTGCATTTATATATTCGGGGGCCCACCATGCATGGTTGAGCATTTGGGGATGGGAGCATGATGCCTTTAACTTCTTCCTTTCTTTCTTTTTTTAACTGACACACATAGAACCTGTTTTTGTCTCATTAAACAAAGAGACTGTGTCTCTGCATGCTCTGATCTGGGGTATAGTTGGTGGAGTAGAAATTGCCATGCATGGTGTTATGGGCCCTACACACATGCCGATATTACTGCACGATATGAACGATCTCGTTCATTAATGAACGAGATAACGTTCATATCGTGCAGTGTGGAGTCACCAACGATGAACGATGCGTGGCCCCGCGCTCGTTCATCGCTGGTGACATGTCGGCTGTGCATGCAGCCCAATATGGACGAGATCGTCCATATTTGTCTGCACGTCTATGGAGCCGGGTGACGGGGGGAGTGAAGAAACTTCACTCCCCCCGTCACTGCCCCCCCGCCGCCGGGTCGCCCGTCGGCCGTATCGGCGGTCGGGCACCTCGGCGGCACATCGCCTAATGTGTAGGGCGCATTAGTTTACAAAACATTTCAGTGCAGGGCTTAAGTATCTTGTAGACTGTTTCACATAAAATGATTAGGTTCTTTCCAAATGAGTTAAAAGGTTAAATCACATTTATTATTAGTACACAGTAAAATGTCATATAAAATTATATAATTCTTGCATCAATTCATAAGTAAAATAAGTTTCCTATAAATTTCCAGAGACATGTAATCACATTCTCCTACAGAAAAAGGAAAACTAAGATTAAACTACTTTAATCTCTCAAACATTTTAGTTGGTGTACAACATGTTACATATGGAGCTCAGACTGTGTATAGATACCAAAGTAAATAAGATTTTACTTACCGATAAATCTATTTCTCGTAGTCCGTAGTGGATGCTGGGGACTCCGTCAGGACCATGGGGATTAGCGGCTCCGCAGGAGACAGGGCACAAAAATAAAGCTTTAGGATCAGGTGGTGTGCACTGGCTCCTCCCCCTATGACCCTCCTCCAAGCCTCAGTTAGGATACTGTGCCCGGACGAGCGTACACAATAAGGAAGGATTTTGAATCCCGGGTAAGACTCATACCAGCCACACCAATCACACCGTACAACTTGTGATCTGAACCCAGTTAACAGTATGACAACGTAGGAGCCTCTGAACAGACGGCTCACAACAAGAACAACCCGATTTTTTTGTAACAATAACTATGTACAAGTATTGCAGACAATCCGCACTTGGGATGGGCGCCCAGCATCCACTACGGACTATGAGAAATAGATTTATCGGTAAGTAAAATCTTATTTTCTCTAAACGTCCTAGTGGATGCTGGGGACTCCGTCAGGACCATGGGGATTATACCAAAGCTCCCAAACGGGCGGGAGAGTGCGGATGACTCTGCAGCACCGAATGAGAGAACTCCAGGTCCTCTTTAGCCAGGGTATCAAATTTGTAGAATTTTACAAACGTGTTCTCCCCCGACCACGTAGCTGCTCGGCAGAGTTGTAATGCCGAGACCCCTCGGGCAGCCGCCCAGGATGAGCCCACCTTCCTTGTGGAATGGGCCTTGACAGATTTAGGCTGTGGCAGGCCTGCCACAGAATGTGCAAGTTGAATTGTGCTACAAATCCAACGAGCAATCGTCTGCTTAGAAGCAGGAGCACCCAGCTTGTTGGGTGCATACAGTATAAACAGCGAGTCAGATTTTCTGACTCCAGCCGTCCTTGAAATATATATTTTCAATGCCCTGACAACGTCCAGCAACTTGGAATCCTCCAAATCGCTAGTAGCCGCAGGCACCACAATAGGCTGGTTCAGTTGAAACGCTGACACCACCTTAAGCAGAAAATGAGGACGCGTCCGCAGTTCTGCCCTGTCCGAATGGAAAATCAGATATGGGCTTTTATACGATAAAGCCGCCAATTCTGACACTCTCCTGGCTGAAGCCAGGGCCAGTAGCATGGTTACTTTCCATGTAAGATATTTCAAATCCGCCGATTTGAGTGGCTCAAACCAATGGGATTTGAGAAAATCCAAAACTACATTAAGGTCCCACGGAGCCACTGGGGGCACAATCGGGGGCTGTATATGTAGTACTCCTTTTACAAAAGTCTGGACTTCAGGAACTGAAGCCAATTCTTTCTGGAAGAAAATCGACAGGGCCGAAATTTGAACCTTAATGGACCCCAACTTGAGGCCCATAGACAATCCTGTTTGCAGGAAATGTAGGAATCGACCCAATTGAAATTCCTCCGTGGGGGCCTTCCTGGCCTCGCACCACGCAACATATTTTCTCCAAATGCGGTGATAATGTTGTGCAGTCACCTCCTTCCTGGCTTTAACCAGTGTAGGGATGACCTCTTCCGGAATGCCTTTTTCCCTTAGAATTTGGCGTTCAACCGCCACGCCGTCAAACGCAGCCGCGGTAAGTCTTGGAATAGACACGGTCCCTGCTGAATCAGGTCCCGTCTTAGAGGTAGAGGCCACGGATTTTCCGTGAGCATCTCCTGAAGTTCCGGGTACCAAGTTCTTCTTGGCCCATCCGGAGCCACGAGTATCGTTCTTACTCCCCTTTGCCGTATAATTCTCAGTACTTTGGGTATGAGAGGCAGAGGAGGAAACACATACACTGACTGGAACACCCACGGTGTTACCAGAGCGTCCACAGCTATTGCCTGAGGGTCTCTTGACCTGGCGCAATACCTGTCCAGTTTTTTGTTGAGGCGAGACGCCATCATATCCACCTTTGGTTTTTCCCAACGGTTCACAATCATGTGGAAGACTTCTGGATGAAGTCCCCACTCTCCCGGGTGTAGATCGTGTCTGCTGAGGAAGTCTGCTTCCCAGTTGTCCACTCCCGGAATGAACACTGCTATCACATGATCTTCCGCCCAGCGAAGAATCCTTGCAGCTTCTGCCATTGCTCTCCTGCTTCTTGTGCCGCCCTGTCTGTTTACGTGGGCGACTGCCGTGATGTTGTCCGACTGGATCAACACCGGCCGACCCTGAAGCAGGGGTTTTGCCAGGCTTAGAGCATTGTAAATCGCTCTTAGCTCCAGTATATTTATGTGAAGAGACATCTCCAGGCTTGACCATACTCCCTGGAAGTTTCTTCCCTGTGTGACCGCTCCCCAGCCTCTCAGACTGGCATCCGTGGTCACCAGGACCCAGTCCTGTATGCCGAATCTGCGGCCTTGTAACAGATGAGCACTCTGTAACCACCACAGAAGAGACACCCTTGTCCGTGGCGATAAGGTTATCCGCTGATGCATCTGCAGATGCGATCCGGACCATTTGTCCAGCAGATCCCACTGAAAAGTTCGTGCGTGGAATCTGCCGAATGGGATTGCTTCGTAAGAAGCCACCATCTTTCCCAGGACTCTTGTGCATTGATGCACAGACACTTTTCCTGGTTTTAGGAGGTTCCTGACAAGTTCGGATAACTCCCTGGCTTTCTCCTCCGGAAGAAACACCTTTTTCTGAACCGTGTCCAGAATCATTCCCAGGAACAGCAGACGTGTTGTCGGGGTCAACTGAGATTTTGGGAAATTCAGAATCCACCCGTGTTGTTGCAGCACTACTTGGGTTAGTGCTACTCCGTCCTCCAGCTGTTCTCTGGACCTTGCCCTTATCAGGAGATCGTCCAAGTAAGGGATAATTAATATGCCTTTTCTTCGTAGAAGAAACATCATTTCGGCCATTACCTTGGTAAAGACCCGAGGTGCCGTTGACAATCCAAACGGCAGCGTCTGAAACTGATAATGACAGTTTTGCACCACGAACCTGAGGTACCCTTGATGTGAAGGGCAAATTGGGACATGCAGGTAAGCATCCTTGATGTCCAGGGACACCATAAAGTCCCCTTCTTCCAGATTCGCTATCACTGCTCTGAGTGACTCCATCTTGAACTTGAATTTTTGTATGTACAGGTTCAAAGATTTCAGATTTAGAATAGGTCTTACCGAGCCGTCCGGCTTCGGTACCACAAATAGTGTGGAATAATACCCCTTTCCCTGTTGTAGGAGGGGTACCTTGACTATCACCTGCTGAGAATACAGCTTGTGAATGGCTTCCAATACCGTCGCCCTGTCTGAGGGAGACGTTGGCAGAGCAGACTTTAGGAACCGGCGAGGGGGAGACTTCTCGAATTCCAACCTGTAACCCTGAGATATTATCTGCAGGATCCAGGGGTCCACCTGTGAGCAAGCCCACTGTGCGCTGAAATTCTTGAGTCGACCCCCCACCGTTTCTGAGTCCGCTTGTAAAGCCCCAGCGTCATGCTGAGGGCTTTGCAGAACCCGCGGAGGGCTTCTGTTCCTGGGAAGGAGCTGCTTGCTGCCCTCTCTTACCCTTTCCTCTGCCTCGGGGCAGATATGACTGTCCTTTTGCCCGCTTGTTCTTATAGGACCGAAAGGACTGCGGCTGAAAAGACGGTGTCTTTTTCTGTTGGGAGGGGGTCTGAGGTAAAAAGGTGGATTTCCCGGCCGTTGCCGTGGCCACCAGATCCGATAGACCGACGCCAAATAATTCCTCCCCTTTATACGGCAATACTTCCATATGCCGTTTGGAATCCGCATCACCTGACCACTGTCGTGTCCATAAACTTCTTCTGGCAGATATGGACATCGCACTTACTCTCGATGCCAGAGTGCAAATATCCCTCTGAGCATCTCGCATATAAAGAAAAGCATCCTTTAATTGCTCTAAAGTCTGTAAAATACTGTCCCTATCCAGGGTATCAATATTTTCAGTCAGGGAATCCGACCAGATCACCCAAGCACTGCACATCCAGGCTGAGGCGATGGCTGGTCGCAGTATAACACCAGTATGTGTGTATATACTTTTTTGGGTAGTTTCCAGCCTCCTATCAGCTGGATCCTTGAGGGCGGCCGTATCAGGAGACGGTAACGCCACTTGTTTTGATAAGCGTGTGAGCGCCTTATCCACCTTAGGGGGTGTTTCCCAGCGCGCCCTAACCTCTGGCGGGAAAGGGTATAATGCCAATAACTTTTTTGAAATTAGCACTTTTCTATCTGGGTTAACCCACGCTTCATCACATACATCATTCAATTCCTCTGATTCAGGAAAAACTACAGGTAGTTTTTTCACCCCCCACATAATACCCCTTTTTGTGGTACTTGCAGTATCAGAGATATGCAAAGCCTCCTTCATTGCCGTGATCATATAACGTGTGGCCCTACTTGAAAATACGTTTGTTTCTTCACCGTCGACACTAGATTCAGTGTCCGTGTCTGGGTCTGTGTCGACCGACTGAGGTAAAGGGCGTTTTACAGCCCCTGACGGTGTCTGAGACGCCTGGGCAGGTACCAACTGGTTTTCCGGCCGTCTCATGTCGTCAACTGATTTTTGTAATGTGCTGACATTATCACGTAATTCCATAAACGAAGCCATCCATTCCGGTGTCGACTCCCTGGGGGGTGACATCACCATTATCGGCAATTGCTCTGCCTCCACACCAACATCGTCCTCATACATGTCGACACATACGTACCGACACACAGCAGACACACAGGGAATGCTCTATTGAAGACAGGACCCCACTAGCCCTTTGGGGAGACAGAGGGAGAGTTTGCCAGCACACACCCAAGCGCTATAATATATATGGGAACAACCTTATATAAGTGTTGTATCCTTATAGCAGCTTAAATATATAAAATATCGCCAAAAAAAGTGCCCCCCCTCTCTGTTTTACCCTGTTTCTGTAGTGCAGTGCAGGGGACAGTCCTGGGAGCCTTCCTCACAGCGGAGCTGAGCAGGAAAATGGCGCTGTGTGCTGAGGAGAATAAGCCCCGCCCCCTATTCCGGCGGGCTTTTCTCCCGGAGTTTGAGATATCTGGCAGGGGTTAAATACATCCATATAGCCTCAAGGGCTATATGTGATGTATTTTTTAGCCATAAAAAGTATTATACATTGCTGCCCAGGGCGCCCCCAGCAGCGCCCTGCACCCTCCGTGACCTAATGGTGTGAAGTGTGTGACAACAATGGCGCACAGCTGCAGTGCTGTGCGCTACCTTCATGAAGACTGAAAAGCCTTCTGCCGCCGGTTTCTGGACCTTCAATCTTCAGCATCTGCAAGGGGGGTCGGCGGCGCGGCTCCGGGACGAACCCCAGGGTGAGACCTGTGTTCCGACTCCCTCTGGAGCTAATGGTGTCCAGTAGCCTAAGAAGCCAATCCATCCTGCACGCAGGTGAGTTGAACTTCTCTCCCCTTAGTCCCTCGATGCAGTGAGCCTGTTGCCAGCAGGACTCACTGAAAATAAAAAACCTAAAACTTTTTCTAAGCAGCTCCTTAAGAGAGCCACCTAGATTGCACCCTGCTCGGACGGGCACAAAAACCTAACTAAGGCTTGGAGGAGGGTCATAGGGGGAGGAGCCAGTGCACACCACCTGATCCTAAAGCTTTATTTTTGTGCCCTGTCTCCTGCGGAGCCGCTAATCCCCAT
The DNA here is from genome assembly GCF_028390025.1 of Pseudophryne corroboree. Classification (NCBI taxonomy): domain Eukaryota; kingdom Metazoa; phylum Chordata; class Amphibia; order Anura; family Myobatrachidae; genus Pseudophryne; species Pseudophryne corroboree. Next base: position 188,927,490 of record NC_086452.1, on the reverse strand, counting down.
GGTCCTGACGGAGTCCCCAGCATCCACTAGGACGTTTAGAGAAAAGTTATTATCAGTTTTCCTTTAGGGATGTCCAGACCTAATGTAGATAGCCAGCAAGTGCTTCTACCATCTGAAAGCTTTTATTATGTATAGGTAAAACAAGGTTCAATATATAGATTTTCCACGTGTACTGAAACAATTCATATTTTGGCCTTGCACAGAGACAGTTTATCTGAAAATTAAGAGTGCCCAGTAAAAAATGTTAGAAAGTTCTCTAAAAGTGTCATTGATTTCCATTAATCTTCCTACAGTATAGGAAAGGGTGACACCCGGATGCGGCCCGCACCCTCCTTGTGACGCCTCTGCCTCGGCTGTCAAGAGGGCCTGCCACTGATCCCATTTGATAGTTTTCTCCTTCACTCGCCACTTGGTGGTCAGTTGTGCCATCAGTTTGTCTCCAATTCTGAACCATAGTGGCTGAGGTATATCCAAAGAACTCAGTGCATGTGTGGTCTCCAGAAACATGGCTTCCACTTATAAAATTCTGTGACACATAATACAGAGGCACACTGTGGGGTGAAAGTTAAGTAATCTTACACTGATATGCTAAATATTTTATTTAGCATTTGCCCCTGAGCAGAAACAACATGCCTGAAACTGTACCTATATGCCACATGCAGGTACTTTACTGAGTCATAGGGGGACATTTACTAAGCAGTGATAAGAGCGGAGAAGTGAGCCAGTGGAGAAGTGGCCCCATCAACCAATCAGCAGCTCTGTATCATTCTATAGTATGCAAATTATAGATGTTACTTCAGTGCTGATTGGTTGCCATGAGCAACTTCTCCACTTGCTCACTTCTCTGCTCTAATCACTGCTTTGTAAATGTCCACCATATTCCTGTATACTGGATGCTATTCTCAGCCACTGTTCTATGTATATTTGCCTATGGCAGTGTGTATGTATCCCATATTTGTTTGTTAAATGGAAAAAGTTGGAGACGCAGAACGTTACAGGGAACCCAGAATGTTCATTTGTACTGGGCCCCATTAATTTGAATGGTAATCGTGGATCTGAAGACTGGTGAGAGCGGAATGCATTAGCTGCCACCTGGTGGTAATGTGTAGTAAGTAAATAGGTATCCTGTAATCACATAGTGAACCAAGGGGGTCATTCAGACCCGATCGCACACTGCATTTTTTTGTAGCCGTGCGATCGGGTCTGAACAGCGAATGCGTGTGGCCCGCAATGCGCAGGCGCATCGACTGCCGGCGATAGCCATCGCCGGGCAGTGACAAATCTAATGAAGAAAGCGACCGCACGGGCGATCGCAAGAAGATTGACAGGCAGAAGGCATTCTTGGGCGGCAGCTCACCGTTTTCTGGGAGTGTCCGGAAAAACGCAGGCGTGCCCAGCCGTTCCGGAAGAGGATTCCTGACGTCACCACTTGTCCGGATCGTCGCAGCGGCTGAGTAAGTCCTGGGATGTGCAGAAACTGCACAAACTTTTGTTTGTAAGATCACTGCACAGCCGATCGCACCCCTGCAAAGTGCCTACCCCCTCCCCTGAAGGCGGCGATTACCTGGTCGCAGCAGTGCAAAAAATAGCCTGCGTGCTACCAGGTCTAAATTAGGCCCATAGACAGCTGCTACTCATAAGCTTTCCATGGCTTCATGCCAAATGACTCCCTAACCTTCCCACATAAAAGTGTGTTTCTCAGTCTACTGGGCCTAATTCAGACCTGGTCGCACGCAGGCTATTGTCCGCTTGTCTTATGCTGCCATACAAAGAGCTATATTTACTTGTCTCATTTGCTTAAACAACAATAGTCATGATTAGTACGCATATCCACGGGCAATGGAGAATAGATTAGAGCATCTTTCAATACATTTGTTCATATTTTAATTTGATTAATTATAAAGCAACTGAGCAGTTCTAGAATTATCATTCATTTAGCCTCAAGGCTAAAACAGCAAATGCTTAGAAATATTACAATCTCTCCTGGTAGGGAAAAGTACACAATTATACTTTTGTTTACAAGCACATTATCAGCCTTAGTTGTACTGTAGCTTGCAGCAAAAGCTCACATTTGCAAATTAGCATATACCACTCTGTAATAGACACTCATAATACAGGTTGAGTATCCCATATCCAAATATTCCGAAATACGGAATATTCCGAAATACGGACTTTTTTGAGTGAGAGTGAGATAGTGAAACCTTTATTTTTTGATGGCTCAATGTACACAAACTTTGTTTAATACACAGTTATTCAAAATATTGTATTAAATTACCTTTAGGCTGTGTGTATAAGGTGTTTATGAAACATAAATGAATTGTGTGAATGTAGACACACTTTTGTTTAATGCACAAAGTTATAAAAAATATTGGCTAAAATTACCTTCAGGCTGTGTGTATAAGGTGTATATGTAACATAAATGCATTCTGTACTTAGTCTTAGGTCCCATCGCCATGATATCTAATTATGGTATGCAATTATTCCAAAATACGGAAAAATCCGATATCCAAAATACTTCTGGTCCCAAGCATTTTGGATAAGGGATACTCAACCTGTATAATAAACACGTGTTATATAATGAGACTTAAGTATGTATGCAATTACAGATCACACCAAATGGTATTGTTACACTGGTATATGCAATGTGTGCAGTATGTCATCTATTGCTAATGCACAGTTTAAAGTAGAGATGAGCCGGTTTGGTTCTCAGAGAACCGAACCCTACCGAACTTCACTACCCGAGCCCGGCTCGGTTTTTCCCACCTGACTCGGAAACCAAAACGAGGCAAAACGTCATCATCCCGCTGTCGGATTCTCGTGTGGTTTGGATTCCCTATAAGGAGCCACGCGTCGTCGCCATTTTCACTCTGGCATTGGAGAGTGTAGAGAGAAGACGTGTCTTCGTCCTCAGTGTCCTCAGTGTCCGTGTCTTGTGCTGCATCTGTCCAGTCACAGTGGTTGTGTCCTCTGCTGCCATATGTCCAGTGCTGCTGTGTATAACTACTGTCCAGTGGTGCTATGTTGTACTGCATCAGTCCTGTAGTGGTGTCTTGTGCTGCCATATATCCAGTGCTGCTGTATAAGTCCAGTCCAGTGGTGCTGTGTTGTGCTGCATCAGTCCAGTGACAGTGCTGCTGTATAAGTCCAGTCCATTGCAGTGGTGCTGTGTTGTCCTGCATCAACCCAGTGGTGGTGTCCCTGTGCTGCCGGCCTGCCGTATATGTCCAGTGATACTGCCGTATATGTTCAGTGATACTTCCATATATGTCTATTGATACTGACGTATAATTCCAGCGATTCTGCCGAATAATTCCAGTGATCCTGCCTTATAATTTCAGTGATCCTGCCTTATATTTCTAGTGATCCTGCCATATAGAGTGGTACTGGCGTATAAGTCCAGTCCAGTGATACTGCCGTATATGTCCAGTGACACTGCAGTATATGTCCAGTGGTACTGCCGTATATGTCCAGTGGTACTGCCGTATATGTCCAGTGAT